>NC_060272.1:106838770-107146937 GCF_021613505.1 Equus quagga
AGGAGTCAAAAGATATAAACTTCCAGTTACAAAATAAGTCATGGGTATGTAATGCACAGCATCGTGGCTATAGTTAATAATACTGTATTATATATTTGAAAGTTGTTAAGAGAATAAATCTTAAAAGTCCTCATCACAAAAAAAAAATTTTTATCTATGTATGATGGATGGTAACTAGACTTATTGTGGCGATCATTTCATGATGTATACAAATATCAAATCATATATATCATTATACAATGATACATAATATATATCATTAATATTAATTAATATAATAATATATATCAAACTAATATAATGTTATACGTCAATTATTCCTTAATAAAAAATAAATTTGAAAAAAAAGTTGAGAGGCCAGCCCCAGTAAGCCTAGTGATTAAGTTTGGTGCACTCTACTTCAGTGGCCCAGGTTTGGTTCCTGGGCACAGATCTATACAATTTGTCTATCAGTGGCCAACCTGTGATGGCAGCTCACATACAAAACAGAGGAAGACTGGCAATAGATGTCAGCTCAGTGCAAACCTTCCTCAGCAAAAAGAGGAAGATTGGCAACGGATGTTAGCTCAGAGTGAACCTTCTTTGGCAAAAAAAAGAAGCTGAGTCCTACCAAGTTAAAGGGGCTTGGGAAACACCCTGGGCTTGCCACAGATCTTCTCTAACAAAGCATAAGGATGACAACAAATGAAAAACTCACTGGAAGGACTTAAAAGCAGACTAGAAATGGCAGAAGAATCAGTGACTCTGGACATAGATCAACAAAAATTGTCTTAAGATCAAAGAGAAAAAGAATAAGAGATTTACAAGAAGTTAAAGAGCCTCCAGGACCTGTGGGACAATATGAAATTATCTAACATATGTGTAATTGGAGTCCCAGAAGAAACAGAGAGTGAGACTAAGACAAGAAAAGTATGTGATAAATTAATAGCCAAAAATGTCCCAAGTGTCATCAGGGAGCTTTGGAGTTAAGAGTTGCACCTAGAATATAAGAGATGCCCCAGAGCACACATTTGGATTTTTCAAGAAGGTAACAGGTGGTAGAAAAGGGAGTGTGGTGGGGGTAGCATCAGTTGTTGATGAAAAAAGGACTTGTATATACAAAATCAAAGAAACAGCACTTAAGCCAACTGAGATGCCAAACCTTTAGTCAGACTAAATTTTGACAGAATGATGCAACAGCTACTGAGGACCTACCCTGGGCTGGATCTTTTATATACATTCACTCAATCGTTATGAAAATCCTGTGACATAGCTATTATTTATTATCCCCCATTTTCCAGAAGACATCACTGAGGCAAGGAGAGGTTCAGTAGCTTGTCCAAAGCTGCACATCTAATAAGGGGTGGAGTTGAGATTCAAACCCACTACTGATTCCAAAATCTGTTCTCCTAACAACTATGCCATCCTGCTTCCCTCTAGGTTGCTCACTGGCCAGGTCTCTTCCCCTTCAAGGAAGCCCCAGATTCCCCTCATATACAAAGACTGGGCGGAATGGCCCATAGCCCAGAACTCATGGCTGTGGGAGACCAGGACTTACCTTGTCTGGGAGATCTCACAGTGCACAAGGCCACTTCAGGACTTCCAAAGGCTGCTGAAACTCAAATAACCCATGTCTATGAAATACAGGCCTTTAGAGTCTGCATTTCCAAAGGCTACCTGGATCTTTAACTAATTAAAAATTTAGAGTTCAAGACAAGGATCTAAATCAAAAACAACCAGCTGAATATACTTCTTAGTCCTGAACACTAGCTGTATGCTGACTTCCACTCAGGACAACCACATCATGTGAAACCAGAAAAACACAGCATTAAAACGCCTGCATTTGAGGACAGTACACAAACTGCACTGATGCCCAAGTGCTGTGGATAAGCAGATGCCCAAGAGTGAACAAAGGTTCAAATCAATTCAACAAGAATTTGTTAGCATCTACTATACTTCAGGCACTACTCTGTTTATCCTACCAGGATACACATAAATAATGCTGGTCATCAAGAATCTGTCTGGCATTACATAGAACCTACCGAGGACGTGCTTTGCAGGAACTTCGTGGGCCTGTTGGGCGTGGGCCAGTTCCTGGTGAAGACCAGCACCATTGCCACCTTTTGGCATGCCCACAACGCGCGGGGGATGACGTTCAGCGTGAACCTCGTCATCATGGTCACCGTGGAGGCCAAAAACCCAGCCGACCTGCCCAAGCTGGTGGAGGGGCTGAAGCGGCTGGCCACACTGGACCTCATGGTGCAGAGCATCACTGAGGAGCTCAGGGAGCACATCATCGTGGGGGCCGGTGAGCTGCACCTGGAGATTTGCCTGAAGGACCTAGGGGAGGACTACGCCTGCATTCCCTTTGAGAAATTCCACCCAGTCGCCTTGTACCACGAGACCGTCAGCGAGGTGTCGAAAGTGCTATGCTCGTCCTATTCCCCCAACAAGCACAAGCAGCTCTACAGGAAGGCACAGCCTTCCCCGAAGGCCTGGCGGAGGACACTGACCAGGGCGAGGTCTCTGCCCACCAGGGCCTCAAGCAAGGGGCCTGCTTCCCGGCCGAGAAGTACGAGCGGGACATGCCCGAAGCCCCCAAGATCTGGTGCTTTGGGCCCTCTAGTGCCGGCCCCAACATCCTCAACCACGTCACCACGGGCACGCAGTACCTCAAGGAATCACCTACAGCGCGGCGGCCGAGGTGGCGCTGTGCGAGAACGCGCGGGGCGTGCGCTTCACGTCCACTTCGGGTCGTGGCACGCAGACGCCATGCAGAGCCTCCACACTACAGGCCGTGCCCCGACGCCAGGGGCTGACCGCGGCCCGGCTCCTGCAGCCCACGCCTTTGTGGAGAGCAAGCGTCCTCAACAAGAGCTGGGGGCATCTCTGGTGTCCTGAACAGGGAGCAGGGCCCCGTCTTGGAGGAGTGCCAGGTGGCCGGCACCCCCATGTGTGTCGGGAAGGCCTACTTGCCCGCCCATCAACGGGTCCTTTGGCTTCACTGCTGACCTCTGGTCTCACACGGGCGGCCAGGCCTTCCCCAGGGCGTGTCTGACCCCCGGCGCACTCCGTCCGCAGACCCCTTCGACGACCCAGCCGCCCCTGCCAGGTCCCAACAGAGACATGCAAGTACAGAGGGCTGAAGGAAGGCATCCCAGCCCTGGACAACTTCGGGGACAGACTGTAGGCGGCTCTCCCCGCAGCCCCGGCCCCCCCAGGCGGACTCGGGACAATGGGCCACACAAGAGGCCCTCGTGTTCGCCCCAGGACGCCTCGCGAGACTAAGCAGACACACGGCTGCTCCGTCTGACGGGTTTCTGGGGCCCATTCCGTGAGTCGCTCGGCGTGAAGACTTGGTGCCATTTCTTTGGATATTTATTACAAGATTTCAGAGGCAACAGAAATGCCCTTGCCGCAGGTACGTATTTGGCTGGAGACCGGAGGCGGGGGGGTTGGAGTGGGTGGGGATGGGACACACTGAACACTTTTTTTTTTTTTTCATTTCTTCAGAGGGAAACTCAAATGCCCCAAAAAATTTTAAACGCATTAAGAGGATTATTTGGGTAAATGCCCTGTAGTGGATTTTCCCCTAAAAGGGGGAAGGAACAAGGTGGGTAGACATTTCTCTTTGGACGCACACCAGAAGGCAGAAAATCTTATGTGGTGTCACCATGAGCACCTGCAGCTGTATTAGTGCCATTGGAAAGTAAATTTGATATGGTAGTGACAAGGAAAAGAATCTGTCTGGGGTACAGAGAGATGTAAATCGGCAACATGGCGTGTTAAGTGAAAGAACTGACACACACAGAAGGTTCTAAGGTAGCACAGAGAAGGGAGTGATTAACTCAGCGTGAGGGTGAAGGAGTAATTCATTCATTCATTCCAGAAACATTTCCTGAACACGTGCTCTGTGCTGCAGTGGGCCCAAATCTGGACAAATATTTTCCAGTAGAGAGGGAAAGAGGCGTTTCAGGAAGAGGAGACCACATATATGTATAGATACCTGAAAGATCATGGTGTGTTTGAAGAACTCTAAGACATTCCAAATTGTGGAGAATAAAATTTGAAGGAGAAAAGCAGCAGGTGTGGCTCAAGTAGGCAAGAATTCATACTATTTATTGAGCACAGTAATTCATATGTATTGGGTGCAATAATTTGTACTATCTGCAGGAAACAGTGTAAGTTTTGTGGAGGTTCAAACCCCAGCCAGTGTTTGTCTATATTAGGTGCTTGATAAAAGTCTTAAACTGCTAGTAGGGTTTACATACTTACACCTCTGGGAGTTCCTGACCTTTCTGGCCTCAGCCTGCAGCCCTCTTGAGAGGGTGGGGTGGGGGTCACAGGAGTCAGGGAATTGCCATATTCTCCCTGAGGCTAGAGGACCATCAGCTGGTGGTGGCTCTTCCCCACCCAGCTGTCCTCCAAGGGGCAGGATTGGTGCTATCGGGTATAACATGGCTACCTCTCCTTATACTGACTTTCCCGCCTTCCCTGAACTCCACTGGGAGAAGATTTAGGTCATTTTTTCATGAATTAGTCCTGTAGGACCCAAAGCAATAGAGAGTTGGGGGCAGAAACAAATTGTGCCTTTTAAAAAAAATAGTTAACATTCTTCTTATATCTCAGAAGAACAAGTCATCCAAGTTTGGGGGCTTTTAGAATGTCTCCATGAAGGCTTGCTCCCTTCCTAACTCTTCTTCTATCTCCTTATCATCTTGTCTTCTCCTGCTCTATTTAGGCCCCACTCCTCCATGTCTATCTCCCTTTCCCCTTTCTATCACTCCCTCTATTCCTGCCAGAATGTAGATCTCTGGTTCCAGGCACTTCTTGAGTCTAGAATATTCTGCAACCTCAGGTTTGAGTTGGTTGCTGGTGGAAGCTTTCTCTGATCTTCCTTCTGAAGGGTGCATTCTCCTGTGGAAGGGACCTGCTGTGAGGGTACATCACCAACTGTGGGCCTGCCTTCAGTTCACCTTCTGACATCCCTTAAAGACTAACAAACTTCATCTGTGAGAGAAGTAGTTTTTTTCCAAAGATTACCCTGTCTAGTCTATATAAGGAGCGTGTCCTCTTATTAATATAGCTTTTAATCCTGCTCCTTTTGAATTAGTGACACTAGACATCTCTTCTGGCCTGGTTTTCATTAAGGCTTTCCACATGAATTGAAAAATCCTTCTGCATGGGGCACCTGAGACAATGAGAACCAGTGTACTCAAAGTTTCTTCCTCATTGCCAGGTTTTTTCCTGATAAAAGTCTAAGAAGGGTGTGTGTGTGTGTGTTGGGGTAGGGTTGGGTGGGGTGTTCATTTTATTTCACCAGATATGTAAATATTTGAAATTTGAAAAGTAATCACATTTCTCCATCTCCATTGAGGACAGAAAAACCAGAAAGAGGCTTGCATTGTCAAAAAGGTTTCAGTAAAGCATTTATCACAAGGATACACACATTTGATACCTGGAGGTTATTATTATTCTTACAAAAGGTGCATCCCCCTAGGGGCCTTCGGATATGCTGGTCTAGGTGGAACCTACCTTCTCCTCAGCTTAGCGGAGGTTTGTGACGCCTCTTGGGGAGGAGGGGTTGAAATCATTTACCTCTCAGTATAGTCCTGAACCTTAGATTCTAACAGGGGACATGGTTGCATCTTTTTCTTTTTTTAATCTGAGCCAGGATTTTAATACATTTTCTTCTCCCACCCAGATGTCCTTTCGACATATTGAAGCTAAGGCAGAAAGGACACACTACTTATAATATTTTGTTTTTGGACGAGTTAATCATTTATTTCTCCTGTCATCAGAGGGAGCACCTCAAAGCAGCCCCATTCTCTGAGTCCATACTACCAGTGCTTATAGTGACAAGTGGAAACACGCGAGTACCCAGAGACATCACTTGCCAGCCTGAAATAACTGGAAAAAAGCCAGGACTACTTTAGATCACTATTCTTCCTGAATCACTGCTTCTGTTGTATTCCCTACATAATGGAGCTTAATTTGTCTTTAAAAGTGAGGGGGTTTTCCTTAATCCAGCAATCCCACTTTGGGGACTTTGATAGAAATAAAATCACCTTCATATAATGGTGTGTGTAAAAATTGTTTAATATGGCATTATTTATAGGATCAAATTAAACAAGTAAATTTTTCTTTCTTTTACATTAGTTTGTCAGTTGCTATGAGTGCATGTTATCCTTTTAGATTTTGAAAGGAAAGTTAATATAGAACATGATTTGTTTTAAGAGTGAGGATAGCATGGGTGATCAGGAAAAAAGAAAACACTTCAAGATGACATTATGAGTCACTGGACTAGTTATTGTTTATTGTATAACTTGGCCATTCAACAAGAGGCTAATATATACCAGAACTGGCATCGGAAAATATTTGATACCATGTAAGTCTTTGTTTTCCTTTGGACAAGGAAGAGGTCTTTGGTCAGTATTTCAGACCCTCAGGAAAACAATGTCAAAACCAAACTGCCATGCTACCAGCTGCCAGCATATTTATGCTATGAGCATATTGAGTTCAGGTGGAAGAGATGTATTGAGCAACTATTATGGATGCTAGGTAAGATGCAGGGCTATGAAAATGAAAAAGAGATGGCTCAGCTCTCAAGATACTCAGTGTAGTTGGGTGGAGATGGGTAGGGTGGCAGACACATAAATAAGGAGGATGCTGCTCCTAATGATAACAATGATGCAAATGTACTTTTATGGAGAAAAGACTTCATTGGTCACTGGACCTGAAGGAGTAAAGGCATGAGGATGTATGGGCGAGCCTGGGAACATTTGGTATTATCAGGGTAAGAAGTGCAAGATAAGGAGAGGCAGTAATGCAACTGGGAAGACTAGTCATAGTCAGGCCACAGAAGACCTTGCATGGTATTCTGTGGGACTTGAAATTTTTTCCTGTAGTCAATGAGGAACACTCAAAGGTTTTCCAAAGGAGAGTGATATAGTCAGATTTGCATTTCAAATAGATCACTCTAGACTCGGACAGGCACATACCCAAGGGCAGGGAGTCCAAGCAGATGACAGAGGAATAGTCTCAATGAGACTATTGAGACCCAATAGTCTCAATGGAGCCTGCATGTGGGCAGTGATAACAGGGAGAGGAAGGATGGCTTCGAGAGAGATTTAGACCAAAATAGGTAGGAAGATGTGATTGACTGGATGTGGGGATGAAAGAGCCCCTAAGATGACTAGTATGGTTTTGGTTTGGATGTCTGGGTACATAAAGATAAATAATAGAGCAACACAGGTGCATTAGGAGAAGCAAGATAAGTTTAGTTTCAGAAAAGTCTAAGATGACTATGAGGTATACAGATGGAAATGTTTTGTAACCAGTTGGCCACATAAATCTGGGACTCAGGAGAGAAGTCAAGACCAGAGCTGTGGACTTGGAAGTCATGGGATGAACTTGCTTGGATGGATTTAGGAGTCACATTCATTAAGGGCCAGGCCCTGAACTTGACTTTGGGTATACAGTTGATGCACAAAATATTCATGGTTCTTGTCTCACAGAGTTAACCATCTAGTTGGGGAGATAGGCATTAATCAAAAAAGTCACATAGGGCCTGGCCTTGTGGCTAAATGGTTAAGGTTCCACGCACTCTGCTTCAGCAGCATGTACCGAGGTTCACGGGTTTGGATCCCAGGCGTGGACCCACTCCACTCACCAGCCATGCTTTGGGGGTGTCCCAAATACAAAGAAATAGAGGAGGATAGGTACAGATGTTAGCTCAGGGCTAGTCTTCTTCAAGCAAAAAAAAGAGGAGAATTGGCAGCAGATGTTAGCTCAGGGAAAATCTTCCTCAGCAAAAAAAAAAAAGTCACATAGAAATGTCATGGCAAATTGTGCTTGTGCTGGGTGCTATAATGGAAAAGTGAAGCTCTTACAAGACAGTATAAGACAAGGACCTGATATGCCACAGGAGGTCATAGATACTCTCTCTAAGGAAATAACATATAGAGGGATACAGTCACAGCCCATGGAAGAACAGTAGGCCAAAATAACACCAAATGAGAAAGGAGGACTGAAAAGGAGGAAAAATACAGAAAGAGACGTGGAAAATAGAAGGAAATTTTGTCAAGGAAGTAGAAAATTGCAAGAGATAATATTCATAAGTAGCATAAGGGCTAAAAAGGCCATTTATTGCAAGTATGGAGGTCACTGGTGATGTTCTCAAGCAGTTCTTGTAGAATCAGAAGCCAGATTTTAATGAGTTGAAGAGTGAATAAGGATCTCATCAATATGGTGGTGTAGGCAGACTCTGAACTCACCTCCTCCCATGAGCAAAACCAGGTTACGGCTATTCTTGGAAAAAGTACCCCTGAGAGAGAACTGAAAACTGGATAAAAAGAACGCCCACAAGAAGGGACAGTCCTGACTGAGGTGGAAGAGGCAAAAATTCCTTTCTGAAGAGCAAAAAGCCACCTTTGCCAGCTGTGGAACTTTACAGCCAGCTGACCGGGAGCAAGCCTAAAGTACACAGCCTTCCCTGGAAGAGTGGGACAACTAAGCAGGGGCGCATTACCACCATAAGCATCCTTTGGACTCAGCACAACTGAGATGAGTCTCATAGTATCTGGCTTAGTTGGCTGTTAACTGCAACAGGGAATACCTCCAGAAAAGCTATGGACATAAGCATAAAACCCAGCTTCTAAAGGGCCCACACACTAATTCACCCATCTCAGAAAGCAACCTAAAATCACCAGAAAGAAAGGTGCACGGTCTTTTGGTGAAAACAGACTCACCTGGTAGACCCTGGGGGCATCTCATTGAGAAATGAGACGTCTCTGGGGACTGAGACAGTGGCAGGAGCCATTGTGGTGACCTAGTACAGTCATGCTGGCACAAACACTGGCAGATGCCATTGGAGTTCTTCCGCTGGCCTGTTAGCCCAGGGGTCTGCCACACCCACTAGAGCGCCAATTTAATACAGCTCAGCCAGGGCAGGCCACCAGCTCTAGGGACTGGCCCCACCCAACAGCAAGCCCTCAGGCTACTTGTCAGCCTCTATAGACTGGGTGCCTCGATACTCTGCAGCCAGGTGAGTATATCCACCTCTGTGGGGCAGGGCCTGTCTGAGGACCAGATGAACTATGGAGATCATTGGTGAAGAGTGTGGGGTCCTCTGCAGTGGGGCAACTGGGTATGCTCCAGGGGGTCAGGACGTGTGCTCGGGCCAGGACTGTGTTGACAGTGTGTCTGGACCTGTGGGGGATGGGGCTTATCAGCAACAGAAGACCTGTGCACAAACAGCCACATAGGGGATCGGCCTCACCTTCCAAAGCCTGAAGAAATTGGTTGCCCCCATGCCTGAGGCCACTCAGCTGCAATCCTGAGAGAGCTGATGACAGCCTTGCAGGCCCGAGGCCTACAGCAATTGTAAGCCCCGAGCCTAGTAGGCAGCCACACTGGGGGCCTACTCACTTAACAGAAAAGCTGCAACAGGAGTGTGCCATTAAACCTTGCAGCCAACTGTGCTAGGTCTCCCCAAAACCAATTTATAAACAGCTGACCAGGAGGGGAAAACCTAGACTCCCTGGATACCTGCAGCAAGAGCAACCCTGCTGCAGCAGAAGGACGCATGTAGCCAACACAGGGGTCACTCTTGGGACATTTGGACTGGTGAAAAGAGGGAAGCACAGTGCTGGGCCTCAAAAGGTGTCTCCTACATAAGGCCACTTCCATAAGATCAGGAGACATAGCTGACCCACCTAATACATAGATATAAACACAGAGAAAGAGGCAAAATGAGGAGGCAAAGGAATAGGTTCCAAGCAAGGGAACAGGGTAACACCCCAGAAAAATAGCTAAATGAAACAATCTACCTGAAAAAGAGTTCAAACAAAAAGCCATAAGGATGCTCACTGACCTTGGGAGAAGACTGGTTGAGCACAGTGAGAATGTCAACAAAGAATTGGAAAATATAAAAAAGAACCAATCAAAAATGAAGAATACAATACTGTAAATGAAAAATTCACAAGAAGGACTCAATAGCAGAGTAGATGATATCGAAGAACAGATCAGTGAGCTGGACGAAAGACTAGAGGAAATCACCCAAGCTGAGAAGATAAAAGAAAAAAGAATTAAAAAGAATGAGAACAGCCTAAGGGAACTCTGGGTCAATATCAAGCATGCTAACATTTGTATTATAGGTGTCCCAGAGGAGAAGAGAAAGGCGAAGGGGCAGAGAATCTATTTGAAGAAATAATAGCTGAAAACTTTGTTAACCTAAGAAGGAAACAGACGTCCAAGTACAGGAATCACAGAGAGCACCAAACAAGATAAAGCCAAAGAGGCCCACGGCAAGACATGTTATAATTAAAATGTCCAAAATTAAAGATAAAGAGAGAATCCTGAAAGCTGCAATAGAAAGGCAACAACTGACATTCAAAGGAAACCCCATAAGGCTGTCAGCTGACTTCTCAGCCGAAACCCTACAGGCTAGAAGAGAGTGGCATGATATATTTAAAGTGCTGAAAGGAAAAAAACCTACAGCCAAGAATACTCTACCCAGCAAGGTTATCATTCAGAATGGAAGGAGATATAAAGAGTTTCCCAGACAAGCAAAAATTAAAGGAGTTTATCACCAAGAAACCAATGCTACAAGAAATTCTAAAGGGACTTATTTAAGTGGGAAAGAGAAGACCATAAATAGTAATAAGAAAATTATCAACAACAACAAAAAAGACAGTAAAGTCACTGGTAAAGGCAAAAATACAGTAAAGATAGCAGATCAACCACCTATGAAGATAATATGAAGGTTAAAAGACAAAAGTACTAAAATTACCTATTTCAATGATAAGGTAATGGATACACATACACAAAATAAGAGGTTAAATATGCTATCAAAAACATAAGGGGCAGGCCCCATGGCCGAGTGATTGAGTTTGCGTGCTCTGCTTTGGCCACCCAGGGTTTCACCAGTTCAGATCCTGGGCGTGGACATGATACCACTCATCAGGCCATGCTGAGGTGGCGTCCCACATGCCACAACTAGAGGGATCCTCAACTACAAAATATGCAACTGTACTTGGGAGATTTGGGGAGAAAAAGCAGAAAAAAGGGAAGATTGGCAACAGTTGTTAGCTCAGGTGCCAATCTTTAAAAAAAAAACAAACATAAAATGTGGGAAGAGGGGAGTAAAAGAGTAGGTCTTTTTGAAAGAGGTCAAACTAACGAGACTAGCAACTCAATATAGATTGGTATATATGGAGATTATTATGTATGAACCTCTGGGTAATCACAAACCAGAAATCTATAATAAATGTAGAAATAAGTAAGAGAAAGGAAGCCAAACATATTACTAAAGAAAGCCATCAAACCACAAGGGAAGAGAGCAAGAGAGGAAGAAAGGAACAGAGAAGAACTACTAAAACACCCAGAAAAAAAGTAACAAAATGGCAATAGATACATATTTATCAGTAGCTACTTTAAATGTCAGTGGACTAAATGCTCCAATCAAAAGGCATAGGGTAGCCAATTGGATAAAAAAAGAAGACCCATATATATGCTGCATACAAGAGACACACTTCAGACCTAAAGAAACTCACATACTGATAGTGAAGGGATGGAAAAAGATACTCCATGGAAATGGAAAAGAAAAGAAAACTAGGGTAGCAATGCTTAGATGAAATAGACTTTACAACAAAAACTGTAACAAGAGACAAGGGCACTACATAATGATAAAGGGAACAATCCAACAAGAGGACGTAACACATGTAAATATCTATGCACCCAACATAGGAATACCTAAATATATAAAGCAATTTTTAACAGACATAAAAGGAGAAATCGACAGTAACACAATAATAGTAGAGGATTTTAACACTCCACTTACACCAATGGATAGATCATCCAAACAGAAGATCAATAAGGAAACATTGGCCTTAAATGACACATGAGACCAGTTGGACTTAGTAGATATATATAGAACATTCCATCCAAAAACCGTAGAATACACATTCTTTTCAAATGCTCATGGAACATTCTTCAGGATTGATCACATTAGGCCACAAAACAAAACTCAATAAATTTAAGAAGATTGAGATAATGCCAAGCATCTTTTCTGACCAAAAAGGTATAAAACTAGAAATCAACTACAGGAAGAAAATCAGAAATGCCACAAATACATGGAGATTAAACAAAATGGTACTGAACAACGATTGGGTCAATGAAGAAATCAAAAAGTACCTGGAGACAAATGAAAATGAAAATGTGGCATGCCAAAATCTGTAAGATACAGCAAAAGTGGTTCTAAGAGGGACGTTTATAGCAACTCAGGCCTACCTCAACAAATAAGAAAAATCCTAAATAAACAATCTAACAGTGCACCTAAAGGAACTGGAAAAAGAATAAATAAAGCCCAAAATCAGCAGAAGAAAAGAAATAATAAAAATCAAAGCAGAAATAAATGAAGTAAAGACTGAAAAAATCAATGAAACCAAGAGTTTGTTCTCTGAAAAGATAAACAAAATTGGCAAACCTTTAGCTAAACTCACCGAGAAAAAAAGAAGGCTCAAATAAATAATATCAGAAATGAAAAAGGAAAAATTACAGCGAATACTTCAGAAATACAAAAGATTATAAGAGAATACTATGAGAAACTATATGCCAACAAACTGGATAATTTTGAAGAAATGGCTAAATTCTTAGAATCATGCAACCTTCCAAAACTGACTCAAGAAGAAATAGAGAATTTGAATAGACCAATCACCAGTAAGAAGATTGAAATAGTAATCAAAAACCTCCCCAAAAATAAAAGTCCAGGACCAGATGGCTTCCCTGGTAAATTCTACCAAACATTCAAAAAAGACTTAATACCTATTCTTCTCAAACTCTTCCAAAAAATTGAACAGGAGGGGAAGCTTCCTAACTCATTCTATGAAGTCAACATTACTGTTATAGCAAACCAGACAAGGACAACAGCAGAAAAGCAAATTACAGGCCAATATCTCTGATGAACATCAATGCAAAAATCATCAATAAAATACTAGCAAATTAAATCAACAATACATTAAGAAGATCATACACCATGATCAAGTGGGATTTATTCCAGGGATGCAGGGATAGTTCAACATCCAAAAATTAATCACCATGATACACCACATTAACAAAATGAAGAATAAAAATCACATGATTATCTCAATAGATACAGAGAAAGCATTTGACAAGATAAAGCATCCATTTATGATAAAAACTCTAATGGATATAGAAGGAAAATACATCAACATAATTAAGGCCATATATAACAAACCCATAGCTAATATCATTTTCAATGGAGAAAAACTGAAAGCTATCCCTCTAAGAAGAGGAACCAGAAAAGGATGCCCACTTTCACCGCTCTTATTTAACATAGTATTGGAAACCTTAGCCAGAGCAGTCAGGCAAGAAAAAGAAATAAAAGGGATCCAAATTGGAAAGGAGAAGTGAAACTTTCACTATTTGCAGATGACATGATTTTATATAAGAAAAACCTTAAGAATCCAGTAAAAAACTTTTAGAAATAATAAGTGCATACAGTCAAGTTGCAGGATACAAAATCAACATGCAAAAATCAGTCACATTTCTCTACATTAGCAACGAAGTAGCAGAGAAATTAACAATACAATCCCATTTACAATGGCAACAAAAAGAATAAAATACCTAGGAATAAACTTAACCAAAGAGGTGAAAGATCTGTATACTGAAAACTATAAAACATTGTTGAAAGAAATTGAAGAAGACACAAAGAAATGGAAAGATACTCCATGCTCTTGGATTGGAAGAATTAACATAGTTAAAATTTTCATCCTTCCTAAAGCAACCTACAGATTCAATGCAATCTCTATCAAAGTTCCAACAACATTTTTCACAGAAATAGAACAAAGAATCCTAAAATTTATGTGAAAGAACAAAAGACCCCAAATAGCCAAAGGAATCCTGAGAAAAAAAGAACAAAGCTGGAGGTATCACACTCCCTGATTTCAAAATATACTACAAAGCTGTGGTAGCCAAAACAGCATGGTACTGGCACAAAAACGGGCACACAGATCCATGGAACAGAATCAAGAGGCCAGAAATACACCCATAGATATATGGACAACTAATTTTCGACAAGGGAGACAAGAACATACAATGGAAAAGGGAATGTCTCTTCAAAAAACGGTATTGGGAAAACTAGACAGCCACATGCAAAAGAATGAAAGTAGACCATTGTCTTATACCATATACAAAAATTAACTCAAAATGGATTAAAGACTTGAATGTAAGATCTGAAACCATTAAATTTCTAGAAGGAAACGTAGGCAGTATACTCTTAGACATCGGTCTTAGCAGCATTTTTTCAAATACCATGTCTGACCAGCTAAGGGAAACAATAGAAAAAATAAGCAAATGGGACTACATCAAGGTAAAATGCTTCTGCACATCAAAGGAAACCAGCAACAAAACGAAAAGACAACCTAACAATTGGGAGAAGATGTTTGCAAACCATATATCGGATAAGGGGTTAATATCCAAAATATACAAATAACTCATACATCTCAACAACAAAAAAAAATCTAACAACCCAATTAAAAAATAGGCAAAAGATCTGGACAGACATTTTTCCAAAGAAGATATACAGTTGGCCAACAGGCACATGAAAGGATGTTCAACAGCAATTACTATCAGGGAAATGCAAATCAAAACTACAATGAGCTATCACCTAACTCCCATCAGAATGGCTATAATTAACAAAACAGGAAACAATCAGCGTTGGAGAGGATATAGAGAGAAGGGAACCTTGTGCTGGTGGGAGTGCAAACTGGTGCAGCCACTATGGAAAACAGTATGGAGATTCCTCAAAAAATTAAAAATAGATCTATCATAGGATTCAGCTATTCCACTGCTGGGTATTTATCCAAAGAACTTGAAAAGATGAATGCGTAAAGATACATGCACCCCTATGTTCATCACAGCATTATTCACAATAGCCAGGACTTAGAAGCAAACTAGGTGCCCATCAAGGGACGAATGGATAAAGAAGATGTGGTATATATATATATACAGTGGAATACTACTCAGCCATTAAGAAGTGATGAAATTTGGCCATTTGTGACAACATGGATCGGCCTTGAGGATATTACGCTAAATGAAAAAAGTCAGAGGGAGGAAGTCAAATACCGTATGATGTCATTCATAAATAGAAGATAAAAAAACGACAAACAAACAGATAGCAACAGAGATTGAATGGTGGTTACCAGAGGGGAAGGGGGGAGGGAGGAGGCAAAAGGGGTAATTAGACAAATGTGTATGATGATGCATTGTAATTAGTCTTTGGGTGGTGAACATGATGTAATTTACATAGAATTCGAAATACATTAATGATTTACACCTGAAATTTATATAATGTTATAAACCAATGTTACCACAATAAAAAATTTTTTTTAAAAAAATTTTTTAAAAAGTGAATAAAAGGGGACAAACTGTAAAGGGAAAGAGAGAAAGAGACCTATCACAGTAATTAGAGGGGGGTTTGAAGCAAAGGAGTGGTTGATTTTAGGATCAGAGAAACTTTAATAGCAGGCTGAAATTATAGAAAAGAAGAGCAAGAGTCCCAGAGGAAATGGTAAGGCAGGGATCAAAAGAACAAGCAGAAGGAGTGGCTTTCACTTGCAGGAGAGCACCCTATCCTTTTAGATTGACAGGAAGAGGTAGAAGTAGGTGTAGATAAGGTTGTGTTTGTAGAGAGAAACCTAGAACATTGAGATGGTCCATGACCTAAGACCTCACTATTGTAGATTATGAAGGACACTGCTTCTCTGCTGAGAATGAGGGACCTGAGCAGAGTAGAGGAGGTCAGCAGTAGTTGCTGAGGGGAAGTGGAGAGGAGGTGACAGGGAACAAGTAAAAGGGTTGAGCTGCTATGCTGTCCCTGGCTTTGTAGTGGAGCCAGCCCACCGGGAGATGTAATTTTCTTCAACCTTACTTAACAACCTGGGTACTGAAGGAAAATCACATTGTGTGAACAATCCTAAGATTTTTGCCTGGTGGCTGTGGCAAAAAGCCAAGCTAGAGGAGAACTAAGAGATTGGGTGAGATTGTATCTTAGATAATCAACCAAGTGGATCAAATCAAGAAAGGAAATGAATGAGCTAGAAAAGGGATGATTGGAATAATATACTCAAATGTACGGGGCAGAGGACACTAGGGGGCTGAAGAACAAGAGTTTTAAGAAAGGAGGTACCTGCGATTGGGAAGGATTTGATGTTTGGCCAGAGAGTGGGTTACTCAGGATTTCTGATGTGGAGTGGTTCTGAGAAAAGATAGAGGTGGCTCCAGTAGAGAGGGGTTTACTGGAGTCAAGGTTAAGAAACTGAGGTTCATGGGGCCAGGCCCCTGGCTGAGTGGTTAAGTTTGCACGCTCCGCTGCAGGTGGCCCAGTGTTTCGTCAGTTCGAATCCTGAGCACGGACATGGCACTGCTCATCAAGCCACGCTGAGGCTGCGTCCCACATGCCACAACTAGAAGGACCCACAACTAAGAATATACAACTATGTACTGGGGGGCTTTGGGGAGAAAAAGGAAAAGAATAAAATCTTAAAAAAAGAAAAAAGAAAGAAACTGAAGTTCAGGTGTTGGATGGCTCATCCATGTGGGCGTTTGTACACCTGTCATATCAACAGTTAATGGGAAAGGGTGGAGAAGAAAGGAGCCAAAGGGTTAGTGAATTTGTTAGAGTGGCCAGGAGTTTGATAGTTTACAGTGATCAGAACGGGTAGAAGATTGCAGAGCCTAGTGGCAAGACCCTTAAAAGAGCAGGGATTTTTATCCATTGATGCAGGGGAAGGAGTTCGAAGTAGCCTTGGTGTATTAGTTTCCTAGAGCTGCCATAACAAAGTACCACAAACTGGGTGGCTTAAAACCACAGAATTTTATTCTCTCATAGTTATGGAAGCTAGAAGTCCAAAATTAAGGTGTCAGCAGGGTTGATTCCTTCTAGAGGCTCTGAGGGAGAATCTGTTCTATACTGCTCTCCTAGTTTATGTTTGCTCCTGGCAATCCTTGGCATTCCTTGGCTTGTAGATGCATCACTTCAACCTCTGCCTCCATCATTGTGTGGCATTCTCTTCTCTTTTGTCTTCACAATGTCTTCCTTTAAAGACACAAGACCTATTGGATTCAGGGCCCACCCTATTCCAGTATGACCTCATCTTATCTTAACTAATGCAATGACCCTATTTCCAAATAAGGTCACATTCTCATGTACTGGGAGTTATAACTTCAACATACCTTTTGGGAGGACACAATTCAACCCATAACACTTGGGCAATTGGAAAAGGCCAATCCCATCACTAGAACATGAGTCACATGAGGAAGAGAATAATGAACACCTTTGTTGGAGATGGATGCAGAGGCAGCCGTGTCTTCTGGTTGGAGCCAGCTTTAAGGTAAGGAAAAAATTAAGGACATCAGTGAGGGTTCTAGTGAGCATCAGGGAGGAGTGTGGAGCTGAGGAGAGCATCAAGAAGAAAGAGAATAAGAGCATCAAAGAGGGTGGCTGATCAGAGGTCTTTACTGAAGGGGCAATGACTGAGAAAGACAGAGATCTGCAGCCTAGGGATCAACTATCCTTGGGCCCCAGAAGTAACTCAGGTGCTATATGGTGCACTTGGTTGTATGAAGGTAGGATTTGCATTGAAGGAGGAAATTGTGTATTAGAGAGCCAGTTTAGAGTTCCCAGAGGAACTTGCTTTAGAAAGGTCTGGGCAGTAACTAGCATGCATAAGTATAAGTGTATGCCTCTCATGGAGAAACAAGAGAGCATAGTGGCCAAAATATAAGGTTTGCTGTTGGACAGTTCAGAGTGAGACCAGGCCCCTCTGTCACTTAACTTCTCTGAGCCTCATTTTCCTCCTCTATAAAATGGAGCAATCCTACCTCATAAATCAATTGTGGGGATTATATGAGGTAATGTATATATAACACTTAGAGCATGGCTTCATACATGCTTGATAAATGGCAGCCATTTTTATATTATAAAATAACTTTTTACTTTGCAATAATAGTACAAGGAGCTCCCGTATACCCTTTACACAGATTCATCAGTTGTGTACAATTTCCATTTTTCTCCATTTGTTATACATTTATGTATCTCTCTCTATACACACACATTTCAATTTGTATTTCTGTCTCTGTCTACAAATTTTTTTTCCTAAATCATTTGAGAGTATGTTTGGAGACACTGTGCTCCTTTACTAAATAATCAGTGGGTATTTTATAAGAACAAGGATGTCCTCTTACATAAGAGTACTGTGATTATCAAAACCAGGAAATTTAATTTTATTCAATACTGTTATCCACAGTCCATATTCTTTTTTTAAAGATTTTATTTTAGAGCAGATTTAGGTTTACAACAAAATCGAGAGGAAGATAGAAAGATTTCCCATGTATCCCTGGTCCCCACATATGCGTAGCCTTCCATTATCAACATAACTTACGAGAATGGTACATTTTTTAATCAAGGACGAACCTACATTGTCACATCATAATCACCCAAAGTCCATAGTTTACCTTAGGGTCACTCTTGGTGTTGTACATTCTATGGGTTTTGACAAATGTATAATGACATATAGCCATCATTATAATATCATGCAGAATATTTTCACTGCCCTAAAAAGCCTCTGTGCTCTGCATGTTCATCTCTCCACACCCCCATCCCTAGCAACCGCTAATCTTTTTTTATCTCCATAGTTTTACCTTTTTCAGAATGTCATATAGTTGGAATTCAGTATGTAGCCTTTTCAGATTGACTTCGTCCACTGAGTATTATACACTTAAGTTTCCTCCGTGTCTTTTCATGGCTTGATAGCTCATTTCTTTTTAGTGCCAAATAGTATTCCGTTGTCCAGATATACCACAGTTTACTTATCCATTCACCTACTGAAGGATATCTTGGTTGTTTCCAAGTTTTGGCAATTAGCAGTAAAGTTGCTATAAACATCTGTTTGCAGGTTTTTGTGTAGATAGAAGTTTTCAACTCCTTTAGGTAAATACCAGGGAGCATGATTGCTGGATCATATGGTAAGAGTATGTTTAGTTTTGTAAGAAATCACCAAATTGCCTTCCAAAGAGGCTATACCATTTTGTATTTTCATCAATAATGAATGAGAGTTCCTGTTGCTCCATATCCTCACCAGCATTTGGTATTATCAGTGTTTTGGATTTTGGCCATTCTAATAGCTGTGTAGTGGTATCTCATTGATGTTTTAATTTGCATTTCCCTGATGACATATGATGTAGAACATCTTCCATGTTCATTTTCATCAATTGTCTAGTAATATATTTTCTAACTAGTTGGTTTTTCCCAGTCTAGGATCTTATCCAGTATCATAAATTGCACTAATTTTCATGTTTCTTTAGTTCTCTTTAACCTGAAACAGTTTCTTAGCCTGTTGTGTAATTTTCCTGGATATTTATGAAGAATATAAGCCAGTTATTTTGTAGAATGTCCCTCAGGTTCAGTTTGCCCAATGTTTCTTCATGATTAGATTCTGATTATTTATTTTTGTCAGGAAAACCAAAGAAATAACGTTGCGTCTTTCTTGGTACATCATATCAGGAGGCATGTGATGTTAGGTCGTCCATTTTTAGTGATTACATTTGATCATGTAGTTAATGGGAGACAGGCTTTTTTTTTTAATCGTTGTTGTTAAAAATGTAAGAGGGACTTTGTTTTAATCTGATTCTTTTTTTACTGCCAATAAAATCACTATCTTTCCGGTGACTCTTATGGCTCAGTGGACCTGAGTTTGGATTTTCCAGCATAATCACAGAGCAACCAAAACTGGAACAGAAAATGGTCCTTCTGGGTGAACCAGTAGGAGGTAGAACTGGACTTGTTGAACCTGGTTCATTGAAGGCCCAATTCCAGGAAAACTGCTCTCTATTTTTAAAAAATCTCTTCCATACCCTGTGTTTACTTTTGGCTGAATTTATTTCTGAATTTATTGTGACTGCCCTTGCCTGCTGACCCTGAGGACTCAAGATTCTTCTCAGGGAATGCATAAAGCACAGAATGGTTTGAGATGAGGTTTAGGGCTTTCATTTCTTTCTTTTAGGAGAGTTTGATTCAATTGATATTTTTATCATTATTATTATTTCAGAGCCCCTAACACGAGGACTAAAGGAGCAATCTGGGGCTGTTCTGAGCTGTCAGTCTCTCAGGGAACATGGAGTTAAGCTTCTGGAACTGTACTTCAAATACAGAAAAATTCTTTATAGTCACAATTCTTGAACATCAAGCAAAGGAAAACCGTAACCTTCTCACTTTAATTTTGTGGTGCTGCGTATCATTGAGTGGGTGGAAGGAAGATTTACCTTTAATTCAGATGAAATATATATGAGAAATAATTCATATTAATTCAAAAGATCAGCTTTTTATCTCATGCCAAAGTTTTTCAGAAGAGGTAGCCCACTGCATTTATTTGACTTTCTTGAAGAAAACCTGATTTTGTACACCTGACTTTACATTTGTTTTTAAAGACTACAGACTAATGCAGGCACACTTTTCATTCCTTTCACCACTAATGAGAAAAGATTTTAACTCTATAGCTCTCCCTGTATTACAACAGTAGCAAAATACTGCCAAATATAGCCATGTCTAACTATTATGAATATCTTCAGCTTGGGGAACATAGCTGCAATAGCTAGCACTATAATTAGCTGCTTAATCGGTCTGGCTTGGGAGAACACATTGTGAGTACTATTCTTGCACTGAATATCCAGTAGAAAACTAATTGCTGATTTAAAAATTTGGAACCACTACTGTGGAGAATGTCTAAAACAGTGTAAAATGCTTTCTAATTATTCATTAAGAATAAAATGGGCATCTATTGCATGTCTCCAATCTACTAAAGGTTAATGCTGAAGGTTTTATGCAGACCATGTTCAAAAATTTACAAATTGTGCCCATGAATTTAAATCCTAGTAATTCAGCTTATTAAACTCCAATCACATCTTCTCCCTTAAAAGGCAGTATAGGTAGAATGTAAATGTATTCGTTGACTTGTGATTGCACATGCACTCTTATTATTGTGTTAGGTGCTGACATGATTTTCTAGTTCCCCTTCCTCACTTACTACAGTTTTTCGGTGTGAATGTATGACTGTTACAGAGATTCAGTCCACTTTCCTCCTTATGCATCCAAAAGACAACCTGAGATATGTGGTAGTGTCTGCTACCCAAGCCCAGTTCTGACGCTCTAGCCAAAGGGAAGAGATCCCCACACAACCCATGAGTCACTTTGATACTAGTGCCTGGGAAGGTGACACCTCTACTTCCAAAAGGGGCTGAGCCTACTCCAAACTGGTTCTTGGAGGGGCTTATATGGAGGATACCTTATTAGGGATTGCTGCTACTTTCCAGCTGGCTCTTGCCACCAGTCTGGCTAAATTCCAGACCAGATGCTTGCCTTCCTATCTAAATTTCAATTTGATGGAATATAGTTATTCTTCCTATCAAGAAAGGCATTTGTCCCTAGAGGCAGTTGAATTAATGGCAGGTCATTTGTAATGGGGAGATCCATAGAGATTTTTATTCATTCTGCAAACACTTATTAAGAGCGTGCTGCACACCAGGAACTCTGAGGACATGAAATTTAAAAAGATCCAGTCTCCTTTCTCATGTCAGCTTCATCTCCACAGACTGTACCTTCACCTCTGCAGAAAATGATGATGCTTTGCCAGGTAGAGATGAAGTTCGTAATCATTAAAAACCTCATAGAAATTTTACAATCCCTAAGATACCTATTCCAATTATCTGCACTCTTCAAAGCCAGGAAATTTTCATTTATTCTGACTCAAGTTTTCTCAGCCTCGGCACTATTGATATTTTGGACTGGATAGTTTTTTGTTGTGGGGGCTGTCCTGTACATTGTAGGATGTTTACCAGCTGCCTAGGCGTCTGCTCATTAAACGTCAGTAGCACCCACCCCCAGTCAAGACAACCAGAAATATCTCCAAACGTTGCCAAATATAGCCTAGGGGACAGAACTACTGATCTAACTTGAATTTGTTCTTTTACAGTTTGATGTCATGTTTTGTTTACTATGGAGACAGACAATAATTGACCACCATTTTCTATTGAATAATGTCAAGGGAAGCCATTTTTACTTTTCTAACAGATATAAAATTTTCATCATCCTCTGACTGGATTTCACTGTTTTTAAGTGAATGACAAGTGTAACATTGGATTGATTATTTCGATTTCTTATTGACAAGATTCCTAGTTTCCTTTTTCTCCCCTACTTTTTCATTATTTTCGTAGGCACGAATATCAAAGACAGGTTTCTAGCTGGATTTCATTTTGGAGTCAGTGATTCTTAACCATTTTTATATGACCATTTGATATGCTTTGGTGAAATAGAAATTTGGTGAAAGGGAGGTATCTCGTCCTGAGAAAGAGATGCATATGTATATACATACAATTTTTACACATAATTTTAGCAGATTCAAAGCTACCACTTCTCCAGTCCCTTTCCTGGACCTCAGGTTAAAATTTTATGTTTTAAAACCAGTGCCAGTTCCTTGAGTTATGGTTTTATGAGTTTACAAAATAAAGGGAGCCTAAAAATGACTGATAAAGTTTGATCATTACAATGGCTTTGCTCTTTTCTAAGTAAATGTTCCAGGCACTGTTAACCTTTTCCCAAGCATCCTATTCTCTTGTCTCCCTTGTCATTGTTGCCTCTGTGTTTTTGCCAACCCGTTATTGCTGTTTGCCTTAATTACTGATTTTGATAGCAGTAGAGCCTTATTATTTGACAATACAAGATGAGATGTGTCCCACCCTCGCTCTTGCCTACCCACCACCCAGCAGCTGCTGAAGAGAACCTAGCTGGGGCTTTTGAGGCTAATGTAAGCCTCTTGTGAGCTGTCTCCTCATCCTACTCTTCAAACCCACTCCCTTACAAAGAAAGAAATCATATGCACAAAAGCATTGGCAAGCAATCCAAAGGATTTCTTGCAAGGGATGAAGGAAAATGAGTACATTGTCAAGCAAACAACTTCTAAATATCTATATAGACGTTTCTCCAATGTGGGTCCCTATTTCTTTAGTTCCCCTATTCAGCCTCTATTCCCCCGGCTCCCCTCTCCTCCTATGCAGAGCAATTATGCTCTGCCCTCAAACCCGGATGTCCCACTCCTTCCTGGTGCACAAACAAAAAGGCCTTGAAGTTAATGGGTCCCCTCTCCTAAGAAGGCAGTTTAAGATCATCAGTTACTACTTCAACATGTGCTTTGGTGAGCCATCCCCCACCCCAAGCTGCAGTGATTTATCAGAATATTTCTTCCAAACACATAGCGTATTCTTCCCCAAAGGAATTCTCACGCTACCCACTAAGAGGCTAATAGTTGTTCCATGTCATTACACCAGTAAGAGCTAGCATAAGTAGATATTTTCTACATCTTTGCTACTCAAAGTATGTACCCTGGATCAGTAGCATTAACATTACCTGGGAGTTTGTTAGAAAGGCAGAATCTCAGGCCCCACTCCAGATCTACTGAATCAGAATCTGCATTTTTAACAGCATCTCTAGGTGATTCATGTGCATATTGAAGTGCCCTCTGTCACCATCTTCACATTCTTACCTCCTAAGCTGGAGTTGCCTTGTGGTCCTGGGCATTGCATTAGGATCCTGGAGAGCACTGCCTCCTTTCTCCACCCTGAGCCCAGACTGCAGAGCAGTTCCATCTAACAGACAGGTCAGTAGAAGTCCCTTTAGCTAAAAGTGGCTCCTCATCCACCCTCTTGCCTCACCCCACACCCACAACCATCCTCTGACTTTTAAATGGTTGTTCGAGCTCTTAGATTCCTTTGATTGTATTCTCTTCGCTCCTCCATATATCTCATGCTTTGGGGGTTGGAGGGAGATCAGAACATGTTACAATAATAACTACCTCCTATAAGTAGTCTAATGTGTGCCAGGCATTGTGCTAAGCTCTTTTATATGTATCATTTCGTCGAACTTCTTACAACAACCCTAAAAGTAGATAGTCTTATCCCCATTTACAAGTGAGGAAATTCAGGCTCAGGAACATCAGATAACTTGTCCAAGTTCTCATAGTTGGTCAGGAGGCAGAGGCGGCATCAAGCCCTGGTCTGTCTTCCCCTGTACCATGCTGCCTTTCTTTCGTAATCTTGATGCCAGGTGTAATTAGTTACCACATACTCAGGATCTATCTATATATCTATTTTATATGTGTGTATCAGAGCGAATTTTTTTCCCCTCAAGACCTTGTCCCTTTTTCAAGCAGCCCATATTTGGAGGCTGTCACTGACGTGTAAATTGGCAATACAGTGTGATATGCGCTACCGTGGTGCTAAGAGTAAGATGTTATGAGCACTCACAGGAGGGGCATCTAACTCAGCATTGGGTATGAGGTTCAGTTTACTTTGAGGCCTGACACAAGCTGAAACCTGAAGGAAAAGATGGGGAGAAGAGTATTCAAGCAGAGGAAACAAAGGGTGTGAAGGTTAGAAGTGAGAGATCACATGGCTAGTTCAAAGAACAGAAAGAAATAAAGTATGGCTGTATCCGACAAAGGGTTAATCTCCATAATATACAAAGAACTCACACTGCTTAACAACAAAAAAACAAACAACCCGATCAAAAGATGGGCAGAGGACATGAACAGACATTTCTCAAAAGAAGATATGAATATGGCCAATAGACACATGAAAAGATGTTCATCATCGCTAATCATCAGGGAAATGCAAATCAAAACTACACTAAGATATCACCTTACACCCGTTAGATTGGCAAAAACATCCAAAACCAAGAGCGACGGATGTTGGAGAGGTTGTGGAGAAAAAGGAACCCTCATACACTGTTGGTGGGAATGCAAACTGGTACAGCCACTATGGAAAACAGTATGGAGATTTCTCAAAAAGTTAAAAATAGAAATACCCTATGACCAGCCATCCCATTACTGGGTATCTATCCTAAGAACCTGATATCAGAAATCTCAAGAGTCCATTGCACCCCTATGTTCATCGCAGCATTATTTACAATAGCCAAGACGTGGAACCAGCCTACATGCCCAGAAACTCATGATTGGATAAAGAAGATGTGGTATATATACACAATGGAATACTACTCAGCCATGAAAAAAGACAAAATTGGCCCATTCACAACAACGTGGATGGACCTCGAGGGTATTATGTTAAGTGAAATAAGCCAGTCAGAGAAAGACGAACTCTATATGACTCCACTCATAGGTGGAAGTTAGTATATTGATAAGGAGATCAGATCGGTGGTTACCAGGGAAAAGGGGGGGTGGGGGGAGGGCACAAAGGGGGAAGTGGTGTACCCACAACATGACTAACAAAAATGTACAACTGAAATCTCACAAGGTTGTAATCTATCATAACATTAATAAAAAAAAAAAAGAAATACAGAAAAAAAAAGAAATAAAGTATGGCTGGAGCAGAATATGGGAGGCTGCAGTCGGGTGGGGAGGAGGGAGGATGCGCAGTGGGATGAGAAAAGGCCCAGAGGCAAGCAGGATTTCTATTATGAAGAACCTTAGAAGCCGCATAAGGAGTTTGCTATGAAACCTGAGAAAAAGGAGTGTCATTGAAGTTTTTAAGCACAAGAGGGACATGATCACATTTGTTTTAGAAAGATCACTCTTTCCTGTGGATTGAAGGGAGGGCATGAGAAGGTGATGGAGAAGAGTTGGAGGGAAAGAATACGGACAAGAGCTGACAGTGGCCTGAACTAGGATAATAGCAAGAAGGATAGAGAAGCAAGAGGTGGAGCTATTTAGGAGGTAAACCTCACTGGGTCTTGATCAATGAGATGTAAGTGTGACAGGGATAGGAACAGCAGGATGATGTCATACATATTTGGTTTAGGCAGCGGTGTGGATATTAATACCATATATTTGGGAATGTTATCAAAAATGTTCCTACTGGGGCCTGCCCGTTTGCCCAGTGGTTAAGTTCACATGTTTTGCTTCGGTGGCCCAGGGTTCACCCATTGGACCAGGTACAGACAGCAAGCTATGCTGTGGCAGGCGTCCCACATATAAAGTAGAGGAAGATGCGCACAGATGTTAGCTTAGGGTCAGTCTTCCTCAGCAAAAAGAGGAGGATTGGCAGCAGATGTTAGCTCAGGGCTAATCTTCCTCCAAAAAAAGAAAAAATCCTACAGGTTATCTTCAAATTAAGATATGAATACCACTTTATCTACTAATATACTTCTGGCTCAGTTTGCCCTTGTTGTGGTTATAGGAAGTCTCCTCAGTCATTTATTATCAGTTAAACAAACTTACTTGTATAACTGGGTCATTTTGGGTCATGCACAGTGAGAATTATTGTCACAGTGTGATGTTATAAATAAAGGTCATTAGAACAAGGGAAACATTGAAGATTATAGTAATTTCAACCAAATTATGCTTCTAGCTATGAATAGTCATTTGGCTGGGGAATTATTAAACATAAGTTAAAACAAGAGAAGAACAAATAATAAGCCACAAACTATAGATATGAAAAAAGGAAACTGATCATAAAACATAAAGGTTATCAAAGAAAAAAATTTTGAGCATGGGAAAAACAAACCTGGAGGGCCTATATAAGAACATGCTTGTTATTGGCTAGTTCTAATTTTGGGCATGACTAACTTTAACCACTAGGCCGTCAGGGCTGGCTCTTCAGTATCTTTTTTGACGGTACACATAAAAACAGCAGTAATTTCTTGAAAACCCCATGTATTCTAAATCTGAAGTTCTAGATTCTATATCAGTCAAATATCTACTTTTCAGATATTAAGAGGAAGCTAGAACGACAGAGAAGCAGTTGCTTTTTCTATTTAGCACAGAGAAAAGGCAACCTCATTTTTTTTTTTCCTTTTTCTTCCCAAAGCCCCCCGGTACATAGTTGTATATTCTTCATTGTGGGTCCTTCTAGTTGTGGCACGTGGGACGCTGCCTCAGCATGGTTTGATGAGCAGTGCCACGTACGCACCCAGGATTCGAAGCAACGAAACACTGGGCCGCCTGCAGCGGAGCGCGCGAACTTAACCACTCGGCCACGGGGCCAGCCCCGGCAACCTCATTTTTTTAGTTACAGTTATGAGCCAAAATGTAAAAATGAATGAAAATAATATAAGATTTCACATTTGTATAAGGAATTTATGCATATATTGAAACTCTGATTGAAAGTCATTCATAAGGATTTCATATGAATCAGCTGTAATTTTGTTGGACTTAGTTGTACATTTGCTCTGGTCCATCACAAAGTCATTTTAATTGGCATGTATTCTGCTTTGTCTTGCATTGAAGGATGCTATAGATATATCAGTGTTAAACTTGCTGTTTTAGTGATCAGGGGATGTTGTCAAGGATACTGACCTTCCACTGCTCAGTATCACTTTATAGGTACTCCCTGGTGAAATTTTGCTCCTGCCAGCAGAACTTCTCCCTCTCCCGAGCAAATGCAATATATTTCATCTTATAGATAAGATGAATCTTTAGCTGATCAAGGTTCACTCTCTTGTCATTTTGGCCACCAAGAAAGTCAATGCAGATGTTCCTGGCCCAGCTTTAGTCATTATGTGGGACACAATTCTCATGAACCCTTGGGTTTTTTCTTAAACTGTGTATGAGCCTAAAAAGAGTTATAAATTCCTTATGTTTATAGCCCTTATACAATTGTAAGAACCAAAAAGTATACAAAATTTAATGTAAACAAAATGGTAACACTAGTACAATTCATTTTAATGGCATTAGTAAACATGACAGATGACACTATATTATCAAAACTGATCACCACTCAAAGTGTTCTCTTGAACTTTGTGCCTATTATTATGGTATGTGGTGTGAAGACTCAGTTCTCTCACTCCTTTTCTCTGTTTAAATTACTGTGAAACTTTCTTATGGTGTATTATAATGACACTTGAGCTTCATTTGGTGCTAACACATAATTTAGATTTTAGGTCCACTGTGCTTTTCTCATTAGTCCCCATGACCATCCAACTGTAAGTATAAACACAATCCCAAGGATGAAAATCTCACAGCAGTACTGAGCGGTCGTACAGATGATCCAGAGTGTTTTTATATTATTTTCTCAATTACCATAAAAATTAATACGCAAAAGTATTAAATGCTCATAGACAACTAACATTCCCTGAGAATGTATCTGGTATATTGCAGTTAAGAATGACTGATTTAGGGGTTAGTGACACATCAGTTTTCCCTTTGATCCCATCTTTCCATTCTACTTTTATTTTCTACTTGACCTCATTTTTAGAAAATCCATATTTTTGATTTATGGTGCTGTATGCTCTATTGTAAACTACCAAAACTCCTCTTCTGAAGCAGAATAGAACCCACAGCTCAGGCTCACAAAGAAATAACCTGTAGGCAGTTAGCTTAAAACACCATCAGCCACAATTTTGTGCTGAAATTTTTGCTCTTTTATCTGCAATCCTTCTATGAGCTTTCGGTCTGCATTCTTAAAGTCATAGAAAGCTAATGAAATTTTTTTTAAACGTTTTCTGTTAAAAATGCCATTTAACATATTGGCTCACTTATGGTCCTAACTAGTGTAGATAAAATAAGTTGGCCTATTACCAAATGAGCTCTAGACACAGAAAATACTTATTTTAAGGGATGACACAAAATCTTAATATGAGTATCAAGATGGAAGGTTGTCAAATCATCTGACAAAATTGCCCGATTCTCTAAACAGCACCCCTGTCCTCAGTGACTTTCTGAGAACATCTTGCTCTTCCTACCACCCACACGGCCCAGTAGCCAGCCTAAAGGTTAGGTGGCGCTCTTACAAGAAGCACTCCTCCAGGCCTGGCAAAGTGGAATGCTCATCCTGCTACGGCAGCTTGATAATCTGAAAGGGAATCGTGGGCACTGAACAATGTTGCTTTTGTGTTGTGTTGGGGAACCTATCAATGGGTTCCTTTAATGAAAGTTTTTTAAGGGGGAAAACCCTACCCTAGACTGGCACCTAAGTTCAGGCCCTGCAGCAAACAATTCTAGGGACTCAAAAGGAGTCAGATCAGTGATTCAGAACTAGAGAGTATCCCATACATAAATTCAATGTAAGAGCCAAATGGCGCAGAAGACTTATCTGCATAAGAATGCCATCCATATCACTCTCTGTGTTTGTATCTCTGTATTCTTTTCCCCCACTGGACTTGGGGACATGGATTCAGTCTTACTCAGTTTTAAATCCTCAGAATCTGCAATGGTTTTTGGCACTTAGGAGGTAACAACGTTTATTTATTATACTTAAATTCTGATAATTATAGAAAAACACAAGTGTGGTAGAGACTGGCTGGCTCTTCACCAAATTCTTTTTCCTTTCCTCCTGGACACACAACTAGTCTACATTTCCCAGACTCCTTTGTGGGTAAGTGTAGCCATATGACTGAACTTGACCAGTAAATTATGGGCAAAAATGGATGTGCCACTTCCAGGCCTGGCCCATAAAAACTTACAATATGATCCCCCACTATCTCTCTTTCTCCGTTTGCCTCTGGATGTTGGCATCCACAGTGACCTTTGAAGCCAGTGTCAAAGACAGCAGAGCCTATCTCAGCTTGGATCCCTGATTAGCCGTGCAGAGCACAGCCTCCTTTGCCAGCTCCTTGCTGCCAAATAGACTTAACGTGAGTAAGAAATAAACTTCTGTCTTGTTAAGACACTGAGATTTAGGGTTTATCATTATGTTAAGTCAGACGTGGGCTAGAGTTCTGGATTTGACACCTACTAACTCAGAGACCTTGATTATACATTTAATACCCTGATCCCAAATCAGGGTTGTTGAGGGGATTAAATGAGTTCTTGCATGGCTATACCCTACTATAGTTCCTGGCACATTGAACTACACCATTAGTGTGACTACGTGGCTATAGGAAGTACACTCCTCTCTGTTTGGCTCCTTCTTGGTCTCTTCCAATCTCATGGCCTCTCTCTTAGTTCCTTTTCTAATCAGCAAAGGAGTTTCCCGCAGAATTGGACTTCCCTTCTGAGCCTGCACATATTGATTATTTTTCAGCTATGTATTATCTCAATGGCTATTCAGGTTCCACTTTCCATCCTTAAAGAATCATCCTTTGCAAGTTCCAGTTTCTATCCTTAAAGAATCATCCTTTTCAATGTGTCCTGTTTGTGGACACTTGATAGATTGTCAAACTTTTCCTTGCTCTGACACGCAAAGTTCTGTAAAGGGCCCAGATACGACTTTATATTATTTAGGAAGGAACCCCAAAAGCATCCTGAACATTGGTACCCAGACCTAGTATGACCTTAAAAGGAAAGAGGAGACTTCATGTTCCCTGAGTCTTATACCAGGTAGGGAATGTTTTCCACTGCCCATTTTAACCACTACTTAAAATACTCCAAAGAATACAATTTCACTTTTCTTTTCTTTTTTTTTTTTTTGAGGAAGATTAGCCCTGAGCTAACATCTGCTGCCAATCCTCCTCTTTTTGCTGAGGAAGACTGGCCCTGAGCTAATATCCGTGCCCAACTTCCTCCACTTTATATGTGGGAGGCCTGCCACAGCATGGCCTGCCAAGCGGTGCCATGTCTGCACCTGGGATCTGAACCAGTGAACTCTGGGCCGCCGAAGCAGAAAGTGTGAACTTAACCACTGTGCCACCAGGCTGGCCCCACAATTTCACTTTTCAAATTATTAATTGAGACCCTGTAAGATTTAATCCAACTGAGAACTTAGATTTTGCTACATGAAGTTCTGGCTATCCAAATAGTGCTCAACTTTGCCAGATTATAGAATTCCACTCTGCCCAACTTGTCATCATTTTCATTTATAGACCTGTGGTCAGATGTTTCTTATTTGTAAACATAGAAGCCTTTGCCAAGTCAGTGAAATCCGGAACCATGCCGTCCTTTAAGGGGACACACTAAGGCTCATGTACATTTCCTCTGAACTGATTGGAATGTGAAGCTGGTAAAAGCAAGACCATCCCCAGCCACAGAGGCTATATGAGAGAATCACAACAGGGTAGAAACCAGGGTCAAAAGGCTGGAGTGCTCACATGGCAAGTACCAGGTCAGCAGGGTTCAGAACAGTATAGCAGGGCAGGGCAGACTTTAGATAATCTGGGTTTAGCAAGATTTCTGGTAAAAGGAAGAAGCAGAAAAACATGTATAGCCCAAAGGCATTTCCAAGCACCTCAGAAACTTATAACTCAGTGGGTATGTGCACAACTTCAGGAATTAGATTTCAAATCCTAGCTCTAGCACTTACCCCTTATGTGGTAAGGGGCAAGTTACTTAAACTCCTTGAACTTGGTTGAACCTTAGTTGTCTCATTATGGATATTGGGGTGGTAAAAACAATCATAGGATGGTTTTAATGGTTAAATAAGATAACGCATGAAAATACTGATTGGCGGCTTATGTCCTGCATGCTTCAGAATTACCTGGTCAGTGCTGTTTGACAGCTTATATCCTGTGTGCTTCAGGATTACCTGGTTATTCCTGCCCACTCCCTAGACCTTCAAGAGCCTTTTCTGGTTAAAATAAGCTTACATTTTCTGATGGACCTCCTCATCTAGGAGGAGGCCAGGAGGCCTCAGGGAATGTGATAGAAGATGGAAACCTATTGTTTAAGTGCATTTAAGGATGTGTCAGGATCTTTCCATCCCATGGGCTTCCTCAGATCAAATCTTGGTTGCCCATCCTGCATCAGTGGTTAAGTCCTCAGCCTAATTCTGGTGGGACCCTTCATTCTCTGAGTATCTAGGTCTTGGCAGGGTGAATACACTGGTAACCTCAACGTTATTTCTCCAAATGCTCTTTGCCATGTATTTGGCATTTAGTTTGCTAGCCAGTGAACTTTCAAGGTGTGCACAAAGTCATTCTCTGCTTCAACATTCCTGCCTTGTAAATAGCTGCATGTTCAGTCACCAGATACTATGGAAGAATTTTCTTCAGGGCATCTCTTTGCAAATTGCACTTGAACATCACCATCAGTTGGACTTGTTTTCAGGCCAATTCTCCCCACAGACAAATGAAGTCAGTAACTCAGATCATATTCAGGTCTGAAGACACTGAGTACTTTGCAATCTTTCTGCTTGGGAACAGGGTAAATGGAACCTTACAGCAATGGATGTTAACCTTTTTGGTGAATTTTTTTGAAATTCTTAGTGAAAGCTTTGGATTATCTCCCCAGTGTAGGGGAAAAAAAAAACAAAAGCACAAATCATATACACAAAATATTTTTAATGTTTTATTAACTTATCTTTGTCTTTATATCTATTTTTATTAATTATATTGTATATCAAAAAGTAACACACACTAAAGGAAAAACAGTCAAACAGTTCAGAAGGGTATGAAATGAAAATAAAGTTTCCTTTTGCTACCACTCTCCCTCAGCCCCACTCCTCAGAAGTAGCCACTATTAACAATTCCTTGTATATACTTCCATTTAAAAATACATATATATACATGTATATATGTATTTTACATATACAGGTGTATGTGCTTTGCACAGTAGCCATAAAATATAACTGTGCCGTAACTGAGCCATAAAAATAACTGTGCAGGGACTGGCCCCATGGCCTAGTGGTTAAGTTTGATATGCTCCACTTCCTGGGCACAGACCTACACTACTCATCAGCAGCCGTGTTGTGGCGGTGACCCACATACAAAATAGAGGAAGACTGGCAACAGATGTTAGCTCAGGGCGACTCTTCCTCAGAAAAAATTTAGGAAATAACTGTGCAAACTGAAACCATGCAAAGTGATCTTAATAATAATGGGAAAAATTACAACTATTTCATATCCTTAAAATTTTTTGTCAAAACATTAAAAACTCTCTTACTGCTAGTTATAAATGTAGAGAGGAAAAAAAAAAGTAAAACTACTATTTATTTAGAAACATTAAGAAAGTATTTCGGGGCTGGCCCAGTGGCATAGTGGTTAAGTTTGCCTGCTCTGCTTTGGTGGCCCAGGGTTCGCTGGTTGGGATCCTGGTGTGGACTTACGCACCATCAAGCCATGCTGCTGTAGGCATCCCACATATAAAATAGAGGAAGATGGGCACAGATGTTAGCTCAGGGTCTATCTTCCTCAGCAAAAAGATGAGGATTGGAAACAGATGCTAGCTCAGGGCTAATCTTCCTCAAAAAAAAAAAAAAAGTAAGTATTTCTTTGTAAAAGATTTAGCAAGAATGCTTGCCTTTTTTTTGTTCTATGACTTGATATTGGGAAGTGTCTTTTCTATGCCTTATCAAATTGTCATAGTCCTTTCTAAATTTGGATCACTTTCTAACATTTTATTCTTAATGCTTTCAACGTCATGAAACAATTCCAAGAGTTCCTTTAATGTGAAATTTTTTGCTGGCATCACTTCCTCTGAGATACCTTCATCTTTTTTCTCACAACCACTTTTGTTTATGTTGTTAAGTGGGCCTTCACTAAGTTCCTCCTGCTGCATATCTGTCTCTCAAATGGCGGCAGTGTCAACATTCCCATGGTCAGCTATTTCTTCTATACCTCCATTTCGTGATTTGAATTTATCTTCCAGTGTTATCACTATTCTTTTCTTTGCTATCACTAGGAGACTAAGAGGCAAACAACTACTTGCTTTGCCATCTGTTTGTGAACTGAATAACAAATCTGCAGTGACCTGTCACTAACAGACACCGAAAGAAGTCTTAGTGAATAGTCACTTATCATGGTGTGCATCTATTATTTAGGTAGTGATTTGTGGACTGAAGAGGTAGCAGCAAAGGTTGTACTTTATCCAGTGACTCACAAGTAATATACTGTGATAACTGAAATTGGAACCACATTGTTGTGGGGCTGTTGTTAACTAACCCATGGTAACTGAAATTTGTTCATATCAGAACCAAGCAAAGCAAGGATTGCCTGTGTGTGTATATATGTATATATGTACGTTTACACACACTAGAGAAAAATGGATATCATGCATACCATGCTTCACTTTTTTCTACTTAATATATCTTGGCACTCATTCTATATGATCACATACCATCATATGGATGTAGCAACACTTATTAACCATTTTCCTATAGATGGACATATAGATTATTCTCACTTTTTTGTGATGGCAACCAATGTTATAATGAACATTCCTGCTCGTGCAACTTTGAGTCTTTGTGTAAATATATCCACAGGATAAATTTCTAGCAGTAAAATTGCTAGGTCAAAAGGAGTGTGCATTTTAAATAAGTATTCTTATCTTCAAAAAGATTACATCATGTTACATTCTCACCTGCTTAATGTGAGAATTCCCATTTCACCAACCATGTATCATTCAACTTTGTTTTCTTTTCCTATCTGATAACATGCCCAGGATGTTTTGCATATTATTTCAGAGTGAGTTTTAGGAGCTTCTATCCTTTCTCCAAACCAAATTGTTTTTTGGTTTTGAAGTATTTTGTGATGTGGATTGATTAGAATCTGCCAGGATGGGTGTAAGGGGAGAGGGAAAATTGGTATTTTGAATGGGACAACTCTTTTTGTAGTGGCTTTCCTACACATTGCAGAGCATCTAGTATTCCTGGCCCATGCCATTAAATGCCACACCTCCAGTCTTTGTGATAACCACATATCTCCAAGGCCCTCTTAGGAATGGACTGCCTAGCTGAGAACCACTGGGTTAGATGTTTCAATCTTTTTACCAAGACTTAACAGTCACTCATGAGCTATCCTGAACAAATGGACTGGATACAGCCAGATGTCCTTTGAATAAGCCACCCTGAACCTTAGATTTTGCTAGAAAATACTGAGGCAATTTTTTTTTTATTCCACAAATATGTAGGAAAGAAACTGGGCTTTAACTATTGAGGTCATTACACTCAGATAGAAGAGATAGACCTGTAGACTATAATCTTATACAAGTTACAACACTGCCCAAATGAGGGGGTTAAAATAAGAATGTTATAGAGTTTGCTTTATCTGTAAAACCTTCTGAACTAATTTTTGGAAAGGACTGTATAAGCATTTGGAAAAGACTAAAATAGAAATAAAAGTGGTATAAAGACACATTGGCAAAAGATGCTAATTCAGGCATTGGAGGGAGAATACTACCTTCAGGGCAGTATTTGAGTTGGGTCTTTAAGGATGAGTAAGATTGTAAATGGTGGAGATGAAGAGACAGGCATTGCATATAGGAGGAGTAATGTGAGCCAGGGCATGAGGTAGAATCGTTCAGGATTCTTCAGGGAACATGTTGCCCTGTGTGGTGGAAAAGTAGAGTGTGGAGCACAGGCAACTAAAGACAAGGCTAGAGAGGGAGGTGGAGACCAAATTGGTGAAATCTTTTGGGAATATGACATAGGCCTTGCAATCTGTCATTAAGCAATTAGGCTATAATCCAATAAGTTACAAAATACCCTCACCATTGCTGAGGGCTAGAATTTTAAAACCTCTTAGAAAAAATTAGTCCATGAATATTGCTTTCTCACCTCAAATATGGGAGACTTATCCTCACTTTCTCTTCCAAAAGTTTAATCTTTCTGATTATATCAGAGAGAAAGACTCTATTTGATGGTCATCTGGTTTGAACAGCAGCTAATCTCTTGAACAAGGAGAATGGGCTGAGAACCATCTATGGGGATCTGAACATTAGTCATGGAGAGGGGATTTAGAACAGTGATTCTGAACCCTGGCTGCTGAATGCAGTCACCTGGGAAGCTTTATAAACTCCTGGAGGGGGGCCCAGACACATGTGGTTAAAAAGAAAAAAATCACTCCCAGGTAACTCTAATGGGCAACCAAGATGGAAAACCACAGATTTAGAGAAATCATTGAACAGGAGGCCACTCATCCCACATGGAAGGGAAGAAGCAACTTGAGAATCCTGAATCCACAAGTCCACTGACTGAGTGCCATGTTTGCAGAACAGACCAGAAATTTTACAGAGTTCAAGAAGAGGAGACCATTTTCTTCCATTGCTTAATCCATATTCCATTGCCTTGACTGTCTTATCTGAGAAAGCATATACCCCACAAACCTAAAGAGAGGAAAGATAATTAGATGATTATATAGCTGGACAAGCATCTCTAGTCCCAAACCATTTCTGGTAGGGTGTTGTGATCTGAGGAAGGTAGAATTAGTCACCACTTAGTATCACGTTAAGCAAGTCAGTCAACTTGAGGATAAGGTGGGTAAGGAATACCAGAGCATGTTTACTATTTGATCTGCATGATAACATAGAAACGTGGATTCCACTGTGCAACTACAGTAAAGCAGGTCCATGCATAACATCTAGTTTTTACAGCCATCTTTAATTGCTATTTATTTCCCCATGCTATTTATCTTTCCCCTATTAAGAAATAGATCCTTCATTTTTATAGCACTTTCATGAATATTCATTTATCCTTAACTGTCTTACAAAGCATTCCAAAATTTTTAAGAAGTGTCTCCTACCAAGAGATGCATGTTGGCATCTCACTGCTGATATATTAGGAATTTTTTTTTAAGCACTCTGAATAATGAATTAGATTTCGTCTCTACTAGCCTTGAGTTTTCGTTTAAGTTCTGTCATTGACTGCTGACTTATAAGGAACCATGAGAGCAATAATCCATATAGTGCTGATCTTTCCAGTTGATATTCATGAGAGTCTGAAATAATCTGTCAGATGATAGAGCCAGATTCCTAGTGAGTGTGCTGTCCCATGGGCCTTCTCTTCCCAGGTAGCAGGAAAACGAGTCTGTCCAAGACAACTCGCCAAGGGCAGGTGTTGGTCGTAGGGCTAGTTCCAGCTGAGAGGTGCTGTCATGGTGAAGGGTGGTGGCCCACAAAAGCTCTGATCTTGCTGACAAGAAAGGAAGCCCAAGGCAGCCCAAGGAGGAAGCTGACTGGTCTGATAGAAGTCTCCAAGCACTGAACCATCATACCTGATAAATTAGTGTGAGAGTTGTCTCTTTCGGCCAAAAAGGCATTTCATCATTCCCATATGCATTCTGTGTCAGCTATGGTGAGGCACTCAGTAGTATACAAAGGACCTTCTCAGTGATACAGTCGTTATTGGAACTGGTGGAGGAAGGGGCTACTTTCATTTATTTATGACTAGCTCACTGCCCTGCATACAGGATCTATCCATCCATTCATTCATTCATTCATTCATTCAGCAAACTTGTTCTGAGAACCGTGTTAGACACAAAGAAGAATGCCCTTTCCCTTCATCCTTCCCTTCCCTCTTTCCTTCCTTCCTTCCACAAATATGTAAGGAGTACCTACTATCTCAGGTGCTAGAGTCAAAATGGTGAACCAAACTTCAGTGATGTATTCTAGTGCAGGAATTCTTAACCTGGAGTCCATGGACCCCTCTAGAATCTGAATAGACTAGAGGGATTCAGTGAACTTTATGTGGGAAAAAATTACACCTTTATTTTCACTAATCTCTAACTGAAATACAGTGTTTGATTCAATCATGAATGTAGGCAACAAACAACAGCAGTATTAAAAGTACCTGTGCCTCTATCACCAGTAGAAATCATGGACATTTTTTTTTTTTTTAAAGATTTTATTTTTTTCCTTTTTCTCCCCAAAGCCCCCTGGTACATAGTTGCATATTCTTCCTTGTGGGTCCTTCTAGTTGCAGCGTGTGGGACGCTGCCTCAGCGTGGTCTGATGAGCAGTGCCATGTCCGCGCCCAGGATTCGAACCAACGAAACACTGGGCCGCCTGCAGCGGAGCGCGCGAACTTAACCACTCGGCCACAGGGCCAGCCCCGAAATCATGGACATTTTTATTTCACATTACAGTTTTTGCAGACATCTCAAAAAACCAATTATGTCCATCACCACTTAGAAATTATGGTAGGTTGTTATTTAATGTGTAATTTAACATGTAGTTACAATGTTAAGAGCTTTAAGAAAAAGGCCAGGTGTGTAAGATTCCAAAAAGGAGACATGGTCCCCCAGTATCTAATCTAATGGGATCTACCCAGATTCTGTTTCCATCTTTCCTGTACCAGGCCCTGTGTGGGCACTGGGGATACAGCATCTGTGCCTGCCAATCTAGTGGGAGAAATCAGAGCATAAGGAAACATATAACCAAAATGATTTCAGTTAGAGATCAGAGCCTGAAGAAAATGAACCAGGGTAATGAAATAAAAGAGTGAATGCCACAAGGTTCTGTGGGACATCTAGGGGGCCAGGGAAAGTCTCTCTGAGGTGACATTTCTGCTGAGACCTGGAGGAAGAATTTAACAGACAGATAGGACAAAGGCCCTAAGATAGAAACAAGTAAACCCTCAGTTCCTTTGAATCCAAGGACCCAGACCTCTTAATTAGTGGTAATTATTTCCCTGCCATGCCCTACTTATGGAGAAAGAAACTAATCACAGGAGTCAAGAGAGAACACTGGAGGTAATCTGAGGTTTAGATGAACACAAGTGGCCAGAGGTAGCAGCAGGGATGTGGACTGAGGGCCCTCATATATGCCATGTCCAGACACTCCACATATAGTGTATCCTGAAGAAGGTCAGGGGCACCTTGCTACCTCTGGGCAATCTTGAACCTTTCCTAGACCAGTTCATCACCATCTGCCTTTCAAACAATAAGTTGCTATTATCAGAGGGCTCTCCTCATTCCTGGAGAGGATCCACGAATATCTATCACCTGATGTCACAGAGCCCTAGACCCCCGGTTTCCAGAGGCCTGCAGCAGTGAAATGACCTCTCTACTGGGATTAGAGAAAGGGAGCTATTTGTCTCTAAGTTGTATCTCAGTCTTACCCTCCAAAGCCTCCTGGTGGGCACAAGAGCTCTGCTCAACCCTCTGTTCATCCCAGCCTGATCCAGGGAAAGCTACTTATTTACCCTTATGGCTGTGACCTTTAGGAGAATCACTTTTTCCTAATGAAAAATGACACCAAATCTCCTATCTGACAGCAGCCTCTAACACATTGCTTATGGCTTATTCAAATCTACAAAAATCCTACCCAGTGACTATTAAACAAGCTCACATAAAGGATCTATTTTTCAAAAACCAATAATTTCTAGGTGATATCACAAAGTCACTGAACTTGCAACCCAATGCTCCATAATAAATGTTGGCTAAATTATTGCACAAATGGCATAAAGGGTTCATGGAACCATTGTTGCTGAAAAGTGGACCAATTGCTTCTATCAAACTATCTTTCCAGATAATTCTGAACCTTCAATTGCCTTATTCTTGTTCATAGCATCCCACACACACATACTTAAAATGTCAGAAGAAAATCAGTGAAGGTTTGACGGCTCATAAAATGTCACTAGTCTCTTTCCTTCGCAGTCTCTATCTGTACTTAGCCTGTGGTCAGATAATGGACCTAACCCACTGCAAAAATTGTGCATAATTAAAGAAAAAATAAATTTCATCTATTGCACTCCATTTGAATGAAGACAGGAAGGTGTTAGTAAATGTTAGAAATACTTTCCAAAATCAATAGTTGAGGCAAAAAGACTTTCAGTAGAAAATTCAGTCACAAGAAAATCCCCAATATCCTTGAATTTCTAGTGAATCATCAGTGTAAAAGTTTTTCCTTCTAAAGTGATATTTAAAAAGAAGCCTAGGGCAGCAGAAAGAGCCTTGGACTTGAAATCGTCACCTACATTCCACAGCTAGCTCTGCCACTGATTCTCTGTGTGACCCTGAGCAGGTTTTACTCTGTGCTACATAGTCTCTCTGGGCCTCTATTTCCTTATCTATAAAATTACTGGATCAGAAGAGATTATTTCTGAGACCTCTTGCAGCTCTAAAACTCTATGAATCTCTGCCTGTTTAACCAGAATAGGCACATGTGCTCTAGGAAAAATTCCTAACGGGAACGTGATCCTAACAAATATCTTCAAACTTCCAAAATGGTCTGTAGGGGATGCATGATCACTATGACAATCATGGATATATATTTTTTAATTAATATGTTAGGCATTCTATTTTTTATCTTTTCCATGCCTCTTGACTTTAACCTCTCTGGAGTGATTTGTACCATTTCTGATGGAACATCTTCTAGGAATGGAGTCCTCCCAAGAGAAAAGGAAGAGAAAGAGAGGAGTGACACTTCCTAGGTGTATTCTCGGCAGCCTCATCCCATGAGAGATCCATTGTACTCCATTAAATTTTAAAAAAAGTTTCCAGATCAAAGGAATTTGAGGAGTGTGCCATATTTTTTCCTCTCATGAAGATTTATAATGTATGCCAGCACACTAAAGAGTCTGAGAAGTCCTGCAGTAAAAATTTCTGCCTATCTTTGTTTGACTCAGAGTTTCCCAAACTCGTTTACATACAGTGGTCCCCCTTATCCATAGTTTTGTTTTCCCTGGTTTGAATTACCTGCGGTCAGCCGCAGTCCGAAAATATTAAATGGAAAATTCCAGAAATGAACAATTCATGTTTTAAATTGTGCACTTTTCTGAGTAATGTGATGAAATCTTGCGTTGTCCTGTTCCGTCCTGCCAAAGACATGAATCATCCCTTTGTCCAGTGTATTCACGCCGTATATGCAACCTGCCCATTAGTCACTTATTAGCCGTATATCAGATCTACTGTCACAGTATCACAGTGCTTGTGTTCCAGCAACTCTTATTTTACTTAATAATGGCCCCAAAGTGCAAGAGCAGTAATGCTGGCAATCCAGATATGCCAAGAGAAACCATAAAGTGCTTCCTTTAAGTGAAAGGTGAAAGTTCTTGACAATAAGGAAAGAAAAAAAATCATATGCTGAGGTTGCTAAGATCTATGCTAACTTTTATTACAGTATACTGTTATAATTCTTCTATTTTATTATTAGTTATTATTTAATCTCTTACCATGCCTAATTCATAAATTAAACTTTATCGTAGTTATGTGTGTGTAGGAAAAAACATAGTATATCTGGGGTTTGGTATTATCTGTGGTTACAGGCATCCACTGGGGGTCTTGGAACGTATCACCCATGGATAAGGGGAGATGACTGTACAAGTCTTTTCTTCATAATGCCTGCTACCATCTCATGGAACCAGTGTTATGTGGACACACTTTGGAAAGGCTGGAGTACAGATCAGGGGCCCAAGGAGAAAGAGCTTAATCCAGAAACATTCTCACTGGGATACCCATCTGTAGTGGGTTAAATGATGGCCTCCAAAAGATGTGTCCGCCTGAACCTCAGAATGTGCCCTTATTTGGAATAAGTGTCTTTGAAGGTGAATTAAGTTTAGGATCTCAGGATTAAATCATCCTGAGTTAGGATAAGCCCTAAATCCAGTGATGGGTATCCTTATAAGAGACAGAAAGGTATACTCGGAGACACAGGGGAGAAGGCCATGTGAAGACACAGGCAGAGATTGGAGCTATGCTGCCACAGCCAAGGAAGCCTGGAGCCATCAGAAGCTGGAAGAGGCAAACAAGGATTTCCCCCTACAGCACTGAGCGGGAGCATGGCCCTATTGACACCTTAATTTCAGGCTTCTTGTTGCCACATACTTAGAGAATAAATTTCTATTGTTTTAAACCACCCAGTTTGTGATAGTACACTACAGTAGTCCTAGGAAACTAATATACCACTCTTTCTTTTGTCATCACCTACTAGCTGAGTCATTTGGCACAAATTAACGCCTCTGATCCTCATTTTCTTCATCTTCACAGTGAGAAAGGAATACCTACTCTGCACATCTTCAGGGTATTTTTGAGTCTTGAAAGGAAAAATGGACACAAAGGTGCCATTAACTGAAGAGTTCGTGGATGTGAACCTGATACCCTCCATCGGGCTATCAGGCCCAGCTATTAGGATTGGGAGCTCAAGGCGAGGCAGAACGTGGACTCAGAGAACACTGTTGGGCAGGTCTTCCAAATGTTCGTGTGTTCATTCAACATATACTGTTCCAGGTAATGTCATAGGCCCTAGGGATATAGAAATGAACAATACATACCAAATCCCTGCCTCCGTGGAACTCATATAGTCATTGAGGGAGTTAGACAAGGAACACATAAGTAACCAGTTAATGTGTCAGAAGGTGACAGAAGATGTCTTGAGTTCTGATGCAGCCTATGGCTCTTGCCTCTGGGTCACCACTGATTTAGTGCACCTGATGGCTTCTGCCACAAAGATAGCATGGGATAACATGCTTGATAATAGTAATGTGGTGACAGAAGTCACACCGCCCACACATACTTTCCATCTGGAGAAGATTCTGAAAATAAATAATTTAGTGGCAGTGGAGACATTTATCTTTGGTAACAAAATAAGCAGGTATCAAAAGCCAGGGTGACCTAGCAATTCCATTCCAAAGTATATACCCAAGAGTCTATGCAGAATTGAAAAGAGGTGTTCAAGCAAATGCTTGTACACAAATGTTCATAGCAGCATTACTCACAACAGCCAAAAGGTGGAAACCTCTCAAGTATCCATTGATAGATAAATGGATAAACAAAATGTGGTATAGCCATACAATGAAATATTATTTAGCGAGGAAAAAGAAATTAAGTACTGATACATGCCACAATGTGGATGAACCTCGAAAACATTAAGCTAAATGAAGAAAGCCAAACACAAAAGGCCACATACTGTATTATTCAATTTATATGAAATGTCCAGAATAAGTAAATCCATAGAGACAGAAAGCAGATGGTGGTTGTCAGGGCCTAGGGGAAGGGGTAATGAGGAATGACTACTTAATGGGAACAGGGTCTCCTTTTGGGGTGAAGAAAATGTTTTGGAACTAGATAGAGCTGATGGTTGCACAACATTATGAATGTAAAAATGCCATTAACTTGTACACTTTAAAATGGTTAATTTTATGTTGTATGAATTTCACTTCAAAAAAAGAAAGCCAGTGTGCCCCTTTTGTGTTGCTGTCTGGTCTGGGTGGGAGGGGCCTCTGACCTCTGAACATCCCAGGGGTCTCACTGCAAGTGTCGGATCCACTGTTGCTCAAGTTCAAAGCCAGAGCCCTGCCAGTAGAGAAATAGGAGACATGTTCTTACTTAAATGCCACTTACGATGGGATTTGGCAGGTTCACAGCTTGAAGCGGCAGGGCTGGAGCAAGGGTGGACCATGAAGTGTCCGTGACAAAAAACAGAGATGGAGAGGGGCTGGCTGGTGGTGAAGTTTGCATGCTCCGCTTTGGCGGCCTAGGGTTCGCCCATTCAGATCCCAGACATGGACCTACATATTGCTTATCAAGCCATGCTGTGGCAGGCGCCCAATATATAAAGTAGAGGAAGATGGGCACGGATGTTAGCTCAGGGCCAGTCTTCCTCAGCAAAATGAGGAGGATTGGTGGCAGATGTTAGCTCAGGGCTAATCTTCCTCAAAAAAATAAAAATGAAAAACAGACAGAGAGCCTGGCCAGGAGTGAAGGAACATTCCTGGAGGGTGGGGATACCTGCCTTGTGAAAGCCCAAGTCTTAAATTACCTTTCCTTGTGTGGGATGAAGGAAAGTTCACGTTAGCCAGCACATCTGCCTTTGTTCTTCTTGCACTGCTATTTCTTTCTGAGATTTTCCCTCCCCCTTCAGTAAAGAGCTTCACATGCACATTGCAGGACAGCTTGTCAGTGTGGTGGAAGCTAAAGGGATAGTGTGTTAGATTCCTATTGCTGCTGTAACAAATTACCACAAACTTAATGACTTAAAAAATATAAATTTATTACTCAGTTCTGTAGGTTAGAAATCTGATGTGAGTCCTACTGGGCTAAAGTCAAGAGTTTGGCAGGGCTGTGTTCCTTCTGAAGGCTCTAAGGAAGAATCCCTTCCTTGCTTTTTCCAGTTTCTAGAGGCTGCCTGCATTCCTTGGTTCATGGCCTTCTTCTGTCTTCAAAGTCAGCAATTGCATCACTCCAACATCTGTTTCTGTCGTCCTTTGTCCTTCTCTGACTCTTGTCTCTCTCTCCCATCTTTTAAGGACCCTTGTGATTACACTGGGCCCACTTGGATAATCCGCAATGATCTTCTCATCTAAAGGTCCTTAACTTATTCACATTTGCAAAATTCCTTTTGCAATGTAAAATAACATATTCATAGGTTCCAGGGATTAGGATGTAGACTTCTTTGGGGCCCATTATTCTGCCTACCACAGAGTGTCTGAGGAAGGACCCATCTGCTCCACAGAATCACTGATGACCATCAGCAGAGAGACACACAACCTGGAGAGGACAAGAGAAGAACCAAGTGAGAGAGCCCAAACTTTCTGATTGCTGCCTGAGTTAGCAAAAGCTACCTCATTAGAATGGAAAAGGAGGAGCCCAACAATATGTGATCATACAAATGAGAACTAACATGTATGAAGCATTTCCTAGGTGCCAGTCTCTCACACACACACACAAATATTGTGTATGATGTGTACTATTATTAAACCATATTTTATAAATGAAGAAAGAGAGATTACTAGAGAGATTAGTAGAAATTACCTGAAATCTCTCAGCTAGTAAGTACTACACATGGCATTTGAATCTAGTTCTATCTGATGTGTGAGCTGAACTCTCAACCTAGTGTTGTGTTAGAGCAGGTGTGAGGAGAAAATAGATATTTTGAGTTGCTGCCTGGGCTTTTTACAGTATGACAGCCCTACTCACACCCAAAGTCTGGATGTTGAGATGAGAACCTGAGTTTAGGATTTTCCTGTCCTAAGTTCCCACCTTGCTTTTCCCATGGCACCTTTTAAAATAACCACCTAGAGTTGAGCCTGTGAGAAGTTAGTGACCTCCACCCTAACCACCTTATAAGTAATAAGTGCTTGCTACTCTGCTGTCTATCTCCTACTCACTTGTGACCTGGGACATAGGACTGCTCTTCCTCTGGCTCATTGCACCCCCCTTTTGGTATCTGTAAGTAATAAATCTTGTGACTTTACTTCTTTAGTGTGAGTGTATTGAAACTGTGCCTTCAATCAAAACGACCTTGGAGTTTTCACTTCTCCAAAGTGGGAGCTCAGATGCTGAGGAAGCTACCTGCTGACCCCATGTGGGTGGCTTGTGCCTCCTCATTCATCAGGTCATAATCTGCATATTCTTAATTTAATACACCAGCTACAGACCCACCAACACAGCAGGCTAACCACTGAACGCCCTCATGCCAGAAATTTAAGATGATAGAAGTTTATTGTTCATGTAACAGTCCAATGTGGACATATGGTAGGCAGCTTTCCCTGAGGTGATTCTGGAGCCCAGGCTCCTTCCACATGTGGCTCTGCCATCTGCTAAGCCTCACTATCTCTTGCTTCCAGAGGTGGACAGGAAAACAGGGGATGAAGAAAGCATGCCTGCTTTTTAACCACCTCTTCCCAGAAAAGACGCACCTTCTCTGCTTACATTCCATTGGCAAAAGCTGGTCATATGGGCCCACCTCAGTGCTGGAGGCTGAGAAACCTAGCTCCTGGCTTGACAACCACTTCCCAGAAATACCTGTACACTTTGAATAGGAAGCATAAATGCGGTAGACAGCCAACCATCTCTGCCATGACAGTACTGATACATGAATGAAGAAATCTTCCTTTCCAAACTCCTACTAACAAACATAAAAGATGCTGTCTACATATAGGTGCTTGGCATGGCAGGAGGAGAACTAAATCATCTAAATAAATAAAGGAGGATCCAGGCTTGCTAAGGTCTCTAGAGTTATCAAAACACTGTCAAAACATTTTATCTCTTCTGAGGACACAGTGTACTTAGCTATCTAATTGTCCTCTAACATATATATTTTGAATAGGACCCCCAGTGTTTCAGGGGACACATGGATGCCCATATTGAAGACTGTATTCCAACCATCTTCAACACTAGTTGTGGCCAGTGTATTCTGGACAATGGGATGTAAACAGAACTGTGATGTGAAACTTCTAGGTAACAGTCCTTAAAGGAAGGGGGCTCCTTCCTTTCTCTCTTCCTCCTTCTTGCAGACTGGAGGTTGAGGAGCCATCTTGGATGATAAAGTAGCTCCCTAGGTTTGGGGGAGGAACAAGCTAGAGGGGCCTGGGTCCTTGCTGATCATGGAGTTACCAAACCAGCCCCAGATTCCTCAACTCCAGATTTGGTTTACATGAGAGAGAGAGAAGTTTCTATCATGTCTAAGCCACTGTTGTCTTGAATTTTCAGTCACCTGCAGACAGTCCTAATCCTGACTAACACACAATACTCTGTTTCCCTTTATCAGAGTATCATTATGCAAAACATGCCACAAATGACCAAATCATTGTCTCTTCCACGACTATTTCTGCAAATCAAAGGATTTTCCTGGAAACCTCATTTTCGTCACTGGCCTTCCCACCCTCAGTCACCTCAGATGGTTTCAGTGATGACAGGGCCTGTGGGCAAGCTTTGAAATGACTTGACAAACAGGAGGAAATGAAGGGTTTTCTCATAGGCCTTGCCCACAAGTTGCCTCACTGTCAAGCTGTTTTACTGCTGAGTGACTCTGGTGGGTTGGGTTAAGAGGGCAATGATAGAAATCCTTCCAGAAAACTGTCATCTGCCTGGAAATTGCAGCTTCCTGTTACCCTTGTAAACCTCCAAGGACAGAAGTTCAAAAGTGACCCAGTTCCTACTGACACTTTTATGGTGAGATTTGCCTTACCCAATACCTCCCCAGTTGGGACTGCTAACCAAGATAACCTGCAATCCTGGGGCAGAGGCTAACACAAGGTAGACCTCTGCTGGTGCACAGTGATGATATTTCTGAGGAAAGTTTTGCTTGTCAGTAAGGAACTCAAACTCTCAGTTTTGACTTCTGCAGAATCTCCAAGCTTCAGGACACTAGAGGACATTGGTTCCAGTTCCTAGCTCCAAGGAAGGCCCCACTGACATCGTGCTTGACTTTTTCTCCTTAGAGCAGTAGTTTGCAACATTTATTTGACCATGAACCCCTAGAGAAAGTGATCATCTTATGGACCACCTCCCTAGACAACAAGCACACATGTTCATGCCACACAGAACTTTGCCCACAATTTCCTGAGATTCCAGGCCCCCTGAAGCCCAGTCATGAGTTCAGAGACCCTAAGTTAAAAACTCTTGCCTTTGAGGGATGGTTCAACATCTGCAAATCAATTATTGTGGAACACCACATGAACAAAATGAATAAAAATCACATGATCATCTCAATAGATGCAAAGAAAGCATCTGAGAAGATCCAACATCAATTTATGATAAAAACTCTCAATAAAATGGGTATAGAAGGAAAATACCTCAACATAATACAGGTCATATGTGACAAAAACCACAGCCAACATCATACACAATGGAGAAAAATTTGAATGCCATCCCTCTGAGAATAGGAACAAGACAAAGGTACCCACTCTCACCACTCTTATCCAACATAGTACTGGAAGTTTTGGCCAGAGCAATTAGGCAAGAAAAAGAAATAGAAGGTATCCAAATTGGAAAGGAGGAAGTGAAGCTCTGGCTGTTTGCAGATGACGTGATTCTATATATAAAAAGCCCTAAAGAATCCATCAGAAAACTATTAGAAATAATCAACAACTGCAACAAAGTTGCAGGTACAAAATCAACTTAGAAAAATCAGTTGCATTTCTATACTCTAATAATGAACTAGCAGAAAGACAACTCAAGAATACAATTCCGTTTTACAATCACAACAAAAAGAATAAAATATCTAGGAATACATTTAACCAAGGAGGTGAAAGACGTATACACTGAAAACTATAAGACATTATTGAAAGAAATCGAAGATAACATTAAGAAATGGTAAGATAGTCCATGCACATGGATTGGAAGAATAAACATAGTTAAAATGTACATATTACCTAAAGCAATCTACAGATTGAGTGAAATCCCAATCAGAATCCCAATGACATTCTTCACAGAGATAGAATAAAGAATCTAAAGTTTATATGGAACCACAAAGGCCCCAAATAGCTAAGGCAATCCTGAGAAAAAAGGATAAAGCTGGAGGCATCACAATCCCTGACTTCAAAATATACTAGAAACCTGTAGTAATCAAAATAGCATGGTACTGGCACAAAAAGAGACACACAGATCAGTGGAACAGAATTGAAAGCCCAGAAATAAAGCCACACATCTTTGGAGAGCTAATCTTTGCCAAAGGAGCCAAGAACATACAATGGAGAAAAGAAAGTCTCTTCAATAAATGCTATTGGGAAAACTGGGCAGCTACATGCAAAAGAATGAAAGTGGACCATTATCTTACACCATATACAAAAAGCAACTCAAAATGGATTAAGGACGTGAAGGTAAGACCTGAAACCATCAAACTCCTAGAAGAAAATATAGGCAGTACACTGACATCAGTCTTAGCAGCATTTTTTTCAAATACCATGTCTTCTCAGGCATGGGAAACAAAAGAAAAAATAAACAAATGCAATTTCATCAGACTAAAGAGCTTCTGCACAGCAAAGGAAACCATGAATAAAACTAAAAGACAACCCACCAACTGGGAAAAAATATTTGCAAATCATATATCTGACATGGGGTCAATCTCTAGAATATATAAAGAACTCATAAAATCAACAACAAAAAAATGAACAACCCAATCAAAAAATGGGCAGAGGATATGAACAGACATTTTTCCAAAGAAAATACACAGATGGCCAATTGGCACATGAAAAGATGTTCAACATCTCTAATCATTAGGGAAATGTAAATCAAAACTACAGTGAGATATCACCTTACACCTGTCAGAATGGGTATAATTACCAAGACAAAAAATAGCAAATGTTGGAGAGGATGTAGAGAAAAGGGAACCATCATATACTGCTGGTGGGAATGTAAACTGGGGCAGCTACTGTGGAAAACAGTATGGAGATTTCTCAAAAAATTAAAAATAGAAATATCATATGACCCAGCTATCGCACTACTGGGTATTTATCCAAAGAACTTGAAATCAACCATTCAGAGACTTATGCACCCCTATGTTCATCTCAGCATTATTCACAATAGCCAAGATGTGGAAGCAACCCAAGTGCCCATCAATGGATGAATGGATAAAGATGATGTGGTATATATATACAATGGAGTACTACTCAGCCATAAAAAAGACAAAATTGTCCTATTTGCAACAACATGGATGGACCTCTGGGGTATTTTGTTAAACAAAATAAGCCAGACAGAGAAAGACAAACACCACATGACTTCACTCATATGTGGAAGATAAACACATGGACAAAGAGAACATATTAGTGGTTACCAGAGGGGAAGGGGGTTAGAGGGTGGGCAAAAGGGGTAAAGGGGCACATATATATGGTGACACATAAAAATTAGACTGTTGGTGGTGAGCACGATGCAGTCTATACAGAATACTGATAAATAATAATGTACACCTGAAATTTCGCAATGTTATAAACCATTATGACCTCAATAAAAATTTTTTTTAAAAAAAGTCTTACCTTTGAACCCCAGAGCAGATTTAAAAAGTTCTGAAGTCATCTAACTTCACCTTTGAGATAGACTCCCCCACTACTGCTCCTAAACAGTAGACCAAGTCAGTTCTAGAGGCTTCAATTGTTCATGGGCTTTACTGTGATTTATGACCACCAGAGAGAGAAATGCCTCACATTCTCTCCTCACTGCCTGCTCCAAAGTCCTTTATCTGAAATTTAAGTGCCAACTAACTTTCCTTTCCTGCTTATCTCACACAAACAACCCACACTCGGCCACCATTGGACTTTTTATTTGCAGTTTCTCAAACATGCCAAGGTGTCTTCTGCCCTCTGCCTTTGCTCAGACAATTTCCTTCCCCTAGACACCTCTTCATTCATCACTGTCTGTCAAAATACCACTCTTCTTCAAGACTCTGAAAAATAGACTTCTCTATAAAGCTTTTCCTGAACCCTTCCTTTGTGCTCTCAGCCTGAGCTTGAATGTCTGTTATGGAACATATCACCTTCCACCATGGATTACTTGCACCTGTATACAGCAGAATATTTGAACCCTCAAGGTCTGAAATCAGAATGATTGGGTTTCAGTCCTGCCTCTGGAGAGTACAAATCATTCTGGGTCTTGACAAAACATCCTGATTGCATTTCTGTCTTAATCCCAGGCTTTTTATTCCACCATGAAAGACAAGACAAGAATTCCCTCCTTCTCCAATTTTTTTCAATTCCTGCTCAACTAAACAGACATTTATCTAGCAACTATTGGGTGCCAAACACTGTGGTAAGGGTGGGGATCAGAGATGTCCTTCTTGGGCTTCTGCAAACCAGCTACCTTCTGTCATTGGAATTCAAGCTCAGGACCCGGGTCATATACACATTTTTATATTCCATGAACTTGAAGCCCAATGCCAGATGTCAGCTGATCTTTAGGATTTTCCTCTCTTATGACAAGAGTTGTATATTTATGCCAAATGGCAGAACAGTATGTCATACTTCATTAGGAAATAATTCTAATAATATGTATAGAAAATTTACTAGACTGCTTCTGAACACCCAGCTCACTGAGCTGACCCATGTAGGCCCTTTGCCACATAGAAATGCTAGATACAATGTAACAAAAATATTTTCCACATAACCAAGTTTGATAAGAAAAAAAGGAATCCTCAGGTGTCAAGACTGGCATGAAATCAAGTCAGAGGATAAATATGAGCTGAAACCAGGAGGCAGCCATAGGAGTTTCAGGTGGAGTTATGGAATACCCTAGGGCAAAGGAGGAGGGTTCTAATGCCTACAGAAATAAAAACAAAATGTGAGTTCCAGCCTGAAGGAGGGAAAGAATGGAACTGAGCTCCCTGCATAAACACACCATCTGCCCCAGGTTTTGAGAGGGGTAAAAAAGTCACCTATAAAAATCAGAACTCTGAGCCTACACCACACACAGTTTTGGGGCCTTAATTTATAAAACTTCTATGATGTGGAACCTCTGGCTGGCAGTTTAACATAGGGTCATTCAGCACCCCCTCCAGGAATTCAACTAAAGCCAAGCAAAAATATTTTGTAGAGACATTTTCGAAGGCCGTCTCCTCTTGGTTGTTGCAAAGGCACTTTGAACTCAATGTGGAATCATCCCTGCTTACCAAACCTGGTCATCTGCCAATATACCTGCTCATGTTTGAAACTACTTCCCATTAAGGCACACAAGTCTAGGGGTTGTCCTTGACACCCCACACCAATCCATCACTAAGGCTCATTGATTTTACCTTCTAAATATCAGATTTGTTGTTGTCTTTCTATTTCCGATACCCCATCCTAATCCAAACCACTATCATCTCTCACTGGTCTCCCAACTGGTTTACCCTGCATCCACTCAATCAGGTAGAACCCTATGAAATTGCCATCTTATAGGACAAAACCAGTCTGGAAGTGACATTTTCTTAGGGTTCAATCTGATATTTCTTCCCATCTGATTTCCGTACTACAGCGAAAGTTACCTTTTCATAAAGCAGATTTGATCATGTTGTACCTGCCCCCTGCTTAAACCTTCCATGGCTTTCCCACTGTTCTTAAGATAAAGATTAAGCTCCTAAGCATGACCTGTAAAGCCATTTGATCCCTACCTTCTTCACCAGCTACATATCCCCTACTCTTCCTTTATCTGTCTGCACCGACCCCCTGGATTCTTCTAGTGCCTCATCCTTTCCATGTTTCCTCTCCCCACAGAGCTTTGTACACGTGCTGTTCCCACTGACTAGAACACTCCTCTAACCCCTCTTAAATTGTATAACTCCTTATCCTTCAGATCTTGAGAGCCTTGTCTGACCTTCCCAGCCTCATCAAGGGCCCCATCACACATTCTTTTAATGCCAAGATCATCTCCTTCATAGCAGTTGTCCCAATGACAATTTTACATTTATCTGTGTGATTATTTGGTTTATGTCTGCCACCCCCACTAGAAGTCTTAAATTTCATGAGGCTAGGGACTGAGTCTGTTTTCACTGACCATTGAATCCCCAACCCAATTCCACGCACACTGTAGGTGCTCAACATGTTTTTAAGTAAATGAAGCACTAAAAGCTATGGAATGGAGGAGTGAAGAAACTGGATGATGCAGGGTGACCAAAGTGGAGACTGATGCAATGGTCCTGCAGGAGAAGGTGAGGGCCTGAAACTGAGGCTTATTTTTCATGCATTATGTTAGCTAATGTTCAGATCAGTCCCTCTTTTGCTTTAGGAATTTTATAAAAAGAGAAAACTAGAGATATCAAATGACTTGCCCAGGGCCACATAATGGTAGATCTAAGATGCTTATGCAAGTTATCTGACTCCAAATCCAGTCCTCTTTCTATTAAAAAAGAATGAGATAAGCAGAGGAAACAGCAAGGAACCCTGGAGTGGGAGCAGGGAACTCCAATGCCTACAGGCACTGGGTAGGTAATGTAAAGACTAAGGCAGCCCAGGGCTCAGATAAGAGAAAGTGTTGGGAACCACATCCAGCTGGAAGGTGTGTGCCCATCTAATTCTAGCTCTAAATTATTGTTATTACAATACTGGGAATGCAGGCCCCGTATTTTTAGGCTGCCCTATTTTTTAAGAGAAGTTCAAACTGGACTTTTGTGTGAAATCATTCTGATTTTAAAACATGAAACAGATCAAACAAAACATGTCTGCAGGAGGAACGTGGGCTTTGGGTACCAATTTGCAATCCCTAGTCGAGATGAATGGGGGAGTAGGAGGAAAGATGCACTACTATTGTCAGAATGCACTTATGCTTATACTTTGCATGGAAAATACTTCGGCAGGGCCCTCATAAATAATCTGAGCGATAGTTATCCAACTTGAACTTTGATGGTTCCATGAAACTGAGAAGTTAGGATCAGTTAATCTATAACCGGCTTTATTGTTCCAAGGTCACTATGTTCTGTTAAAGCAAAGAAATGAAAACTGCAGAAGGATAATCATCTTCATTTCATGATCCCCAAGGAAGGCAATGGGTAAGGAACCTAAATAGCCACTGTTGGAGAAGGTGTAGATTACTGACCAGGCTGTTCTCCTTCCAAAGAAAATACAGTCCAAAGATAAGCTTATAATGGCCCTTAACTTATTTCAAAATCCAATTAGACATTGTAGTCACTTTCAGTATGCCAGAATACATGGAAAAGCTCATCTTTATCTCATTCTGGGTTCCTTTCCCTAGTGTTTTTCATTAAAGGAATAAAAGGATGTCACAAATTGCTCTTCTAAGAGAAAAGCTGTGATCAAATAAATATCTGCTTCTCAGTTTCAGTTCCTCTAACTCTGGAGACACCTGGCATGTAGAAGAGCTTCACAGATTTTCTCAATTTGACCTTCCCCACCCAAAGACCAACTAAGTACATGCCTCGGAAATCATTGAGATCTTTTTTCCTATGTTGTTTATTTATTCAGTTAAACCACTAGCAATGCAGTTGCCATGGTATTCATGAAAGTTATGTTGAAGCATAATCTTGATTTGAGGTTCTACAATTTCTCTTATATCCATCTGTAATTTTTAAAAGTCATCAGAAACCATTTAGAAAAACTGAGTAGCAACCTTCACAATTCCTGAATCATGGAAAGAGGAATCATTTAATTGCTGTCCTGGATAGTTAGCATGTTTACATCACTCTTGGATTAGTGAGGCTAGTCTAACTACCAGAAGAAATAACCCAGAAGTTAAATTAACAGAATAAAAATTTGTTTATTTCCATCAGAGTTCAGTGCAGGTTGGTGAGGTGGGGGTATAAAGAATTCTGTTCCATGTAGTTAATCAGGAACTCAAGATCCTTCCATCATGTGATTCCACCATCTTCTTACTCCAGGGGATGGCAAACTTTTTCCGTAAAGAGCCATCTAGTAAATATTTTAGGCTTTGTGGACCATATGGTCTCTGTCACAACTATTCAGCTCTGCCATTGTAGCACAAAAGCAGCCAGAGACAATATGTAAATGAATGGGCATGGCTGTGTTCCAATGAAACTTTATTTACAAAAACGGGCAATGGGCTATAGTTTGCCTACTCCTGCTCGAGGACTTTGTCCTCCTCTGCATTGAGACAGTGGACAGAGAAAGAGGAAGCACCATGGAAGAGGTACAAGTAAAATTAATGCCTGTCCCTAAACAACTGTCACAAGGATTATATTAAACAATGTTTGTAAAGTGCTTAGTGCAAAGATCCCTATATAGGAGTTGCTCAATAAATGGCATTATCATCATTTTTAAAAGATGGGAATAGAATACCTTTGGTATTTATAGGGTTAAGTGGTCATATTTAACTGAGGCAAATCAGGAAAGGTTACAGTTGATTCTCAAAGGTAGGATAGGATTTTAACAACAGAAGTAGGGGAACAGCTTGAGCAAATGTGTAGCAGCTGGAAAGTATTGTAGGTTTAGTAAGTGCATGTAGTTCAGTTTGGCTGTAACACAGGGTTATGTGGAGAAATTGTGGGACATAAGTTTGGAAAGGTAAGAAGGCTTTGAATACCAGGTTTAAAGTTTAAATGTTCAGTGCCAATAGGGAGCCATTGAAAGTTGTTGAGAAGTATACACACAAGTCTTGTGTTCCAAAAATCTGTAAATTTGTTGTTTGAAACACACTGTGTTTTCCAATATAGTATAAGCAGTAGGAATTAGAGTCCCAGATTGGTCTACAGAAGCTTGTTTCTCAGGTGTCTATAACCTGTTAAGTATCTGTGGAGAGAATTGTTTTACCTAACCAACACACTCAGAAAATTATTCAGCTATAGGGCTATATAAATGTTGCTCTGATTATCATTGTCTTAATCTAAAATAAGCTTTCCTAGGGAAAGTTGCGCAGTTAACATGGACAGCGATTTATAGCCAACTCTTGAAATTCCTGGAAGGATATGCCATGATAAAATACAGATTCACTTTTTTGCCAGTTCATTTGGATACTAAGAAATGATTTGCATAAAGGTGGAACTATGAAGTTAGATGTATATTTAGCTGGGCCTTCATTTCTAGACCCTGAAAAAGAACTTACCCCTAATTGATGTAAACTCATTGGGCTTTTTTGTCAAAACCCATCTATGTTGAAAGCATTGACTTTAGCCTCCTGTGCAAGAATCCCTGCTTCCTCCTGCTCTTGGAGAAGTCTGTTCTGATATGCAAGTAAATTGCAATTGAGTGGAAAGCCTCAAAATTGAGAGGACCCAAGGCCAGTGCTTCATTCTGACATTTAATGTTAATAATCATTTATTTCATCTGTTCCACAAATATTTATGAATATCTGCTATGTGCCAGATACTGCACTGGTGCTAGAAGTAGCAGAGATAGTCCATGAGCGTCACACCTGAAACAAGTGTTTACACTACAATTATAATTTATTTTATGTGGTTATGTCCAGGTCAATGTGGTACATAGGAAAAGAAGCATCTAAAACTGTCTATGAAGTCAGAAAAAGTTTTTTGAAGAGATAATATCTGAGCTAAGATGTTAAAGATAAATAGAAGCCTCAGAGAGAATGGGAGGACAGCATCTCAGGTAGAGAAATCAGCAAATATCAAAAAGTATTTGATTAAAGAGCATTGTGCATATTCAGTGAATATTTGCTAAGGAGATGGATAGATGGATGTATGGATGAATGGATGGATGGATACATGGATGTGAAGAAGACTTCCTACCCAGAGGTAAGACAGTCCTTCTTTACAGACCTCCAGAGTGGCTTGAAATTTTATTCCAACTCCACCTCTGGCTCCCCAGTAGACATTCTAGCTTTTCTCATTCTCTTAGGTTAAAAATTAGAAATCTTCACAATGAGGGGTTTTCATCCTAATACACAGTTTACACAAATGTGATGCTGAATACAACAGTGTACCAACTGTGCTGAGTTGTATGTTGGGGTGAGATGCCCAAGGAGATGTGATCCAGGCCACCAATAAATTATAACCTCACTGGAGAATCAAGATTTATATTCAAGAAATAAATCAGAACAAAACCAGCAAGTACCAAATTGTATGATTTGAATTCAAAGTTATACAAGAATTTGGGTTATTCACGATTAATACGGCTGAAGTTCAAAGTTTTGTCTCCCACAGACAATTCTCTGAAACACTTTGTGGAGATAAGCTTCTTTGAGCTGGCTGAGAGGGTTCGAATGTGGCCAACCTGAAGAATTTCGCATTTCCTCCTTTCCGTGATGGTATGCCTGGCCTGCCAGACACTTTCCTTGTTTGCTTATTTCCTTCTTCCTCTTTTCCTGCCCCCTTGATTTTCCCTTCTTTCCACTATCTGTTTCATAGTGGAATTACAACTGACAGTGTAAATTGAATGAGATTATGAAACTCAGTGGCAGGAGACAGACGGAAGGGAGGCTGGATGAAATTCCAGAATGACAAATCAAAAGGTACAAGTTTTCAGGAGCTGACCAGATTCTCATTTCTTCACTTGGGAGTGAAGAAATACCTCAGACTGCCAGACAAATGTCCCTTTGCTTCTCTGGGTCTCCTGACCCTTGACAAGACCCTCAAAAGTCATCTCTTTCAAAAGTCCTTTGAAATTAATTTTATATGATCCTGGATCTGCCTAGTATTTAAAGATAGATTTACCGTGCCACTGAAAAGGTTCTTATATTTAAATCTCTGCAAAGAAAGCTGAGACAATATCCTGTAACAAAAATTCCCCCCCAAAACTTACTGTGGAGTGTTATCTTAAGAATATTCGATGTAAAAGTGAATACTTGAAAAAAGTTCATTTGTGACTCACAACACTGGTGCTGAATTTTTTTTTACTATAAAAAAAGCCTTAGAGGGGCTGGCCCCGTGGCCGAGTGGTTAAGTTCGCACGCTCTGCTTCAGGCAGCCCAGTGTTTCGTTGGTTCGAATCCTGGGCGCGGACATGGCACTGCTCATCAAACCACGCTGAGGCAGCGTCCCACATACCACAACTAGAAGGACCCACAACAAAGAATATACAACTGTGTACTAGGGGGCTTTGGGGAGAAAAAGGAAAAAAATAAAATCTTTAAAAAAAAAAGGCCTTAGATATTTTGTATATCCTTGACCCAACAATGCATCTTCTAAGAATTTAGGTATAAACATAGGTATAGCTATGAGGAGGCTCATCAAAGCTTTGTCAATAGTAATAAAAACTTGGAAACGACCACTGAAAAATGTTTAATCTATATAATGGTATACTATGCCAGGAAAATGGTGTTATAGAAAAATATTAAAGGCAGGGGAAATATTTATAATATATTAAGTTAAAAAGTTGGTTTCAAATTAATATAAACAGTATGATCTAGTGTTAATAGGAAAATGATAAAAATTGTAACATCCTAATATTCACATTCTCCCTTCCTTTACCTCCAAAGCAAATTTAGTCTTCCTCCCAGGTTCCCAGTGCTGCTGCTGCCATGATCCCCAAACTACCTTTACCATCCCCATTAAGGACATTTTACCTTAAGAAGAGTTCTGTTTTTCTCAGACAAATTCTTTGAGTTTTGTGATGCGTAATCAGAATAATGGAGAGAGAAATGGAACTAAAGAGGAAGAAACAAAGAGAAAGACTTCCATCTAAAAGGCAGCTAAATCTACATAATAGTTTACTGCAATAGAGAAAAGGTGTCTTGAGCTAAGGAAGAGGTGGAGTTTTCTAGGGGATGTGGAATAGCATCAGGGTGGGAACAGCATCAAGGTATGAGGACATGGGATAGAAGAGGAAAGAGAGTAGAGAAAACTTACTGTAGAAATGTATGTGAACCACTTTGTGGTTTTATAGAAGTGGCAATAAAAACTTGAGTTCTTTAAATATTAATTTTGCTGGCTGGACCCAAAATTGCATGAGAGGGGCTTGGATTTATTAGGGTTATATTTATATCCATATTCACAAGGAAAAAAAGACTGCAGGTATAGCCACCAAGATATTAATATGATTTGGATGAGACTGTTTTATTCTTTTTAAATATCCCTATTTTCCAAATTTTCTAGCTCTCTGTGTGTGTATATATAATTTTTTTCATTTAATCCTAAATACATCCATGAAGTAGTCACCATGATGACACCTAGATTACAGATGAGGAAACTGAGGCATGGAGAGAGAGGTTTGGAAACTTGCCCAAAGTCACACAGCCAGTAGTGGAGGAGTTAGGAAATGACCCGAAGGAATCTGACCCCAGAACCAGTGCCCCAAACACTGACGCTACCCATGGCTTCTTATACTTTTTTATTTTATAAATTTATTTTCAAATGAAATATTTCCATTCTACAACAAAGTGTAATAATGAGACTGAAATGACAAATGCTCAGATACCCATCATGCTACCCTAATAAATCTGAACATTTTGCCATATTTTCTTTAGATACATAATGTTTAAAGAAAAAAATTATAGATGCAGCTAAAATGTTTGTTTTAGTAATGAGGACTATATTAATTAAAAGCAATGAAAAGCTAGATAACACTCAGTATTTGTCCATGTCCCAGTGAAGTCCTCCCTCCCCATAATCAACAACAGGAAGCTCTGAGGGTATAGAGACCAACACTCATATTCCTAAGGAAGATGGAATGAGGCAAAGAAATTGTGAGATGGTGGCAGTGTGAAGTATTTTTTTCTTTTAAAGATTTTATTTTACCTTTTTCTCCCAAAGCCCCTGGTACATAGTTGTATAGTTTTAGTTGCGGGTCCCTCCAGCCGTGGCGTGTGGGACACTGCCCCAGCACGGCCTCATGAGCAGTGCCATGTCCGTGCCCAGGACTCGAACCCGGCAAAACCCTGGGCCCATGAAGCAGAGTATGCAAACTTAACCACTCAGCCATGGGGCCAGCCCAAGTATTTTTGACCCTGATCCCTGTCCTACTTGAGAAGCAACAGCTTATCTGGAATTCGGTGTTTATCATTCCCCTGCATGTTTTATATAATCCTAATACATATGTAGATTTTCATTAAATATAGCATTGTCTGGCCTGCTTTTAAGAATTATATACATGGGGTCATAATATGCAGTCAAAATGTATGCAGTGGTCAGTGTCAGTCCCTCTCAACCTCAATCTGTTATCTCTTCAACATGCTTTAGTTTTTTTATCCTTTTGTTTCTCTGTGTGGTATTCTGAGTGAATTCTTCAGTACCACCTTCCAATTAATTAATTCTCCCTGTAAGTATGAAATTTTGTATTTCAAAGACTATAATTTTTTATATTTCCCAAGATTTCTAATTCATCCTTTTTCATTTTAGATTTCATTTCTGTTAGTTTTGTTCTACAGTTTCTTATTTTTGAAGAATTTTATGCTGTCTTTTTTCTCCTTGAATACCGTAAAATATATAGTTTAAAGTCTTTGTCAGATAAATTAGTAAAACTAAATTAATTAATAAATTATTCTCATCTATAATGAATTTGGGTCTTTCTTACCATTAGATTCCTTTATATGTTTACAGTTATTAATTTGGAGGTTTATTTTAAGTTGAATGGATCTTGTTTTCATTTTATCTTTCTTTTTGTTTCTCTTTTTTTTGCTGAGGAAGATTCACCCTGAGCTAACATCTGTTGCCAATCTTCCTCTTTTTGTATGTGGGCCACTGCCACAGCATGGCCACTGACAGACAAGTGGCATAGGTCTGCACCCAGGAACCAAACCCAGGCCACCAAAGCTGAGCACCCCAAACTTAACCACTAGGCCACCAGGGCTGGCCCTCATTTTCTTTCTTCCTCTTTGCTGTCCTCATTCCAGGAGTTTTGAGGCTGCCCCATCTGGTGCCCCAGACCCCAATCCAGAACACAACTTCATAAGGACAGTTTAGAGATGCCCTGGGGTGATAATTGGGATAATGCCAATCAAGTCAACAGGCAGTTTGGTTCAGTTGCTGGGCAAACTGTTGAGCTTGTGTCCACCTTCCTCCCAAATCATGCATTTACTAGAATGCAGAGGCTGCAAATACTCGTTGATAGCAGTTCCCCCCGCCCCCAACTCTTTTATGAGACATTGAGTCCCATTCCAGTACCTGGCTTCAAGTAGCAATCTTGTGTCCAGTCCCTCAATTCCCATGCAACATTTTCAAGTCCCTGTTACCTAAAAGAGCCAAGCTCCTGACTACGACTGCCTACTTCCAGATCCAGAGCCCAGCAAGCCTGTAACTCAAAACCCTCTCACCACTTACATTGTTTGTTCATTCCTGATATACAGGATGTTTATCTTATGTTTTTAGTCCATTTATATTTTAAGGTGAACCATATAAAATTTCTAAAATTTGACAATTTTAACCTATGAGAGTTGCAATCACAGAAGGTTCTATTTAATGTCTTTTTGTTTTCTTTTTTCATATTTTATCCATCATATCTGAATTTTGGAGCAGGGAGGGTATAACAAAATATGAATTCACTTTTCCAATTTGGCTTTTTTCTTTTTTGGAAGATTAGCCCTGAGCTAACATCCACCACCAATCCTCCTCTTTTTGCTGAGGAAGATTGGCCCTGACCTAACATCTGTGCCCATCTTCCTCTATTTTATATGTGGGATGCCTGCCACAGCAGGGTTGATAAGCAGTGCATAGGTCTGCTCCCAGGATCCAAACCTGCAAACCCCAGGCCACCAAAGCAGAGCACGCAAACTTAACTCCTATGCCACCAGGCCGGCCCCTACTTTTCTAATTTGACCAGAAGCCTCTTCTCTCCCATAAAAGGAAATTTTTATTTATAGTGAGTTGTAAGTTGACTAGCAGAAAAACAATGAAGATACAGCGTTCTTAAGGTCAGAGAGAAGGATCAAAGGAAAGAAGTGTCATCCAATTAAAGAGACTGAAATGGGAGGGAGCAATGATAGAGAAGGAAATAACCAGTGCCAAAAAGGGGGTAAATTGAGATTAAAGGAATCACTTTAATGTGATTCCTAAGTGTTTCCAGGACATAACCTCATAAGGACTGACAAATAAAAATGGCAAGTAATAGGCTATATTGGAGTATATGAGGAAGCCATTTTGTGTAAACCTAATTCAGCCTGACCTTGTCTTTCCAAAAGGGCCTGACGGAGGCCCTGTTGAGCACGCATTGTATATCTGCTTTAGACATTCCCTATGGCAAGAGCAAAGGCCCTTGAGATAAAGGTGCAACTTCCCTCCCCCTCCCAACATTGGCATTCCCTTAAGGATTAAGCATCTTTCCTTAGGCTAGGAACTGATTGCTGCGCTCACCTGTGACCACCCAGCTTGAGACAATAGGCTTGCCTCCTGCTATGCCCTCTGAGATAGCAGACCCACTACTGCTGTATCCATCAAGCGCTGTGCCGCTGTGCCAACAGGGCAATCTTGTGACTATTGTGGGAGGGACATTTCAATCATATGTGAAACGTCCTGTATGGGGGTATATAACCACTCTGTATACCTCACTTCTGGGGTGCCCTTTCTTCCTTTGGGAAGAAAGGCCCTGGGCCATGGTCCTCAGATTTCAGCTCAGAATAAACTCTCCCAAATTTTCATTTATAGATTGGTTATGGATTATTTTTGTTGACAGGACACTTGTGAAATAAACTTGTGTTTAGAGAAAACACTTGTGAAATATGTTTCTAGAGGCCAGTTCAAGAAGTGAGTGTGAAGTCCAGGAAAAGGAATACAAAGCTTATATGTCAAGTGATTGGAAAGAAAGCAGTTTTGACCTAAACTCTATAGATTGCCCAGGGAACTCATCAGAAAGGTCCTTGTTTTTCCCAAGTGCAACAGGAAATAGCTTAGGGCCTAGGTTCAAAGAAACCCAAACTATGTTCATCTGTCTCAGGTTGACACTCTATAATTCTGCTATGTGTGTCCCTGTTGTCTGTTGGTAGAGAGGTTTGATCCCAAGCTTCTCTACAATAGAATCAAGGACTCTTGACTCTCTAAAGCTGTGTGAGTTGCTGGTGATTAACCACAGAGGAGGAGCTCTAGAAAGGATTAAGGGGTAGGACCATGGTCAAAAGAAGAGAAATCTCTTGTTCAGTGGTTGATCATTGGAATGATGACCAGGAGAATGTGATGGGAGCTGATTGAAATGTGATCCTGGGTGTTTTCATTCAGTCCAGGATGCCCTTCTACCAATCAGCATCTCAAACATACAAAGGCTGTTTTGCAAAATAATATATACCACTTATGTTAATCTATAAGAGCATCATAATAATTACTCTGCTTCACATAGATAACAATAAAGATAGCTAAGCAACGCCCTTTTCTTCCCCCATCAGGGGTGGTATGTAATCACATGCTAAGCTTTCCTTTAGCCTTATTATTATCTTAATTATCTTCCAGTTCACACACTTTTCTTGAATGAAAAGGAATGATGAGCTCTTGGCTCTGGTCTGTGTGTCATATGTGAATCATTAAGTCAGACTCCTGTAATTCCATTGTATATCAGTCTCTTCTTTCCAGCAACCTCAAATTCACCTGTATGAAGCAAAACATCTGGTTGCTGGACATGACCTTACAAGTCTGGCATTCTCATTACCTTGTTGGTTATCATGAAGAAAGCAAGCCATTCCATCATTGGAAGTCTGGCTTCCTCTCCCTTCAGATGAACACATAAGAAGAGCCAAAGCCCCTGCTGTATATGGAACCGGTGACGTTTGCATTCCCTGCAGACATACTCTCTCACTCTAATCCAGGCTTTACTGCATGGATTGAAAAATTGTTTTCAGACTTCATTACAAAATTGCTTCACAGATGTTATGCTTGGATAAGTTGTCTGAAAAGAACTGAGTGAAAATCTTATGGGTTCAGTTTTAGCTCCTTCTTCTCCAAGATGCCAAAACATCTTATAAGAATGAGGGTTAAAGTATATATGTAAGCCTGTTTTTTGTGTATCATATAGAATCTGTCCCGTTACCTTGGAGTTTCATCTCATGCATTTTATCTCATACATGCTAGTTGGTAGCATTTTGTTATTTTAATCATTATTTACCAACCCTGGGAAATACTAGAAAGAGGGAAATTCAAGCACAGCATTACAGTATAGTGTGGCGTGGGAGAAAGGGCACAAGATTTGTTTCTTAGCCTCTCTGGACCTTACTTTACTCCTGTGTTCAATCAGGAATGTAGTATTTATTTCAAAGGAGCCGTGACAAAAGTATATAAAATCTTTGAGCTGTAAAGTACCAGATCATTTTTCATCACTGTTTTAATTATAATAGAAACATAGAGTGATGGATCAGGAAGGGACCTTGGAAATAAACTAGTCAGGATTTAAAAGATAAGGAAACTGAGTGGGGCTGGCCCCGTGGCCGAGTGGTTAAGTTCGCGCGCTCCGCTGCAGGCGGCCCAGTGTTTCATCGGTTCGAATCCTGGGCGCGGACATGGCACTGCTCATCAGACCACGCTGAGGCAGCGTCCCACATGCCACAACTAGAGGAACCCACAACGAAGAATACACAACTATGTACCAGGGGGCTTTGGGGAGAAAAAGGAAAAAAATAAAATCTTAAAAAAAAAAAAAAAAAAGTTTATAAAGATAAGGAAACTGAGGACCAGAGGGACTAAATGACCTCTATGGATATACAGCATGTTGCGAGCAACTCAAACTGAATGCAGGTATCTGAATCCTTCTCAGGCACTCTCCCTACTACAAGGGCCGTGCAGATAAAAAGACAGAGAGAGGCTGGCTGCCAGTTGAGGAATCAGTGGAGAGTACGGGGGACTGTGGGGAACTGGAAAATGCATGTGCCCCATCCACAGAGGACAGCTAATATTTGTTTCTAGTTAACTTTTATCATATCAACATGTAGGCCAAGGATTGCCAGATTTTCTAATTTTTTCTAGAAAGAACAGAAATCTAGATTTTTTGATATGTGAAACCTCCTAATTCTTAAATGTTGTTTCAATTTTTAAAATCATGTTGTATAGGCCAAACAAAATATCTGAAGGTCAAAAATTAGTCCATGGTTTACCAATTTGTAATCTCTGATCTGCAGGGAAATGGCCACATTCTTTCTCATGGTATCAAAGGCCTTTCATGATCTAGTCCCTGCTTCCTTCTCCAGCTCACTTCCTTCCTGTCCTTGCCTTGTGCTTAGGCTCCAGTTGCGCTGAATAGCTTGTGATTTGACAAACACACCCACTGATTCTCGCAAACATGCCCGCTGATGTCACTCTCCTGGCCTTGCTCCTTGCTCATGTTGTACCTTATGCCTGCAATGAAGCTCTCTCCCATAACTCCTATATTTCTTTTAAGATGGCTCATATCTTCTTTCCATGAGGAAATTGTCCCTCAACAGTCTGCTCCACCACCACCACACCACCCAATGTGTTCACTATTATATTCTTACAATATCTTGCACACATTATTGCATTTACTGCATAGTACTGCAAGTACTTGTTTAATATCTGTTATTCCAACCAGAATCTCAGCTAATATTGAACTGATATTAAACTCTTCATTCATATTCAAATGTCATCATTGGTCTCCCTTCCTGAACCTCACTCTGCTTCTAGACTGGTCTTCAACTTTAAGTGCTGCTGATCTACTGGAAGAGATGCTGAAATTTTCTCTCCAATGGATGACTTCATGGAGGACACTCTCCTCCGGGACCCAGGTGACTTTACCTCTTCTTTTGATGGGAAGTTGTGGAAAGTAGCCAACCTTCTGAGCACAGCCCTCTGTTCAGCACCTGAGACCAGTCTATTCCGTATTCAGGTCCTCCTTTTCCTGGCTCCCTTTTATATTACTTTTCACTGTTTGTTTCTGTCCTATTTGTTCTCCAAAGGAACTAAGCTTTCCCTAACTGGTACTGGTCACTAAAGCCAACTCCTTAGAGCTCTCATCTGATTCAGTCCAGTTTGGGATCTTGTACAGAAATATGATCCCTCACTGTGACAATGAGGGGTAAATGGAGGCGGGATGTGGAGGGCGAATCAACTGTACCTGAATCATATAGATTAATGGGGGATGACTGATTGACCAAAGGAAAATCATGGTGCTGTTAACTGAAGAACGATAAATGAATACCAGACAGACAGAAGCACAGGTGAGCATTGCATGATATCTCTTAATTCCCAGTCCAAAATTTCTTCCACAACTCCATATCACCCCAATCAGAGAGGCTGCCTGAGTCCCTGCCTTCAGAATCTTGATGTTTAACCAGAATAAACTCTAATTTAGAGTTATTTAACATAATAAAGCCTTTGAAGTACAGCTATAAAAATTTCACTTTAAATTGGCAGAACCATGGACAGCGCCCAAGTGTGTGTCACATATTCTCTTTTGAAGCAGGAAGAAGTCTCTTGGAGCATATTAAAGTCCTCTAATTTTACAGATGAGAAAACTAAGCCCCAAAAAGTTTATGCATGATTTGTCCAAGATTATAGAGAGCTGAAGGTCAAATCTAAGTCTTAAAATTCAATTCCTTGGGGCCAGCCCCATGACCTAATAGTTAAGTTTAGTGTGCTTCACTTTGGCAGCCTGAGTTTGGTTCCTGGGCATGTACCTACACCACTTGTCAGTGGCCATGCTGTGCCAGCAGCCCACATACAAAATAGAGGAAGATTAACATAGATGTTAGCTCAGGGTGAATCTTCCTCAGCAAAATAATAAAATAATAAATTAAATTCCAGGTCCCCTTGCCCTATATACTCTGCTGTTTCCCAGCACATTATGACAACATGGGGGAAAAGGCAAAGGGACAAGTTTATGGGACAGTAGTGGACACTTGTTATTTCTCCCTTTGGTGTACTACCTCTCTTATTTTGGTAAATACATCTCCATTTCTATTTTGGTGAACTACTCTTCCCCTATTGTGGGAAATATACCTTGCTCTCCTGTGGTCAGTGGGTATGATATGTCCTAGACTGGGCCAATTAGGTTCTTGCTTCCATGATTTCAATATGAGTGGGGTTGCACAAGAAAAAACATATAGTTGGAGGTGATACATTCCACGTTCCTTTGCTGGCGTCCTGAAGTGGATCTTCCAAATTTGAAGAAACTTTGATTCCACATAACCTATAATTGTGCATGTGTGAAGATTTGTATCTTTTATTATCCTCAATATTTGTTATAGCTCTTCCTTATTCTTACACCATTCACCTCTCCAAAACTATCAAGAATTAAGAAGTGTTTAATGTTTTTCCACTTTACTAGGTAATTTGTACCTTTTTCCAGAGTCCTGGACAGTTAGTGCAAAGTAGAATTTAGCTGCAAGATAATAATAAATTTCTCATTCTAAAATAGACATATAAAAAAGTCTGTTCATAATGAGCCTTAAACTTGCCTTTCTGACATATTCTAAAGTTGTTATTCGTTCACATGGATGAACCCATAAATTGCTGAGTTTGGATTGATTTATATTTCATTCACAGCTTGTGTGAGACTGCCTTCCATCTTACAGTCTTCAGTTACCCTGAGTTCATTTAAAATGTGTCACCACACTCTTTGTAGACAACTAAATAGCATTATCCACAATGTTTTGATGGAGAGATTATTAATAGAGTTTACATAGCTGTATGTAACCTCAGAGAACAGAATGGGAGTGAAAGGAAAGGAAGAAAGGAAGAATGAGGCATCTTATGCAGTAAAAAGAGCATGAGTTGAGGGTCAAACAGACTTGGGATACTAGGATTCTAGTTCTAGCTCTGTCACTAACCAGGTTATCTTGGGTTGATCATATCATTTTCCCCGGTGAATGAAGTTGCCTCTAACATTTCTTCCAGCTTAACATTGTAGGATTTCTCCAGTCATGTATGCAATTAATTTTATTTAAAAGTCTATAGTTAATATCATCATAAAGTGATCAATAATGGGGCACTCAAAGGTGATGTGTTGCTTGTTCCTTTCCAGATCCTGAAAATATATATTTAGAAGGAAATTTATTGTACCCTTTGGTAGGAGGAAAGCAGATATTTAGCAAGTTTAGCAGGACATAATTCACCTTTGACACCCTTGGTGGCCTTGTTTCAAGTAGATTTAGGCACATACATCTTTGAGTCCTATAATCACATAAGGGCTTTGAACTACAGAAACAACTGGTATGATTTTGGATTAAAAATCCAAGACCTGGGTTCTGGCCCTGACTATAGCTCCTTCTGTACATATGACTTTGGTGTACCTGATAGACGCAGAAACCCAACTCAAGGCCACGTAAACACAAAGGTCCATGGACTCCATGGAAGGATCAAACCACCAAGCTGCAGGAGATCAGAAATGCACCTGAGCACTAGGAACAATCAAGCGCTCAAGCTCAGCCAGGACTCATTTTTTACCTGGTGTCTGCTCCTCCCAGCTTGCTGGTTTGTTCTCTTTTATTTCAGACTGCCTTTCTCTACTTGCTAGGAAACACGGCCTCCCACAGCTCTAGACTATATATTTATTTATTCACTTAACCAGCTGTTGCTTTTGAGCCTGACTACATGGCAGGCATTTTTCTAGGCACTAGGGACATAGCAGTGACAAGGAAAATGTCTGCCCTCAGGGAGCTCATGTTCTCATGGAATGGAGAGTGTCACACGATAAGCAAATGTACAAATAATATACCAGGTAGTGGTAACTGCTGTGGAGAAAAATAACCAGCATAAGGGGTTGAGTGCTGAGTGGTGGCAGCAGTGGTGTTGGTGTTTGTTGTGCTATAAAAGTGGCCAGGGAAAGTCTTCTAATATTTGGTGATATTTGAACAAAGAAGTTAGGGAGAAAGTAATAAGAATATTTGGTGAAACAGCAAATACAAAGATTCCTAAGTGGGAACATACTCTTGACATGTTCAAAGACAAGCAAGGGACCAGTGTGCTAGAGTAGAATTTGGGGAGGGGAAGAATGCTAAGACACAAGATCAGAAAGCTAGCAATGACAGACCATATAGATCCAAGATAATTGTAATAATGTGGGCATTTACTCTGGAAAGGAAAGTCATTGAAAATATTGAGCTGAGAAGTGACAGGATCTGATTTATGTTTTAGTAGAACCACTCTGGCTGTTCCATGGAGATTAAACTGTAGGAGGGCACAGTGGAGACAGGGAGACTATTTAGGAGGCTATTCCAGTAATCTAGGTGAGAGATTATGTGGTAGAGTGAGAAGTGGTCATATACTGAATATATTTTGAAGATAGTCAACATAATATGCTGAAGTATTGGATATGAAGATAAAAGAGAAGGAGAGAACCAAAAATAGCCCAAAGTAGAGAACAGAAGAAGTCTGAAGACTGAGCACTAGAGCTTTCCAGCCTTTAGAGATTAGGAGCTGGGAACAAAGAAGGCTGAGAAAGAATAGCCAGCAAGGTAGGAGGAGAAGGAAAGGAGAGTGGTACCCCAGAAGCCATCTGGAGAAAATGGAGGAGGAAGAAGTGATTAACCATGCTAAATGCTGCTGAGTGGTGGAGAGAGATGAAGCTTGAGAACTGACTGCTGGATATGACCACAGGGAGGTCATAAGTGATCTTGACAAGAGCTGTTTTCAGTGGAATGATGGAGATAAACACTCTAAAAGCTTGTGCCACTGAAGAGATATTGAAGTCTCAGTTCCAGTTTTTAAAATCCTAAAGATAGACCCCAATTAACCTGGTTCAGATCAAGTACTCTTCTTTAGACGAATAAACTATGACCACAAGGAAAGGTAATTTGATGGATCAATGGTGGACTGATCAACAGCGGGGTACTGTGACATATACGTGTGGATGGAGAAAGGAGGCAGGAAAGAGGAGGAGGCAGAAAAGAGGAAGACTTTGAGGAGAAGGTCACCATGGATCTCCCCACCATTGGGTCTGTAACTTAAGTCTTCAATTATAAAATGAGGTTGAAAGTCCCAGTTTCACAGAACTGCTGTCAAAATCAGATCAAATAAGAGAATGTGGTAAATGAACTCTGCATATACTGTAACTTCTATACAAGCATGATGGGTTACCATCATGTTGCCAAAATGGACGTGCACACCCAGGTGGTGCTTCTTCAGCCATCACTGCTTAGCCACACTGTGCCCCGTGAAGAAGCTGTAGGCATATATATTTAAAACCAGTGTAGCTGGATATTCTGGGTAGAACAACACAATTCTTTTTCCCAAGTTTAAACATTGGGAGCCCTTGGGAAAATGTACTTTTTTTTTTTTGTAAGGAAGTTTGGCCCTGAGCTAACATCTGTTGTCAATCTTTCTTTCCTTTTTTTTTTTTGTCCCTCCCCAGATTCTCAGTACATAGTTGTATATCCTACTTGTAAGTCATTCGGGTTCTTCCATGTGGGATGCCATCCCAGCATGGCTTGATGAGTGGTGTGTTTGTCCCCACTCAGGATCCAAACCTGGTGAACCCTGGGCTGCTGAAGCTGAGCACACGAACTTAACCACTTGACCATGGGGCCAGCCCAGAAAATGTGCTCTTACTACCTCTGAAAACAGGAAGTAGAAAAAGCCATCTCAAGACATACTTAAAGGAGCAGCATAAGGCTCAAGAGAAAAATAAATCATTGGCAAGGAGGGAAAGGAAAGAGGCAGGTAAAGAAGTTTCCTTTTTTTTTTTCCTCTACATATCTGCATGCAGTGGGGATTTGTCCTTGTTCGTTTTTTCTAGTTCTCACAAGGTTTTTCAAGTATGAAGTGTTTTAAAAATAAAAGAGATCCTGAAGAGCCCTAACCCCAAATGAGCCCACTTACTCCTCTGCTATATGTTAGGTGCTTAAGGAGCCTTATTAGTTCTTTGATATGAAATGAGCCCTATCTGAAGAAAGGTTTGAGGAAATTGTTCCTATCCTCAGAGAATTAAGAATTTTTAAGAACTGCTCAGATCAAGATAAAAGACGTTGGAGTTTTGAAACCTCAGACATGAGTTAGTATCAGATTGGGCTTTATTCCTTTCTGTGTTTACTTTATAATCATGCTTATTGATATGTCATTCTTACATACTTCAGAGAGATGGATAAATTCCCATGATGTTTCTCTTTTTAGTATAAATCATCTATAATTCTTCATAGGGGATACATTTCCATTTATGACACTTAAAGAACTAATCTCACAGAGCCCTTAAGACAGAATAAAATGAAGAATTAATATTGTTAAACTATCCATGCTATCCAAAGCCATCTGTAGATTTAATGCAATCTCTATCAAAATTCCAGTGGCAATTTTTACAGAAAAATCCTAAAATTCATATGGAACCACAAAAGACCCTGAATAGTCAAAGCAATCCTGAGAAAGAACATAGCTGGAGGCATCACACTTCCCAATTTCAAAATATATTACAAAACTATAGTAATCAAAATAGTATTAACATAAAACAGACACATAGATCAATGGATCAGAATCGAGAGCCCAGAAATAAACCCAGACACATATATATGGTCATCTAATGTTTGACAAGGGAGTCAAGAAAACTCAATGGAGAAAAGAGTTTCTTCAATAAATGTGTTGGGAAAACTGGATATTCACATGCAAAGAATCAAAGAGGACCCCTATCTTATACTACTCACAAAAAATTAACTCTAAATGGATTAAAGATTTAAATATAAGACCTGAAACCATAAAATTTCTAGAAGAAAACATAGGAGAAAAGCTCCTTAACATTGGTCTTGGCAATGATTTTTTGGATATGACATCAAAGCAACAAAAGCAAAAATAAGCAAGTGGGACTACATCAAACTAAAAATCTTCTGCATAGCAAAAGAAACAATCAACAAAATGAAAAGGCAACCTACAGAATGGGAGAAAATATTTGTAAACCACATATCTGATAAGGGGTTAATATCTAAAATAAGGAACTCATACAACTCAATAGCAAACAAAAATCTGATTTAAAATGGGCAAAGGCCCTGAATAGACATTTTTCCAAAGATATTTAAATGTCCGAACAGGTACATGAAAAGGTACTCAACATTTCCTGATGATTATCAACATAATCGTCAGGAAAATGCAAATCAAAACCACAATGACATATCACTTCACACTTGCTAGAATGGCTATTATCCAAAAGACAATAGATAACAAATGCTGGTGGGGACGTGAGAAAAGGGAACACTTGTGCACTATTGGTGGGAATATAAATTGGTGCAGCCACTATGGAAAACAGTATGGAGGTTCCTCAAAAAATTAAAAATAGAACTACCATATGATCCAGCGGTCCCACTTTTGGCTATATATCTGAAGGAAATGAAATCACTATCTGGAAGAGATATGTGTACCCCCAGGTTTGTTGCAGCATTATTTACAACAGCCAAAACATGGAAACAATCTAAATGTCCACTGATGGATGAATAGATAAAGAAAATGTTTTGTGGGCCGGCCCCGTAGCCGAGTGGTTAAGTTTGCACTCTCTGCTTCAGCAGCCCAGGGTTTTGCTGGTTCGGATCCTGGGCATGGACATGGCACTCACTCCTCATCAGGCCATGCTGAAGTAGCATCCCACATAGCACAACCAGAGGCACTCACAACTAGAATATATGACTAGGTACTGGGGGGCTTTGCGGGAGAGAAGGAAAAAAAAAAAAAGATTGGTAACAGTTGTTAGCTGAGGTGCCAATCTTAAAAATAAAAAGAAAATGTGTTTGTGTGTGTGTAATATATATATATATATATATATATTACACACACACGCAATGGGATATTATTCAGCCATAAGAAAAAAGGAAATCCTGCCATTTGTGACAACGTGGATGAACCTTGAGGGCATTATGCTAAGGGAAATAAGTCAGAGCAAGACATGTACTGTATGAGCTCACTTATATGTGAAATCTAAAAAACCCTGAATTCATAGAAACAGAGAGTAGATTGGTGGTTGCCAGGGGTGTTGGGGTTGGGGGGAAAACAGCGAAGGTGATCAAACTTCCAGTTTTAAGATGAATAAGTTCCAGAGATGTAATGTACAGCATGGTGACTATAGTTAACAATACTATGCTGTATATTTGAAAGTTGCATAGAGAACATATCTTAAAAGTTCTCACCACACATACAAAAAATTATAACTATGTGAGGCAATGGATGTGTTAACTAATCTTATTGTAGTAGTCATTTTGCGGTATATACATATATCAAATCATTACATTGTACACCTTAAACTTACACAATGTTATATGTCAATTATATCTCAATAAAGCCGGAAAAAAATGACAAAGTAAAATGTTCTCAAATTGGTATTGAAATTAGTAAAAGTAATTTTATCTTTCTTAGCCATGGAATAGATTCCTCACACTTTGAAATGCCTCTCTACTCTTTCCCCAACTCTCACTCAGGTTTTAACAGTGAGTGTCATAGGTGTTATTAGTATTTGAATTCTTTGCTGCCCCTCCTTCCAGGCCCCTTCCTCTGGGAGGTTATACATCCCTGACTCATTGACTTCAGACTTGGTCATGTGACTTGCTATGGCCATTGAAATATGGGAGAAAGTAATGTGTACACTTTTGGGTAGAGCTTTAAGAGCCATCACATGGCCTCCATCTTCTCTTTCCCCTGACCACAAGACCAGCAGTGTCCCAACTAGAACTACTCTCTCAGCATGGGTCTTAAAATGAAGATAAAGGTGGTGAGCTGAAACAGACCCATGATGGACATAAAACTTGAACAATAGATAAATATTTCTCATATAAAGCTCTGAGATTTCACGGATCATTTGTTACTTCAGCATAACTTAACCTGACAAAGTGCTTTCTAAATTATTTTACATATTATTTTTATATAATATAAATATTATAATAATTGGTTAAAAAATTATAATAAGATCTCCAGATTTTCTGGGGTCTCAATTTTCTGGTAGAGTTCAAAAGAATGAGAATAACAGCAAGAATATGCCAAGTGAGTTGGAAAATTCATGTTACAAACCAATAATTCTCAGGTTATTTTTGTCCCTAAACCACCCTGTTAGATTACACTTATTTTAAGTCAGTAAAAGAACTCCCCAGGGCTGGAGGGATCTTGTCATTTTATAAGAGGAACTCTCAGAGCACACCAGCTAGACCAGTCTACTCAAAGTGTGGTCTGTGAACTATATTTTACCAGTCTGCAATGAGATAAGCCCAGAAATTAGGATTATGTGTTTAGAAGCTCTTAACAGCGATTTGACATTGCCAGAACATCTAAGCTCAAGACTGATTGAATTGTCTTGTTGAGTAAGATAACTGAACAGTGTGTGTTTTTAGCCTAGCATGGTGAGTCACATGTGGCACAAGCTACATACTAGGATTGGTCTGCCACAGACCAGAGGGAAAAAAAATCTGGGTCTTCACTACAGATAGTTTGAAAAACACTGACCTAAAACCTGCTTGGAAGTCATCAGAAGAACCATTATACTTAGTGTGATGGGAAACCTAATACGGGACCTAAAACACACAGGAACACTATCTGTAAAATTGAACTGCTCTCGGAAAACTCCATGTCCATACTAACAATCTTCCTGACAATTTCTGTCCCACTGGAGATTTACAAAGGCAGATGGAAGTAATAACATTTCTTAATTACCCGTTCTGTGTGGAGTACGGTACAGTTCTCAGGTTACGAAATACTGTGTCACAGAACACAGAATACATTTTCCCTTAGAAGCCATTTTACTATTGAGAGAATCGTAGGCTATAAAAGTTGACTTAGTCTAAGAAGTAGCTGAACTGTGTAATTCTCTATACTAAACTGACTTTTGGGTCTCTAAAGCAAAAATTAAGGTGATAGAGTGAGGAAGGGAGAGAGAAAATGTTAAACTATGCTAAACTTTTCTTTGAGACTCTGTTACTTTCGTTTATTTCTGTCTTACCTCTCCATGCCTTCTCAGCGAACCCTCTTGCCTGTTATGCTCCTCTAGTCTCCCAAAATACACTACACATCAAAATTATTTCATTCCCTTTCCTGCAATGTAGGTAATCTCAGGTATTAAGGAAATAAACTGGATTAATTTATTCTAAGGTATAGATGTAATGATCTCTTAATACTCCTAGGGACATTTGTCTTTTTTGCAGAATATGCTTATGTTAACTCAAATAAACCTCAAAGGGGAAGTGCAAGGAAGTTAAAAGAAAATGTTTGGGAAAATGGATGAAATTGTTCTAGATCAAGGAGGTGGGATGACTTTTGTCTGATTACGTTCTCCCAATCACTCCCTGCTTTTCAGTTTCTCCCCTCTTTCTATTTCTTACATAAAATTCCCAATTTTTTTCATAGTGACTCTCAGCACTAAAAGTGGAGGTGGTTATTGGTTAAAAGGAATCATTCAGACATGAGGTATAAGTCAGGGATGGTTTGCATGAGTGAGAACTGAGGGAGGAAATACACAAATACTTAGAAGAGAAAATATCTGAAACACCATAGATGTTGAAAGCTGAAAGAGACTTTGGAGATGATCTAACCCAGTGTATCCCACAGTATAGTACCTGAAATGCCTTTAGGTAGTATACTGACAAATCATTAAATAAAATGGAATCACATAGTGAAGAAATCACTCCTCCTTCAATTCTTTTTGAGGTTTTTTTTTTTTTATTATTATATCAAGGATAACAACTCAGCTTATGTAGGCTTTAACATCTCTCTAACGGTTGTTTATTTTAATAAAGAGAGGAGGCCTGGGGCTCAGAGCCTCCAATAGGCAATAGTCTTTTTGTAGTATTTAATAAACTTTGGTTTGTTCACTATTTTTTATTTTTGCCATGATCTTGGAAAGTGATACTGATTTTCAATTTGTGATAGTGATATTAAGATTCTTTTAAAGTACATTCATTTAGGAAAAAGAAAACGAGCTCAAAGAAAATCTTAGGTAAATAAAATAAGTGATACATAAATAACTGGTAAAGAATTATGAAGGTGGTATGCAGAATATTGAAGCTGGGGAAACACTGATCTAGCCTGAATGAATTTCACCCTTGAATTGAAAACTGATGAGAGAGAGATGCATGCACATGGGGGAAAAAAAACCCAGAAATGGTGTTAAGGTAAAACACAAATCTGTTAACTGTAGGTAGTGTGGTTAGTTCCTCTAAACAGACACATTTGCACAAACTGTAAAGGGATGTGGCCACAAGGTTAGGCCACAAGCTTCAGTCACACACCTCTTAGGAACCTTTGTTTATATTTGCATACTCAACCTACAGCATTACCAGAATCAGGGCATTTTTCTACCTTTTCTCCTATGAGACAATCTTTAGAGATTTCCCACCATTGGAGATTTCCCACCATGATCTTTCAGCACATTTTTCTGTTTGTGACCAGAAAGAGGATATTCCTATAAGAATAGTACAGGAAATTTACATATAGTATTGTATACATTTTTAGTCTAATTAATAATAATAACATGATCTGGATTAATTCAGATGTTATCAATAACTATGGGCATACAGTATGCCTTTACTCTGAGTGACTATGTGAAAACTTTAACCATTAATGTAAAATAGCTTTGGTTGAGCTCAACAAATATTTATTAAACATCAAAATATGTTCCAGGAATTGTGCTAGGAGTTGAGGAATCATGATCAAAAAGACTCAGTCCCTGCCTTCAAGGCATCCACAGCTGTACAAATTAAATATGGGCCATGCTATTTATGAAATTTGTTATAGTTCATAAAACAGTTTCATGTTTAATTACTTAATGCTTACAGAAACACTGTGATATAAGACACTGTTGTTTTCCCCATTTTACAGACAAAGGAACTAAAACTTAGTCAAGTTGACTTGCCCAAGTTATTATTAAATAGCAGTAGTGTTAGTAAGCAACAGGGAAAAGTCTTGAATCCAGGAATCCTGCCTCCAAATAGGTGCTCTTCCTGCAATGCCAGCCACCCAAAGTTGTTCCTTACAGATTTCTGCATCTGGCTGTAATGAACTAACATGTGCTCCTGATGAGAACAACTTGAAAAACCAGAAAAAATACAAAAATGAAATCTATTTGAAGGCATTAAATCTATTTGATGTCATTAGAAACTTGCCTTAGCAGCCTAGGATTTTATAGTACAAGATCACAGAGATGAGGGAAGCTAAAAAATGTGGCCTACCAAACAGAAAAACAATGCAAAAAATCAATGAACCCAAAAGCTTGTTCTATGGGGGAAAAAACATTTGATAAAATACACAAGCTCCTACCCAGATTAATCAAGACAGATGTGAAGAGAAGACACAAATTACCAATATCAGGAGTGAAAAGAGGACATCACTACAGATCTAAAAGACATTAAGGATATAAGGGTATATTATGAACAATTTTATGCTAATAAATTTGACAACTTAGATGAAATGGACACATTCATTGAAAGACACAAGTTACCAAAAATTGACCCAAGAAGAAACAGAAATCTTGAACAGCACAATATCAATTAAAGAAATTGAATTTATAGTTAACAACTTCCACAAAGAAACTCCAGGCCCAGGTGACTTCACTGGTGATTTCTATCCAATGTTTAAGGAAGAAATAATACCAATTCTACACACACTTTTTCAGAAAATAGAGAAAGAGGAAACACCAAATCATTTGATGAGGCCAGTATTACCCTGATTCCAAAACCAGACAAAGACACTAAAAGAAAATAGAAATACAGAACATTATCCCTCACAACATAGATGTAAAACTTAAAATATTAGCAAATTTAATCCAATAATATACATCTAATATATTGGATAATACATATCCAATAAGGATAATGAATCATGGCCAATGGGGAATATCCTGGGGATGCAGTTTGGCATATCATTCAGGGCAAAATAGAAATCACACAGTAATTTAAACAGGGAAAGTTTGAAATAAAGAATTACTAATTCCAACAGGGAGTAACTATAAAGATATAAAGAAAATGCTGAAGAATACAGTAGCCCTGAGGAAAGTACCCAAGGATGCACAAATTTAGAAGAGGGCCCTCTCCCCAAGGCTGGGATGCAGACCTAATTGGAGAAGATGTGGTTATAACCCACTGGATGATGAAAAAGTTGTCTGGGTTGCCCGGGCAAGAACTGGTCCACAGTTACCAGGCAAACAAGAAACACCCTCCCAAGGGTCAGGTGGGCCAAAGCTGATGTGTGGGCATGAAAAGGGAGTCAGGCATCAGAAGCCCAGGCACTAGTAGGGCAGCATAAGGCCTGCATACCTGAAGTGTCTACTCTGGGCCAGAGCAGGGGTTAAGACAAGAACAAACTCATTCTTTGAAAGTGAAAGTGAAATAAAGACATTTCCAGACAAAGACAAAGATAATTCATTGCCATGACACCAACACTATAAGAACCAGGAAAGGGAACTCTTCAGAAAGAAAAAAAAAAGATCCCAGGCAGAAATACAGAATGTAGGAAGGAATTAAGAACACCAGAAAAGGTAAATATATGAGGACACCTAAATGAATATTGACTATATGAGAAAAACACTAATATTACTACTACTAATTTTTTCTTGTAGGGTTTTATATTTATGTAAAATTAAAATGTATGACAACATAAACATCAAAGGTAAATAGAGTTCATATCCTATCATTATGTGGAAGGTACTAATTTATATTAGACACTGATTACTCAAGAATGAATGTAGTAATCTCCAGTTGAAATGTCCATACTTCCTAAAGCAATCTACAGATTCAATACAATTTCTATCAAAGTCCTCATAACATTTTTCACAGAAATAGGACAAATAATCCTAAAATTTATATGGAATAATAAAGACCCCAAATAGCCAAAGCAATTCTGAGAAAAAAGAACAAACTGGAGGTTTCACACTCCCTGACTTCAAAATATACTACAAAGGTATAGTAATCAAAACAGCATGGTACTGGCACAAAAACAGATACATAGATCAATGGAACACAAGCAAGAACCCAGAAATAAACCCACACATCTATGGACAGCTGATTTTTGACAACGGAGCCAAGAACATACAATGGAGAATGGTGTTGGGAAAACTGGACAGCCACGTGCAAAAGAATGAAAGTAGACCATTATTTTACACCATACACAAAAAGCAACTCAAAATGGATTGAATTTAAGACTGAAACCGTAAAACTCCTAGAGTATGCTCTTTGATCTTTGATATTGGTCTTAGCAGTATCTTTTTGAAGACCATGTCTCCTCAGACAAAGGTAACATAACAAAAAATAAACAAGTCTGACTACGTCAAACTAAAAAGCTTCTGCATGGCAAAGGAAACCAACAAAACGAAAAGACAGTGTACCAAATGGGAGAAGGTATTTGCAAATCATATATCCAATAAGGGGTTAATATCCAAAATATGTAAAGAACTCATACAACTCGACAACAAAAAAACAAAGAACCCAATTAAAAAATGGGCAGAGGATCTGAACAGATGCTTTCCCAGCGAAAATATACAGATGGCCAACAAGCACATGAAAAGGTGTTCAAAATCACTAATTATTAGGGAAATGCTAATCAAAACCACAGTGAGGGACCAGCCCCACGGTGTAGGGATTAAGTTCATGCGCTCTGCTTTGGTGGCCCAAGGTTTTGCCAGTTTGGATCCTGGGTGAGGACCTAGCACCGCTCATCAAGCCATGCTAAGGTGGCATCCCCCATAGCAGAACTAGAAGGACTTAGAACTATAATATACAACTATGTACTGGGGGGCTTTGGGGAGAAGAAAAAAAAAAGATTGGCAACAGATGTTAGCTCAGGGCCAATCTTTAAAAATAAATAAATAAAAAGCCACAATGAGATATTACCTCACACCTGCCAGAATGGCTATTATTAAAAAGACAAGAAATAGCAAGTGTTGGAGAAGACGTAGAGAAAAGGGAACCTTCATACACTGCTGGTAGGAATGTAAATTAGTGCAGCCACTATGGAAAAGAGTGTGGAGATTTCTCAAAAAATTAAAAATAGAACTACCATATGATCCAGCTATTCCACTTCTATTTAACCAAAGGAAGGAAAACACTTAATTCTAAAAGAAGTATGCACCAAAAGATATATATATATACATATATATATATGTTTATTGCAGCATTATTCACAATAGCCAAGACTTGGAAACAACTTAAATGCCCATCAACAGATAAATGGATGAAGAAAATGTGGTATGTATCTATCTATCTATCTATCTATCTATATATATATATGTGTGTGTGTGTATGTGTATATATATATACAATGTCATACTACTCAGCCATAAAAAAGATTAAATCTTGCTATTTGTGACAACATAGATGGACCTTGAAGGTATTATGCCAAGCGAAATAAGTCAGATGGAAAAGGCCACATACTGTATGATTTCACTTATATGTGGAAGATAAAATAACAACAACAAACAAACACATAGATACAGAGAATAGATTGGTGGTTACCAGAGGGGAAGGGGAGATGGGGATGGGCGGAAAGGGTAAAAGGGCACATTTATATGGTAACGGATGGCAACTAGACTTTTGGTGGTGAACATGATGTAGTCTATACAGAAGTCGAAATATAATGGTGTACACCTGAAATTTATATAATGTTATAAACCAATGTTACCACAATAAAAAATTAATTAAAAATAAATAATATAGAGATCTTGTCAAGATGGCGGTGTGAGCAGACGTTGAACTCATCTCCTCCCATGAACATAACCAGGTTACAACAATTTTTGGAAGAATTACCCTGGATTGAAAACTGAAAACTGGATAAGAAGAACCCCCATGACAAAGGACAGTCCTGATGAAGGCAGAAGAGGCAGTAATTCCTGCTGGAGAGGAAAAAAGCCACCTTTGGGAGCAGCAGAGCTTCTCAGCTGGCCAGGTGGGAGCCACCCTAAGGTATGCAGCCATCCCTGGAGGAGTGAGGTCCAGAGCAGGGGCAATACTGCTATAAGCATCCTTTGGACTCAGCCCAACTGAGATGGGGGTCTTACTGTCTGGCTTTGCTGGCTATTGACTGCAGTGGGGACAACCCCAGAAAAGCTATTGGCCAAAAGCCGAAAAGACGTGGGTCTTAAAGGGCCCATGCACAGACTCACTCATTGCAGCAACCTAAAATCACCAGAGAGAAGGCTGACAGTCCTTTGGTGAAATGAGACTCACCTGGTGGGCTCTGGGGGCATCTTGGTGAGAGGAGGGAGCTCTCTGGAGACTGAGACATTGGTGGGGGCCATTGTTCTGCGCTGGTCCAGGCATGTTGATCGGACACTGGTGGGGGCCGCTGAGGTTCATCCCTTGGGCTGTTAGCCCAGGGTCCTGCCACGCCCACTAAAGCACAGATTTAATCCAGTTCAGCCAGGGCAGGCAACCCACCCTAGGGAGTGGCCCCACCCAACAGCAAGCCCTCAGGCTACTTTTCAGCCTCCATTGACTGGGTGCCTTGATCCTCTACAGGCAGGCAAGGGTGTCTGCCTCTGTGAGGCAGGGCCTGTGTGAGGACCAGGTGAACTGTGGGGGGCATTGGTGGAGAGGTGGGGGCCTCTGCAGTGTGGTGTCAGGGTATGCTTCAGGGGGTTGAGAAGGGTGCATGGACCAGGACTGTGTTGACAGTGTATGTGGTCCTGTGGGGGGGTGAGGCTTATCAGCAGCAGAAGACTTGTGTTTCACAAATAGCCATAAAAAGGATCAGCCCCACCTTCCAAAGCCTGAAACAACTGAGTGTACCCATGCCAAGGGCTAGTCCCACTCAGCTGCACTCCTAAGAGAACTGACAACAGCCTTGTTGGCCTGAGGCCTATCACAACTGTATGCCCCTGAGCCTAGCAACCAGCTACACTGGGTACCAACCCAATTAAGAGGAAAACTGCAATAAGAGAGTGCTGATAGACTTTGTAGCCAACAGTGCTGAGGCTCCCCAAACCGGACTTACAAACAGCTGGCCAGGGAAGGAAAGATTAGACTTCCTGGGTACCTGCAGTGGGAGCAACCTTGCCACAGCAGAAGGACACAAGCAGCCCACAAAATGGTCACTCCTGGTTCTTATGGACTGGTGACGAGAGGAAAGCACACTGCTGGGCCTCATAAGGCATCACCTACATAAGGCCACTTCTCCAAGATCAGGACATTTAGTCGATTCACCTACTACAAAGAAAATAGCACAGAGAAAGAGGCATAATGAGGAGGCAAAAGAAAACTTTCCAAGCAAGGGAACAGTACAAAACCCCAGAAAAGGACTAAGTGAAACAGAAACTAGTGACCTACTCGACAAAGAGTTCAAACAAAATATCATGAGGATGCTCACAGATATGCGGAGAAGAATGGATGAACACAGTGAGCACATCAGCAAAGAACTGGAAGATATTTAAAAAAACAATCAGAAATGAAGAATACAATACTTGAAATGAGAAATTCACTAGAGGGACTCAATAGCAGAGTAGAGGAAGCAGAAGAACAGATCAGCAAGCTAGGTAAAAGACTAGAGGAAATCACCCAAGCAGAACAGAAAAGAGAAAAAAGAATTAGACAGAATGAGAACAGTCTAAGGGAACTCTGGGACAATATCAAGCAGGCTAACATTTGGATTATAGGGGTCCCAGAAGGGGAAGAGAGAGACAAAGGGACAGAAAATTTATTTGTCGAAATAATAGATGAAAATTTTCCTAACCTGAGGAAGGAAACAGACATCCAAGTTCAGGAAGCACAGAGAGCTCCAAACAAGATAAGCCCAAAGAGGCCCACACCAAGACATATTATAATCAAAATGTCCAAAATTAAAGACAAAGAGAGAATCCTAAAAGCAGCAAGAGAAAGGCCACAAGTGACATATACAGGGAAGCCCATCGGGCTATCAGCAGATTTCTCAGTCGAGACCCTACAGGTGAGAAGAGAATGGCATGACATATTTAAAGTGCTAAAAGGAAAAAACCTATAGCCAAGAATATTCTATCCATCAAGGTTGTCATTCAGAATGGAAGGAGAGATAAAGAGCTTCTCAGACAAGCAAAAATTAAAGGAGTTTATCACCAAGAAACTAGTTCTGCAAGAAATGCTGAAGGGACTTATTTAAGTTGGAAAGCAATAACCACAAATAGAGATTAAAAAACATTATCAAAAAAACCCAAAACAACAACAAAAAAACCAGGCAATAAAATCACTTGTAAGGTAAAAATATAGTAAAGGCAGCAGATCAACTACCTGTGAAGATAATATGAAGGTTAAAAGACAAATGTACTAAAATCACCTATTTCAATGATAAGAGGGTAATGAGTAGACAAACACTAAACAAGAGACTATATATGATGTGAAAAACATATAATGTGGGAGGAGGGGAGTGAAAAAGTAGAGCTTTTAGAAATAGGTCAAGCTAAAGAGTCTATCTACTCAATATAGACTGTTATAGACATAGTATATTAAATAGGATCCTCATGGTGATCACAAATCAGAAACCTATAACAAGCAGGAAAAAAAGTAAGACACAAGAAATCAAACATATTACTAAAGATAGCCATCAAACCACAAGGGAAGAAAGAAAAAGAAAAGAACAGAGAAGAACTACCAAAACACCCAGAAAAAAAAAGTGACAAAATAGCAATAGATACATATTTATCAATAGCTACTTTAAATGTCAATGTACTAAATGCTCCAATCAAATGCCATAGGGTGGCCAATTGGATAAAAAAAACAAGACCCATGTATATGCTGCATACAAGAGACACACTTCAGACCTACAGACATTTACAACTGAAAGTGAAAGGATAGAAAAAGATATTCCATGCAAATGGCAAAGAAAAGAAAGCAGGGGTAGCAATACTTATATCAGACAAAATAGACCTTAAAACAAAAATTGTAATAAGAGACAAAGATGGGCACTACATAATGATAAAGGGAACAATCCAACAAGAAAATATAACACTTGTAAATATCTGTGCACCCAACATAGGAGGACCTAAATATATAAAGCAATTATTAACAGACATAAGAGGAGAAATAGACAGTAACACAATAAGAGTAGGGGACTTTAACACTCCACTTACACCAATGGATAGATCATCCAAACAGAAGATCAATAAGGAAACACTGGCCTTAAAGGACACATTAGACTTAGTAGATATATACAGAACATTCCATCCAAAAACCACTATACATTCTTTTCAAATGCCCCTGGAACATTCTCCAGGATTGATCACATATTGGGCCACAAAACAAGTCTCAATAAATTTAAGAAGACTGAAATAATACCATGCATCTTTTCTGACCACAAAGGTATGAAACTGGAAATCAACTACAAAAGAAAACCAGAAAAGCCACAAAAATGTGGAGATTGAACAAAATGCTACTGAACAACAATTGGGTCAATGAAGAAATCAAAGAAGAAATTAAAAAATTCCTGGAGACAAATGAAAATGAAAACACGACATGCCAAAATCTGTGGGATACAGCAAAAGTGGTTCTAGGAGGGAAGTTTATAGCAATTCAGGCCTACCTCAACAAAGAAGAAAAATCCCAAATAGACAATCTAAAAGTTCACCTAAAGATACTGGAAAAAGAACAACAAACAAAGCCAAAATCAGCAGAAGGAAGGAAATAATAAAAATCGGAGCAGAAATAAATGAAATAGAGACTAAAAAAACAATAGAAAAAATTAATGAAACCAAGAGCTGGTTCTTCCAAAAGATAAACAACATTGATAAACGCTTAGCTAGACTCACCAAGAAAAAAAGAGAGAAGGCTCAAATAAATAAAATCAGAAATGAAAGAGGAGAGATTACAATGGACACCTCAGAAATACAAAAAATAATAAGAGAATACTATGAAAAGCTATATGCCAACAAATTGGATAATCTAGAAGAAATGGATAAATTTCTTAGAAACATACAACCTTCCAAAACTGGACCAAGAAGATGTATAAAATTTGAATAGACTGATCACCAGTAAGGAGACTGAAACAGCAATCAAAAACCTCCCAAAAAATAAAAGTCCAGGATCAGATGCCTTCCCTGGTGAATTCTACCAAACATTCAAAGAAGACTTAATAACTATCCTTCTCAAACTCTTCCAAAAAATTGAAGAGGAGGGGAGGCTTCCTAATTCCTTCTATGAAGCCAGCATCATCCTGATACCAAAACCAGATAAGGACAACACAAAAAAAGAAAATTACAGGCCAATATCACTGATGAACATCAATGGAAAAATCCTCAACAAAATACTAGCAAATCGAATACAACAATACATTAAAAAAATCATACATCATGATCAAGTGAGTTTCCTTCCAGGGATGCAGGGAACCATTGTGGATGGTTCAGCATCCACAAATCTATCAACATGATACACCATATTAACAAAATGAAGAATAAAAATCACATGATCATCTCAATAGATGCAGAGAAAGCATTTGACAAAATACAGCATCCATTTATGATAAAAACTCCAAATAAAATGGGTAGAGAAGGAAAATACCTCAACATAATAAAGGCCATATATGACAAACCCACAGCAAATATCATTCTCAATGGAGAAAAACTGAAAGCTATCCCTCTAAGAACAGGAACCAGACAAGGATGCCCACTGTCATCACTCTTATTTAACATAGCATTGGAAGTCCTAGCGAGAGCAATCAGGCAAGAAAAAGAAATAAAAGGGATCCACATTGGAAAAGAAGTGAAAGTGTTACTCTTTGCAGATGACATGATTTTATATCTAGAAAACCCTAAAGATTCCACTAGAAAACTTTTAGAAATAATAAAGGAATACAGTCAAGTCGCGGAATACAAAATCAATGTACAAAAATCAGTTGCGTTTCTATACACTAACAGCAAAGTAGCAGAAAGAGAAATTAAGAATACAATCCCATTTACAATTGCAACAAAAAGAATAAAATACCTAGGAATAAACTTAACCAAAGAGGTGAAAGATCTGTACACCGAAAACTATAAAACATTGTTGAAAGAAATGAAAGAAGGCACAAAGAAATGGAAAGATATTCCGTGCTCTTGGATTGGAAGAATTAACATCGTTAAAATGTCCATACTTCCTAAAGCAATCTATAGATTCAACGCAATCCCTATCAAAGTTCCAACAACATTTTTTACAGAAATAGAACAAAGAATCCTAAAATTTATATGGAACAACAAAAGACCCAGAGTAGCCAAAGGATTCCTGAGAAAAAAGAACAAAGCTGGAGGTATCACACTCCCTGATTTCAAATTATACTACAAAGCCATAGTAACCAAAACAGCATGGTACTGGCACAAAAACAGACGCACAGATCAATGAAACAGAATTGAGAGCCCAGAAGTAAACCCACACGTTTATGGACAGCTATTGGACAAGGAAGCCAAGAGCATACAATGGAGAAAGGAGAGTCTCCTCAATAAATGGTGTTGGGAAAACTGGACAGACACATGCAAAAGAATGAAAGTAGACCATTCCCTTACACCATGCACAAAAATAAACTGAAAATAGATTAAAGACTTGAATGTAAGACCCAAAACCATGAGACTTCTAGAAGAAAACATAGGCAGTACGCTCTGCTGGGTATCTATCCAAAGAACTTGAAAACACAAAGGCATAAAGATACTTGCACCCCTATGTTCATTGAGTATTATACACAATAGCCAAGACATAGAAGCAACCTAGGTGCCCATCAAGGGATGAATGGATAAAGAAGATTTGGTATTTATTTATTTATTTTTGTTTTTGTTAAAGATTTTATTTTTTTCCTTTTTCTCCCCAAAGCCCCCTGGTACATAGTTGCATATTCTTCCTTGTGGGTCCTTCTAGTTGTGGCATGTGGGACGCTGCCTCAGCATGGCTTGATGAGCAGTGCCATGTCCGCGCCCAAGATTCGAACAAACGAAACACTGGGCCGCCTGCAGCGGAGCGCGCGAACTTAACCATTCGGCCACGGGGCCAGCCCCGAAGATGTGGTATTTATATACGATGGACTACTACTCAGCCATAAGAAATGACAAAATCCGGCCATTTGTGACAACAGGGATGGACCTTGAGGGTATCATGCTGAGTGAAATAAGTCAGAGGGAGAAAGTCAGACACCATATGATCTCAATCATAAGTAGAAGATAAAAACAACGACAAAAAAAACCACATAGCATTGGAGATTGGATTGGTGGTTACCACAGGGGAAGGCGGGAGGTGGGAGTGCAAAAGGTTTGATTAGGCTCACATGTGAGGGGATGGACTATAATTAGTTTTCGGGTGGTGAACATGATGTAATGTACACAGAATTTGAAATATGATATACATCCGAAAATAATAAAAAATAAATAAATAAATAAAAATAAAAGACCTGAACTGCAAGAAAAGCTAAAAAAAAAAACCAGAGGTCTTAAGGCAAAAGGAAAATATTATAAGATGAAAACTTGTATCCACAAAAAAGGAGTAAAAAGTATTATAAATGGTAAAAATAAATAATATAAGTTTTAAAAAACAAATGGAGTAACCACTACATTCCAGTGTAACCACTAAAGGAATAAAGAATAGATACCCAAGAAGTCAGGTGGAATGATAAAAAGTACTTGATTAAGCCAAAAGGAAGAAGTAATAAGAGAAAAAAAGGAGCATATAACAGGTAGGACAAATACTAGTTTGATAAAACCCAAATATATTAGTAATTGCATTAAGCATAAATGAATTAAATACTCAATGTAAATACTAAGATTTTCAGGCTGAAAATAAAATCAAAGCCAACTGTTTCCTGCTTTCAAGAGACACACTTTAAATAATAAGGACACAGAAAATTTTAAAAGTATCAAAAATTACATATCATGAAAACAGTTATTAAAATAAAGATGGTATAACTGTACTAATATTAGAAAATAAAACCTTTAGATAGGAAGCATTACTAAGGATTAAGAGTGATGTTTCATAAAAATAAAAGTATCCTCTTTACCTCTCTGTAAGAGTACATAAGGCTGAGTGTATTTAATAACTCTTTCTCTGGTCTGGCATTCTCTAAAGATGTCTCAGTCTCTGCATACTCCTTTTTAACAGTGCTTAACCTCTCAACTAATTATTCCTAAATCTGTGCAGCCAGTTTTTCTGTAAGCTGCTTTGCATGTCTTACATAGAGTCACCTTCTAACAGATTGAACAAGTCCAAATGTAAATAAAAAACTCACCAGTAATCAGATGACAGGTGGACACACCACTGTCTTCCACTGGAGGCTGTGGAAATTGAGTTGTGGATTCAGGTCATTGGGCAGCAGCTCCACCACCATGTCACACCCAGCGTCCCAAGGATCAGCACAAAGCCAAGCTCCACAGAGGACCATTGCCCCTCCATGGTACTAATCTACCACAGAGTTCTGCCTTAGTAACCATGGATCTACCAGAACCCCAGGGAACGCCTCAACATTCTGCCTGGAACCCAACCAGCAATAGGCAGTCTGAATTGGTCAGTTATATTGTTTGGGGGCGGGGGTGTGATTTGTAAATAAAATGTGCTTTTGTCCAAAAAAAAAAAAAGTATAGAAAATCATATATCATGAAAACTGTAATTAAAATAAAGGACGTATAGCTATACTAGTATTAGAAAAGAAGACTTTTAGATAGGAAGCATTACTAAAGAATAAGTGTAGGGGCCAGCTTTTTGGCTGAGTGGTTAAGTTCACGTGCTCCACTTCGGGTTTCACCAGTTCAGATCCTGGGTGCGGACATGGCACCACTCATTAGGCCACGCTGAGGCGGCATCCCACATGCCACAACTAGAAGGACCCACAGCTAAACTATACGACTATGTACTGGGAGGATTTGGGGAGAAAAAGCAGAAAAAAAAAAAAGAGTAGCAACAGTTGTTAGCTCAGGTGCCAGTCTTTCAAAAAGAAAAAAAAAGAATAAGTGTAATATTTCATAAAAATAAAAGTGTCAATATATCACAAAATTATCTATTCTAAAGTTGTATACACCTAACACTATGCCTTTCAAATTCATATAGCAAAAATTAACAGCACTAAAAGACGAAACAGACAAATGCATAGTTAACAGAAGGAGATTTTAACTTATATCTCTTAGTAAATTAAAGAAAGAACAAGGAAAAAGATCAGTAAATATATAGATCTGGATAACCTGATTAACAAACTTGATATAATTAACATATATAAAACACAGAATTAAACAATCGCAGAATACTATTTTCAAGGAATAAGGAACATTTACCAAAATTGACTATGTGGTAGGCCATAAAACAAGTATCAACAAATTTCAAATACTACAATCATTCAGAATATATTTTATGAATCCAGCAGAACTTAACTAGAAAATAACAAAATAGATATTCCAAACATTTAAGGGGGGAGAAAAAGAACAAATTCTTCCAGAGAGAAAAAAAGAATACATACTTCTTAGCCAAGTCCTGAAGCCTACAAAACCTTTATACCAAAATCTGCCAAGGCATTACAAGAGAGAAAAGAATATGCTAGTATGGCCTGTGAACATATAGAAACAGAATTTATTTCTAAAATTAGAAAATTTAATCCAGAAAAACACATAAAAATGGTAATACACCATGACCAAGTTGGGCTTATACCAGGAATGCAAGAGTTTACATTCAAAATCCAATTACCATAATTTACCGCATTGACAGAAAAAGAGAAAAATCATATAATTATCTCTATGGATGCAAAAACAAAAAACATTTGATATAATTCAACACCTATTAAGAAAACTCTTAGCTAACTAGAAGGAACTCTCATAAGCTGATTAAAGAATAGCTCCACATCTTATTTAAGGTGAAATATTGAAATTTTCCTCCTAATATTGGAAGAAGACATAGATGTCTGTTATCAACGTATCTATTCAATATTCTACCCAGGACAAGAAAGGGAGGAGAAGGAATGGGAAGGAAAGGACTAAAATTGTCATTATTTACAGATAATATGTTTGTATATATAGAAAATCAAAAATAATATACAATTATTAGAATTAATGAATTTAGCAAGACTTCTGAAAAGACTAATATAACAAAAATCCATTGTATTTTTATATATAAATATAGATATATTTATATAATAGATATATTTATATATAATATATAAATAATAGGGGCCGGCCCGGTGGCACATCAGTTAAGTTCGAACGTTCCACTTCTCAGCAGCCCCGGGTTTGCTGGTTCGGATCCCGGGTGCGGACATGGCACCGGTGGGGACGCCATGCTGTGGTAGGTGTCCCACATATAAAATAGAGGAAGATGGGCACGAATGTTAGCTCATGGCCAGGCTTCCTCAGCAAAAAAGAGGAGGGCTGGCAGTAGTTAGCTCAGGGCTAATCTTCCTCAAAAAAAAAAAATATATATATATATATATAAATAATAAAAATTTTTTAAAGATGTCATTTACAATAGTATAAAACTAGTGAAAGATGCACAAGACCTCTACACAGAAACCTATAAAATATTATTTAGAAAACTAAGGAAGATCTAAATAAACGAAGGAATATACCAGGTTCATGTATTAAAAGATTCAAAATCCATGAACCTGGTATGTTGTAAAGATGCCACTTCTCCCCACAATTGATCTATAGACAAACAAAATCCCAGAAAATGTTTCTCTTTACTATCACAAACTGTCTAAACTTTATATGGAAATCCCAAGGATCATTAATAGGCAAAACAACCTTAAAGAAGAAAGTTAAGGGACTTAGAATATCAAACATCCGAGCTCATTATAAAGCTACAATAATTCAAACAGAGTGGAGATTGGTGGAAAGATAGACAAACAGATCAATGGAACAAAATAGAGAGTCCAGAAACAGACCCACACATATACATACACAAAAGTGACACTGCAGTGCAGTGGAGAAAGGATGATGTTTTCAATAAATGCTGTTGGATTAATTGGATATCCACATACAGGAAAATGGATCTTGACATCTGCCCTACACCATTCAAAGTAATGATTTCCAGTTGGATTTTAGATCAAATGAGAGAAGTAAAACAATAAAGCTTCAAGAATGAACTATATCTTCATGCCCTTGGGGTACGCAAGTATTTCTTAAACAAAACCCTAAATGCACCAAACTTAACAGAAAATTTTGATAAAATTAGACTATGTTAAAATCCTAAAATTCAGGAAATCAGAAGAAATCATCAAGAGAGTAAAAAGACAAGCCATAGTGAGAAAAGATACTTGAAATGCATCTATCCAGCAAAGGGCTCATATCAAGAAAAGAATAAGATGGAAAACATAGAAAAGTGAGCAAAGACTTGAACGACACTTCACAAAAGAGGAGATATCCACATACTCATTAAATATATGAAAAGGTGCTCATTCTCGTTAGTCATTTGGGAAACAGAAATTAAAGCCATATTGAAATACTGTTACACGCCCACCAGATTGGCCAAAACTAATTTTTTAAAAATCTGACAGTACTATCATAGGTCAGGTTCCCGCTGAAATATAGTATGGTACTTTCAAATTTGCGTGCAGGAGGTTTGCTGGGGCATGTTCTTGGAAACATTTGTGAGGTGTGAGGGAAGCAGGATTGGGTAGAGGGGAAAATCCTGCAATAAGGCCCTCAGTTATTCTTGCAAGGAACTTTCAAGTTGGGATGGCCCTTGGAAATTGCCTCTACCTCACCCTTACCTCCATTACTAACTGCACCGTCAGCACCACACAGATCAGTCACTGTATTTGGCTAGTCCCAGGGGAAGACACGTGACCTTGGAATGTGAAATCACTCTTTGCCTGAGGGAAATTCCCAGAGAGGGCTTCAGTAAAGAGCTGTCATCTACCAACACTACCAGCAGCTAAGTGAGTGAGCACTTTGGTCCCAAAGAAGGGTCTAGGTAAAGCATCACAGAATACCCTACAAATATCAATTATTGGTAAGGATGGGGAACAACTGAACTCTCATACACTGCTAATGGGAGTGTAGTTTGGTACAGCCACCTTGGAAAACTATCTGGAAGTATCTAATAAAGCTGAACATATGCATACCGTATGACTCAGCATTTCCATACCTTGATATACACCCAACACATATATATGTGTACCAAAAGACAGGTACAAGAACATTCATAGCAGGACTATTGTCATGAATCGCTTAACAATGGGGATATGATCTGAGAAATGCAGTTATGCAATTCTCTTGTTGTGCGACCATCATAGTGTACTCACACTAACCTAGAAGGTATAGCTTACTATACACTTAGACTATATGGTACTTATTGTATGGGACCACCATCATACACAGTGTTCATCATTGACCAAAACATCATTATGCAGCATATGACTATATTTATAACAGTCAAAAACTAGAAACAGCCCAAATGTCTCAACAGTATAATGGATAAATAATTGTGGCATAGTCACACAACGAAAACTATTGCTGTACAAAACAGCATGGATGAATTTCTAAATGTAATGCAGAGTGAAAGAAGCCAGACCCAATAAAGTTTGGTGTCTGATTTTATATTTACAAAGTTCAAAGACAGGGCAAATTAATATATGTTAACAATAGGTAGGATAATAAGTGTGTATTTAAAGAATCACTCTTGTGATATGCCCAGAAGAAATCTGACCCAATATAGGTCAACGTCTCCAACTCTAGCTCCTGAAAACTACCAGTAATTTGTACATGGCATTCCCCCAGCTAAGATAAAATATTTACATACCGTCTTCCCTAGGTTCCCCTTTATATTCAACTGGAGGAAGGAAGAAATGGAAGGGAGGGACATGCATATAACGCTCTGGTTTTTGTTTGTTTGTTTTTTGCTGAGGAAGATTTGCCCTGAGCTAACATCTGTGCCAGTCTTCCTCTATTTTGTACGTGGGTCGTCACCACAGCATAGCCAATGAGTGGTGTAGGGCCACACCCCAGATCTGAACCCGCAAACCTGGGCCACTGAAGCGGAGCACACTAAACTTAACCACTAGGCCACGGGGCTGGCCCCAACACTCTGTATCTTTTAATCTTTCATATGTACTGTTTCTTTGCTTCTTCCAATAAAACTATAGATATTACTAACTTCATTTTACACCTTAAAAATCTTTATTAAGCTGTAAGAGAAACAAAAAAAAAATGTAAAATACAGACTTTGCCCCTATGAACTTATAATTGTATATGAGTGTGAGTGGATTAGTAAGTGGGACCCTGACATACACATAAAACACCAAAATAATGGTATAAGAAAGCATGTGATATTGTACCCAAAATGATCACTGGAGCATAAAGTGTGGAGTTTAGAGAAGAGACAGAGAGAGGATGTAGTTAGAGGCTGCTTTTTGGAGAGGATGAGCTTGAAAGATTTAGTTAGACAGAGGAGGTACAGACTGCTAGTTGCCTACCCTATATTCACTTTCCATTTCTTTCTTAGTAAGTTTAAATAAAAACAACTTGATTTTTTTTGAGGCAGCAATCTGCATAGTTGTCTCCATTTTTCAGCTTCTCTTACAGCTAGGTGTGACCAGGTAGCTAAGTGATGTATGGCAAATCGTAAGCGGAAGTGCTATATGGGACCTCCAGGAGATATCCTAAAAGGTAACTGGCTCAACTCAGCAGTGACCATTCTGTCTTTCTACACTTCCTTATTCCTGCTCACTGGTGTATAAACATGATACCTGGCACTCCATCAGCCCCCTTGGACCATGAGGCTGTTCACTAAGATAGCAGAGCAGAGAGGAAGGAGCCTGGGACGCTGATGACCATAGAGCTTCCACACAAACACCAGGCTGCCTACCGTTGAACTGTCTTCCTGAGAGAAAAATAGATCCCATGCCTATCATAATATGTAGGTGATCCTAGTGCTAGCTAGCTTATGCAGATAGAACTTTCTACTCGTGTATTAAAAACAAGGTGTAGATTCAATGGTGTGCTGGCTGGTACTGGCTCAGAAGAGCTGATTGTTTAATTTTCAGAAATATCTGTGAGCTGGTTATTAAACACTTCCATTTTAAAAAAAATAAAATTATATAAATGTAAAACTAAATAAATAATATCAAAAACAAAGGTAATAAATACCCCAAAATTCACTATTTCCTAATTATTTTTATAGTCTTTTACTGTTATCTATGCCCTTGAGGTTATTTACATCTGTTCTATCTGTATGGTAGACATACTTCATGATAGTGTGTTACTATACATCTCTTTCTAATTCCACATTCCGTGATTTCACGTTGGTAGTGTGAAATTGGCCATGGAATTCAGCAAATATTAAAAGTCAGGGCTTTCTTTTCTTCTGGAGAGCTTATTGGTAAACATTTATCAGCATGCTGTTGAATGAGGTCAATCCTGTCTCTTGTGGTGTTATTTGTAACAGCAAAATATTGTTTTTTGTTTTTTAATTTTTCTTTTCTTTTTTTTTTGAGGAAGATTAGCCCTGAGCTAACTACTGCCAGTCCTCCTCTTTTTTGCTGAGGGAGCCTGGCCCTGAACTAACATCCGTGCCCAACTTCCTCTACTTTATACGTGGGACGCCTACCACAGCATGGCGTGCCCAGCCGTGCCATGTCTGCACCCGAGATCCGAGCCAGTGAACCCCGGGCCGCCGAGAGGCAGAACGTGCGAACTTAACCGCTGCGCCACCGGGCCGGCCCCTATAACAGCAAAATATTGTTAACAAACCAAATGTCCGTCAGGAGGGAGCTTGTTAAATAGACTATGGGCATATCCACTCAGTGTAGTATTCTGTAGCACTTCAAAGGAATGAAGAAGATTTCTTTATAATTATAGCTACACAAGGAGTATTGAACAGAGAAAGGAATGAGGAAGATCTCTGTATCATGATACTGCGTGAGCACCAGGATAAAGGAAAGAAGTGAGGCACAAAAAAGGGCTTATAAAATGTTACCTTTGTGTCATAAAGGGAAGGAAAATATGAATACGAATATTTGTTTATATTTTCTTTAAAAAAAAAGCAGCTGAAGGATAAAACAAACACTAATAGATATCTACTAATTGTTATGTATCGTGAGAGGAAGGGGAGTAAAGGAAGAGAGGAGATGGAAACTAAAATGAGAATCCTCTGATTGTTCTGTTTTATAGTTTTGACTGAACTATGTAAATGCTTACATACTTTAAAAATTATTAAATTTTTAAAAACCAGTTTCTAAAATTTGAAAACCTATGACCCTAACTGTATATATCAAATTGATGGACTAACCACACAGGGAAAAGGATTATTTCAAGTGACTTTTAAACACAGTAATTTGACTCTATATCCCTCATGGGATATATTCTGGGGACAAAAGAACCACAAAGAAATCTTAAGCTGCATTTAGTGGTCTTCTTATTAGAAGTAATATTGGTATCGGTTTTTTTTAAACTATTATATATACATTATAGGATTAGGAAATAAATACTTGAATTAATTTTTTTTTTTTTTTGGAAAATCAGCCCTGAGCTAACGTCTGCTGACAATCCTCCTCTTTTTGCTGAGGAAGACTGGCCCTGAGCTGACATCCGTGCCCATCTTCCTCTACTTTATATGTGGGATGCCTACCACAGCATGGCTTGCCAAGCAGTGCCATGTCCACACCAGCGAACTCCAGGTGGATGAAGCGGAACATGTGCACTTAACCACTGCGCCACCGGGCCGGCCCCAAAGTAATACCTTTAAGAACCAAGATTTTCAAAGTAAAGAGAAAAGCAAAATAAGAATAAAATCAAACTAGTTTAAGCAAAACTCTGTCATCTTAAATTGGAATTGGGGAGCTGGCCCCATGGCCAAGGGGTTAAGTTCGTGCGCTCCGCTTTGGCGGCCCAGGGTTTTGCTGGTTTGAATCCTGGGTATGGACCGGCACTGCTCATCAAGCCATGCTGGGGCACCATCCCACATGCCACAACTAGAAGGACCCACAACTAAAAATACACAACTATGTTCCCCGGGGGCTTTGGGGAGAAAAAGGAAAAATAACATCTTTAAAAAAAAAATTGGAATTGGTTCACACCCATTAGGATGGCTACTATTAAAACAAAGAGAAAATAACAAGTGTTGGTGAGGATGTGGAAAAATTGGAACCCTTGTGCATTGCTGGTGAGAATGTAAAATGGTGCAGCCGATGTGGAAAATGATATGGCAGTTCCTCAAAATCTCAAACATAGAATTACCATATGATCCAGCAATTCCTCTTCTGGGTATATAAACTAAAGAATTGAAAACGGACTTGAACAGATATTTATACACTCATTTTCATACCAACATTATTCCAAATAGCCAAAAGTTGGAAACAATCCAAGTGTTCATCAATGCATGAATGGATAAACAAAATGTAGTATATACATACAATGGAATATTATTCAGCTTTAAAAAGGAAGGAATTCTGACACATGCCACAACATGGATGACCTTTGAGGACATTATGCTAAGCGAAATAAACCACAGTCACAAAAGGACAGATATTTATAAATATGGACAGTAGAATGGTGGTTGCCAGGAGCTGGAGGAAAAAGGGAGTGGGGAGTTATTGTTTAATGGGTACAGAGTTTCAGTTTAGGAAGATGAAAAAGTCCTGGAAATGGATGGTGGTGATGATGGTTGCACAAGAGTGTGAATGTACTTAATGCCACAAAACTGTACACAGAAAAATTATTAAAATGGTAAATTTTATTATATTTTAGCATAACAAAAAATTTTGAATAGGGAGCATCAGTATGAACTCATTATTTATTTGTCTCTTACTGTGAAATATATATTCCTGAGTGCTGTCCACTAAAAAGGCCTAGAAACATTGACAACTTAGTCACAACAAGCCCTCCTATGATCAAGATTGTAGTTTCTAAATACTATTCTCCACTAAAAGGAACCCAGATCCTTTGGAGAAATGGCTGGTTCCAATTCCAGGGCAAGAAATATACGAGATGGTCTGGGGACATCTTGCTGAGCCAGAAAATAAGGACAACAGTGAAGACAACTGGTCCTGTCAAAGGACAGAGGAGACAAATGAAGGGCCTCTCATTGGCCAAAGATAGGACAATTTGAGCAAGGAAAAGAATTATGATTGTAACTGATTGAAACACATAAATCCATCCAAAACACATATAAATCCATGTGTTCATAATAATACTAGTAAAAAAACAAGAAAACAAAGCCTCATCAGTCACCATTGGAGGTTGCTAGTCCACCAATTCATTATTGAGAAAACCAGTAAAGGGGAAAAATTAAGCATGGATCCTGCCTTTTCTATACAAACTCTATTTCACGGTAACCAAAAAGTTAATGAGGTAAGAATTCTTTTTATAGAAGAATTCCAGCAAACGTGTTCAGAAGGAATGATAGAATTAGAATGAATTAAGTAAAATGGTCTTAAGCACCTATCACTAACAGATGCCAAAACCATATTCAAAAGGTTTATGGTGTATTTGTTATGGATGACTCAGGCTGACAACATCAGAATCCACTGTTAAATCTTAGCATTGCTAAATATCAAACCTCTAGCTCTCACCACCAGCTTAGAGAAAACAGTGAGGGTAGAGAAAGAAATTAAGTGCCACCATGAAGAAGCAATCAACCAAATCCAGGATGCAGGGAATTTTGTAGGACAAATGATGTAGTGCCTTCAACAAACAAATGAGATGAGGGGGATCTGTTGTAGAATAAAAGAGACTTTTGAAAATTAACAACCCACTGTAATGTGTGGACTCATTTGGATCCTGATGTCCAGATCCAAATCCTCTTTGTGTCCTGATCTGTGTCCACACAGATCCTCTGTGTCCCTTCTTGCAACTTGCCCTGTGAGCCTTTATGGTTGAAATCTGCAGCTGTGAAGATGTATTTTGTCCTTTCTTTCGGCTTCATCAGAGACAAGAGGCATTTATCCACAGCCTCAGTCTCACCTCAGCTACTGCTAGTAACAAATAAGTGAGTGCATCGGGCCAGTTCACATGGGTTCCCCCCAGACTCTAAGGAGGGTCACTTCATCCTGCCATGACCATCCCATGGCTCTCAGCTCATCATCCCTGCCACCAGGAACCGAGGGTGGTTGGGAAGTGAAATCTCAGAGCCTCTCTCTGCCTGACAACACTGCCCTGCCTGCCACATTTGTGTTGATGTGGTAAGGGGCAACCTGGGAGGCAGCTTCCTAATGGGGAATAGGGCACAGAGCTGCCACCTTCTTTTCTCTAACATACACGCCCTTCCTGGATGAAGCCTGGAGAGAGAAAACAGGACCAACTTCTTTCCTCCTCTCCCTTTCTTCTTCCCACCATTCCCTTGACCAGAAAGTGGTGAGTTTTTCTTCTAATTCCTCTATGTCTTAACCTCCTGCTGCAACAGAGTGATAGCTGCTGTAATAGAGGGGTGTCTTTCCTAGACTGCAGAAGAATTCTGTGAGATGGGTCTTCCATGCTGGGATTTTGATATTCTAACGGAGACATGAAGGAATATGGAACATTCTTTCTCATAGTAATAGTCTTTCCTGCTACAAAATCCTATATATCATGCAGAAGTAGAATGTTAGTATATTTTTTTTCTTTAAATTCCTTCTGTAACAAATCCTAATCTCCCAAGCACGTGAACACCTTGGCCTAGTAGGGCAAAGAACATGTGCTCAGAAAGACAAAGATAAAAAGCACATTAATAATTTGCGTATTACTACCCTTATACACATGCACACACACACACAGACTTAACGAATTATAATATGCATATTTTAAGTTTTACATTTTTAGGTATACAAATAATAAATGACTATGTCCTCATTGTATAAAACAACCCATTCACTGTTTTATAACTTAATTTTGCCATTTCAGAACACAGTTGTGTGTATGTTTACCATTTTCCCATCTAATTCAAGATTCTGCTAAAATAGAATAGCTTTTCAATCCCTGAACAGTGTTCCATTGTCCAGTGCATTTTTATACAACCAATGTTTAGCCAATCCACTTTACTAGACAATTAAGTTGTTTCCAACTGAGCTTGGATGAACCAGCCCTTTGGTGTTTTTTTGGTATAACTTTCTAGAGGCATATTGGTTGAGTTAAAGAATACAAACACTTTTGAAGGAAGATATTACAAATTGCCTAATTATCCTCAGAAAGTCATAGCATTTTCTAGGTCCACCAGCAGTGTGTGACACTGCTCATTTCTCCATACCTTCTCTAAGTTTACAATTTATAATGTTAAAATTATAAATTTTAACATTGTAAATTTTAAAATATTTTGTTTAAATATCTTTGTTCAGCTGGTAAACAAATATTGATTTAAAATTTAATTTCCTGGAGTACTAGTGAGATTGACTGAAAAATTTTTCATGTTTCAAATATGTATTGACCATTTTTATTTATTACTTGAAATGGTATCATCAAAAAAGGAAATTGAGGTTCAGAGAAGTTAAATGACTTGTTCAAGGACACACAGCTTCTATGAGGCAGACAACTTTTTTTTTTCATAAGAAAATGGAAATGAAATGGAATTGTTCTTCAGTTTGTCAGAGTGAGCAAGAAAGCCCATGGGTCAAAGTTCTGTTGAAACCAAGAGTTCAAGGACATCTAAACTAATTGATAAGTCTCTTCAGGCCAAATCATCCTTATAAAATATTACTTGGAGAATTATTGTGAAGATTTAATGAAATACGGTTCTTTTACTCTTTAATTTATAATTCTGAGATAAATTAAATCCAGATCAAGATTGGAAAATGAAGAGACTGCTAAAAAGGGTGTCTGAATATGCTGACAGCATCCTTCTTACCCTCCATCAGTCATGAATGGCTGCACAGCTATAGAAGCTGGAGGAGACCCTGGTACCCTGTGACGTTCTTCTCCCCATTACCACAGCATAAGGACAAAGCAACCAACTACATATGTTTTAAGATGGTAAAATGCAACCAGCATACTATTTCTAGAGATGCTCAGAAGCTGATGCCTTACTTTTTGTTTCTGAATGCCTTTTTTCATTTCTATCCCAATTAATGTATAAGGCCAGGCTGTTACCTGCTGGTTTAACCTGTGTGTCAAAGTCAAAGTGTCTTTTCTTTAATAACTAACAAGAGAGTCCATGAGTCAACAATTAAAAAAAAAAAGAAACAATAACAATAAAGGAAACACCAGTGTGACTGAAATGTTAAACACACATGCACACACACACACACACTGGCAAAATATAATCTAGCAAGAATTGGCCAAAGGTTTATTTCAGCAGAATGAAGGCATTTGACAGGGCTCCGGAGAAAAGGGAAATGTTAACATCTATTGGAGGGGAAAAAATCCTAGCAACTCCTTCTACTGCCTTTAAGGTCTTATCCCAGGAGAGCAAAGTTTTTGTTCCAGAAACTGAGTGGTCAAGTTCCTGTCAGGTAGAGCTTACAAGGGAAATGCCTCTTAACTCTTGTCCAATTTGAGATCATTTGTGTCCACCACTCTAACAGGCCAAGAAGGCAAAAAAGTATAGAACTGAAGCACTAGTGGTCTCCAGTCTCCCCTCTCCCCAAAGTGAAGCTTCCTATACCATTTCTTGTCTTATGCAGTGAAATCACATAGAATAGGTGCCAGTAGCAGCAATGGGGAGAGAATTTGAGAGTTCCATCACTGCCCCATAAAACGTATACAGTTTCCACTTGAGCACAGCACTTTGGGACATAAGAGTTTCCTGGATATGGATGGATGGATTCTTGAAGATCTGGCATGAAGTAAAATTCACATAACTCAAGAGTAATTTCCCCATAACAATTCTGTATTTGTTCCCCATATATGAGGTGGTGGTTTGTGAATTTAGCTTGAGCACTAGGTTCAGTCCTTGAACCTCCTCTTACTAACTGAGGGAACTTAAGCCAGTTACTTAACCTCTTTTTGCCTCAGATTCCTCAGTCGTAAAAGGAAGATGATAATAACACACAATAACACTGACAAATAGAAATGGCAAGCAATAGGATATATTGGAGTATATGAGGAAGCCATTTGTGTAAACCTAATTCTGCCTGACCTTGTTTTTCCAAAAGGGCCTGACTGTGGCCGTTGAGCACGCATTGTATATCTGCTTTAGACATTCCCTATGGCAAGAACAAAGGCCCTTGAGATAAAGGTGCAACTTCCCTCCCCCTCCCAATGTTGGCATGCATTTCCTTAAAGATTAAGCATCTTTCTTTAGGCTAGGAACTGATTGCTGCGCTCACCTGTGACCACCGAGCTCGAGACAATAGACTTGCTTCCTGCTGCACCTGCCGAGATAGCAGACCTATCTGCTGTTTCCGTCAATCAGTCAATCATTGTGCCGACAGAGCAGTCTCTCGACCATTGTAAAAGGGACATTTCAATCCTTTGTAAAACATCCTGTTTGGGGGTATATAACCACTCTGTACACCTCACTTCGTTGGTGCCCTTTCTTCCTTCAGGAAGAAAGGCCCCAGGCCATCATCCTCACATTTTAGGTCAGAATAAACTCACCCAGATTTTCATTTATAGATTGATTATGCATTATTTTCGTCGACAACACATTTGATTCTTCCAACCGCCCCATGAGGTAACAGTAGTCCCTATCTCATCAAGTTGTTGTGAGGACCAAAGGAGTTAATCTGTGTAAAGCGGTTAGAAAGGTTCCTGACACATGCACTTATTTTTTATTACCAGCTAAAGTGGAACTGCCATGTAGTAATAGCATAAACACAGTTTATAATTTACTTGGCCCACCTACTTTGAGCTTTTGAGATTCCTGACTTTTATTTTCAATTTAGGAGATTTTCCTTATTTCAAAATGAGTGTATATATTTGGACTTTATTCATCTTTTTATATCGCACTATTTAGAACTTGCATAATTAAGCATAAAATGAGTATGCACTATATGGGCTTTAGGTGAGAAAGTGCAATAGATTTAGGGTCCATTGCAATTCTAAAGGGCAGTTACTATTGATCAATATGCAAGGGCTCTCGTGGGTGTGAAGTGGTTTAGGGTGTGTTCACAACAGGCAGGCAACAAGCAAGAGGGCGTTAGAAGATGCCTGCCCAGGCTGACTTCAAGTAAAACTAGTGATGACACTTGCTGTGTGCCAGGCACTGTTCTAAGTCTTTAGACTCTGTATTCAATTCTTACAATACCCCCATGAGATAAATACTATTAATGCCCCCATTTTACAGATGTAGAAACTGAGACACAAAAAATTTAAGCAACTTGCCCAAGGTCACCCAGGTGTTAAGTTGCAGGGCTAGAATTTAAACCTAAATATCTTGCCCCCAAAACCCAGGTGTAATTGTCTTACTACACCTCAAAAAGTTGTGATGTACAAAGTTCATCTTAGGTTCTTCCACTTTTTTCTCTCTTCACGGCCTGTTTATTTCTGAAATATGGTCCTATCTGCCACTGTAATGGGCATGGGTATGCTTATGCTAAACACTTTGGAAAATACAGAAATATGGAAAGCAAAAAGATTCAAACATGATATTATCACCCAAAGATGACTATTGTTAAAATTTTGGTGTACTTCCTTCTAGACTTTTTTCTAAGCACATGGTTTTGTTTTAAATGTTTGTTTTACATAATTGTGATCAAATGTGTATATAATTTTAATTTTTCTTTTTGCCCTCATATTATTATAACATGCGCTATCCCGTTCTATTAGAAATTTCACAATCTTCCTTTATATAGGGTGCATAAGGTGCTATTGCATGGCAGTTCCATAAAATATTTACCATTTCTTTCATGTTAGACATCTGAGTATTTCCGGCTCTTTTACTGTGAGATGAATATCTTGGTCCCCTCTTTCGTAATACTTTATCTTCTTCTGACATTTCTTCAGATCTTCCTCAGGCACACAATGACCTTGATATCCCTCTATCCTTCCTTCTCTCAAAATTTACTTTCTGGAAAGGAGCTGATAAACGCATTCATACTAAAGTGTACATGATTCATAAAGCTTAATTTTTTTTATCTCTTCAAGGATACTTGTAAAATTTAACCCAAAGGAATGAAGCTCTAATTTTGGGGGTTGAGTCATCAGAAAATCTAGTTGGGGAGATCCCCCACCCTTCCCAATCAGAGTAGACTCCACAATAGCAAAACGATTCAGGGCTCATTTAATGTTAGGAAAGCTGATGAGACGGCAGCCTAGAGCTGCGGAGGTGGTGATGCGGTAAGGGAAGGAAAGAGTTTGTATAAGCGAGGGTGAAAAAACTGGGTAGAATGGAAGAGAATTAGAAAATTCACTTAGCAGCGCAGAGTATTTTTGGCACGACTTACCTGGTGTCTCCAACTCTCCTGTGTTTGCCTTTCCAATGCATTTGGCCTTAGGGATGGGCCCGCCCACCTTCCCCTCAGAGCAGCTTGGTCGGGTTCTCAGTCCTAATTACTCTAAGTCTCACAGTTTTGGGGCCTTCAGCGGAGCTAGTCGCAAGAAGCAAGAGAAAAGTTCTAAGAGGGCCCATTCCAAGCCCTTTGTCCACAGACACCCCTGCTGCAGCTTCAGCTCCCGCGTCTCAAAGCGGAGAGTTAATAGGACCTGTGTGGGATTTTGACTTGGGGGGTGGGATTAGAGGCCTGGTGTGAAAGTTCACAAAGTCCCGTTCTGTCCCCCAGCACTCTTTCTTTCCCTCCTCCTAGAGGCTTCAGGCTTTCTAGGCTGCTGGCAAATCCGAGGCTGCGTGGGGGAGCAAAGGGAACCCAAGAGAGAACTCAATTTCCCCCAACTCTTCCCACTGGAAAGGGGACGCGTTCTCCGAAGCTGCACTGGGAATGGCTGGTGTGGAGAAAAGGGAAGGGATGGGGTGTGGAGGATGAAGTCCCAGCCAAAGGGGCTAGTGGCTCCGCCTCCTTTGGATTAGGGAAAGGAGGAAACCCTAAATCCGAAAACCTAGCCTGACCAAAGGAAAAAAAGCGAGAGACTCCAGCTGAAGGCTGGGGCGGGGCGCAAGGTTCTCGCAGGAGCTGCCCCAGCTCCAGCAGCAGCGCTGGGCGCCCTCCCACGCCTGCCCCACGGGGACCCTGGGGTCACCACACACGCACCCACCCGTCTCTCTCGACCCGCTGCTCCTCCCTCCTTTCTCGCTGGTTGGCCCCGGCGCCGCAGAGCGCGGCGGCAGCAGGAGGAGCCGGGCGCGCCCGCCACGCACAGCCATCGAGCTGGCACGGGTGGCGGGCGCGGCGCGCGATCTTAGGTGGCGGCAGCGGTGACAGCGGCAGCAGCAGTGACAGCGGCGGCTGCCGCAGCAAGCGCACACCGTTTCCGTGGCGTGCCCGCATCCCGCCTCCGCGCCGGGGTGCCGCCGGCTGTCTCCAGGTCCCTCGACCCCGCGCGCACAGCAGAGCTCCGCGGACAATAGCGGCCGCTGCGGCGGCGGCTCCGAACTCGGGCGCCCGCCATGGGGAAGCCGGCGAGGAAGGGATACGACTGCAAGCGCCTTCTGAAGAATAACTGGCTGCTGCTCTCCACCGTGGCCGCGGTGGTGCTAGGTGAGCGGCGTGGTGGGTGGGCGACGCGCGCACCCTCACGCGTTCCCAGCGCCCAGGCCGCGTGCGGGGCGGGCGCGTGCAAGGGTGGACAAACGCTGGCGCACCTGGTGGCTGGGTCCCTCGCCGCACCCTCGTCCTCGGACCCTACGCGAGGGTTTCCCCCCGAGGGTGTTGATTTCTGCGTGCGAAGAATAAAGCTCCTCGGGGACTCCCATTTGGGTGATCCAGGACCTGCAGGTTCCTGCTTTACCCAAAATGATGAAAGGAGGAAAGGGAAGCAAGCAGCTCTAGGTTCTTCCCGTTTGGAAGTAAAGATGGTTTAATTGTTTTTTTTAATCCTGTCTGCTCCCCCTCGCCCCTTTTTTTTCCTGAACCACGCTGCCCGGATAGAGATTGAGTATGGATTACGGTTCTCGGAGGGACTGGAAGAGGCACCTTAGCTTCAGGGAGAGCCGAGCCCGGGGAGGAGAGAGGGTGGAGGTATTGCCGTCACTCACCCTGGGCAAGCCTGGAAAGGTGCCTTCGCTCGGGGCGAGCGCCGACTGCCCGCGCTCCGGCTCTGAAAACCGGCCAGATTCATGCCCGAATTCAGGGATGTGTAATTATGGCCCGCGGAGGTCACGGGGGAAGAGAGCAGACAGAACTCAGATTTCTCCTTTCCCACCCCGCTCATCCGCCGAGATAGCCTCCCTCAGCTTCTTTGTCTCCATTGTTTTTCTATTGAAAATAATTTTTAAGTCATGTTTGTTTGTTTTTAAACAAGGGTGTATTTAATGGATTAACTCCTGACAGATCGCTGGACTAGGTAGATGTCTGAGCCATTGCTTAGAAGTATGGGTTGTTCCTATTTAGATTCTGAATTTCTGTCAGGTTGTCTGTTTTACAACTTGGCCTCCGGGATGCTCTTCTTTGGGGTTGGAACCATGTCTCTCTCCTCTCTTCTATGAGCTTGCAAGGGTGGGGACACCCAGCAGGTGAGGCTCCTTGGCAGTCCCCACCTTCTGTTTGGAAACAGGAGCTGGGTTTGCTGGAAAGGGAAGGAGGGCAGCTTGTCCCTCTCCCCAACCTCCTGCACCTTCCTCTCCAGCTGCTGCTTCTGAATCTCAGAATATTTGGTGTTGCCTGCTTCCCCCTCTTGATGCCCCCGCCCCCCCCCCCCCCCACCCCAGTCAAAAGAAGCCTGTGGAAGTTGATGGGATCCTCAGGGTCAGGTTTGCTCCTCCAGAACCTTGTGCAAAGTGAGTCAAGTTTCTAGTAAATAAATAACATCCTGGAATTGCCTTAACAGAGGCCATTTGTGGGAGGAAAGAAGTAGAGAAGCAGGTATTGACTGCTTAACTATATTTCCCCCAAGAAGGGCCAGTTGGCTTAGGGCATTTTTCAAGGAAGGTTTATCCTGCCCCAGCACATTTAAATAGCAGATACTGCAAAGAGAGTGATTTGATTTCTCTGCAGCCAAATGATGAGATGGCCTTGTTTGTTTTCCTAGTGATAAGAGTTAATTATTAATTATTTAAATTAATTATTAAATCCCTCTTTTAAGGAGAGTTTCAGAGGTAACCCTAGGCTGGCATTTCCCTCCCAATTCCCCATGGAAGTGGAATAATCCTGCCTGATTCAGCCATGGGATTCTCTAGAGACACTCACCTATTAACCAAGTGTTGCACCCTAGTGTCGAGTGTACCAATTCACTGGAGGCTGATTTGGAAAGGATTTTGAGCAGCTGTTCACTAGCCTTTGGAACATGTTTCATAAGTACATCTTCAGGATCAAGAGGAATTACATACTCGTTTTGCAGATGTGGCCTTTGGTGTCAGATAGGCACTTTCCTCCAGTTTTAATGTGGTGAGCCCCAGGAGCTTGATTTAGATACTTTTTTTGAGGAAGGAAAACCATATAAAAATTGTAAGTGCCCTGCTGAAGTCTTCCTGGATATTTGCTCCTCCAGAGCAACCCCCCAGTGTTTCAGCTCTTGGTCTGAGAAGTGTCAAGCCTAGGACACCCCCAGTGTGCCCATACAGGCGCTTGTCAGGATCCTCCTCTTTTTCTCTTTCTCCGGAGCCCTGGGCCTGAGTGGAAATCATACCTTTGTTGTGTAGTCTGCGCTAGCTCATTTGTTTAACCAAAAGTGAAATTCCAGCCAACTTTTAACAGTGATGCTAAGTCCATCGATAAGCCCTTGCTAGGTCATGATAGTAAGTTTATTTTTATAATGGTCTTAATTGATACAGAAAGTCACAAGTGCTTTCTCGCAGGCTCCTTTCTATACCTTTCAGCATGTGGATCTGAAAGAAGAAAAACTGTCAAATTTATCAACTACCCTGACAGAATGTCATCTTCTCATTACAGCCATCGAAATGTTTGGTCCTTGGTATAATTCAGCAACCCTGACACTTGAAAATATTTTGATTATGGAAATGAGGAGCAAAGGTTTTTATGAGCCAGCTTAAAGCTTCTGATATTTCAATACATAGCGTGTGAGAAGAAATGCAATTAAAAGTCATGGTTATTAGGTTAAAAGTTAATTCTTTTCATGGACAAGGAGATGCTAAGAGCTAAACATTTTCTCAAATTCTTATTCCCAAGGTAAAGGGATTGAATTGTTAAGTGACCATCTTCGTTCATTTTTGTGAAACCCAACAAGGTCATGGAAATAATATCTTGGATTTTCAGATGAGAAGCTCTTACTAAAATATCAGGAACAATTTTCATTGCTTTCATTACAATTCTTAGAGGCTTTTTCCCTGCTTATGTAGGACAGTAAGAATGAACACAGAGCTTGGAGTCAGAAATCCTGGATTTAAATTTTAGCACTACCAGGCTCTACCATTTAGACAAATCTCTTGTTCTCCAGGATCCTCAGTTTCCTCATCTGAAAAATAAGTATATTAGTCATTACCTCATTTGTTATTAGGGTTGCTTAAGATAGTGTGAAAATACTCAGTTGTGTGGCTGGCATATAATAAGCAATTAATGTTATTTTAAGGTAAATCTGAATAATTTGATTCTAAGGAAAATAATATTTGCTCATGAAATAAGGTCTCTCATAGTCTTTCTCTGTTCTGCTTAGTGTAGGGCCTATAATTTAGAGTCCAAGGTGATTCAAGTGTTTTGATGACATGCTCTGTGTAGGTGAACACCAGCCTCCAAGCATTATTCATTTTAAAAAAAAGGATATGGAAAGGATCAATCATTTTGTTTTGTGCCCCTTAGCCTGATTCTCAATTCAGTTAACAGACGGAAATTCTGGAGGAAGAATTTTTGCGCTCCAAGTGGGAATTCTGTCCAAGCAGAATCACTGTGTGTGAGAATTCTGTGTCAGAGCATTCTGATTCAAGTCACCTAACAATGATCATATTGTGTATAACGTCAGTAAAGCACTCGTGGAATCCTCACCCTGTTCGCAGTGTAAAGCTTAATCTTGCTGTCCAGACAGGTTGTGCTTTATTTCAGTCATTTGAAAAATCTGATTTCCAGTTTATGGATTTTCAGGAGAGGAAATAGATGTTATTTACATGACAGAGCTGGCAAGCTTATTCATTCTGAATAATCTTCTTCAGAGCGCCGAGGAAGCAATCACTTATAGATTCAGATTCCATTGTCTAAAATCAAGAACAATTCCTTCACATTGTTATTAATACCTTTGCCCCAGCCTTGCATCTCCTGTGCTGGAGCTCTCGTAGCGTATATCTGGCAGTGCTAATTTAAGTTGTGGTTTATGCTTTCTTGCCTGTCTGTTTTTATGTGTCTGTGAAACCCCTGAGGACTGGGGGTCGGCCACGGCTCAGGCTGGTTCCAGGCCCAGCGCCTCACCTGCACAGAGCTTTGTGCATGGCAGTGTTCAGAATGTATTTCGTTATCAGTGAAGCTCATTTGCTCTGGCAAGTCCCAGGCCTGGTCCTAATCAGCTCAACTTTGGAATATACCTGCAGTAACCAACACTTAGGTGATTCATTCATTCAACAAATATATATTGGGCACCTACTGTGTGCCAGGGACTGTTCTAGAACCAGGGTGCACAGCAGTGAACAAAACAATAAAAACCCCTGTCCTCGTGGAACTTACATTCAAGTGGAGAGAGGTAGACAGTAAACAGAATAAATAGGTAAAACACAGTATAGAGCGTGTTAGATGGTGAGACCGCTCTAGAGTAACATAAAGCAGGGAGGGAGAGGGCCGGCCCGGTCGCACAGCGGTTAAGTTCGCACGGTCCGCTTCTCTGCCGCCCAGGGTTTGCTGGTTCGGATCCCGGGTGTGGACATGGCCCCGCTTGGCAAAAGCCATGCTGTGGGATGCGTCCCACATATAAAGTAGAGGAAGATGGGCACAGATGTTAGCTCAGGGCCAGTCTTCCTCAGCAAAAAGAGGAGGATTGGCAGTAGTTAGCTCAGGGCTAATCTTCCTCAAAAAAAAAAAAAAAAAGCAGGGAGAGAGTTGGGGGGTGGCAATTTTAAATAGGGCGATAGGGAAGGCCCTGCTGAGAAGGTGACAATTGAATCATAACAGGAGGTTAGGAGGTGGACAGAGCAATAGGATGGTGGAAGCTCTTAGAAGGACTTTGACTTTTGCTGGGAAATGGGAAACCATTAAAAGGGTTTGAGCAGAGCAGTGACATGGTCTGGTTGTGTTTTAATCAGCTCTCCTGGCTGCTGTTTTGACCACAGACTGTGGAGGCAAGGGTGGAAGCAGAGAGACCAGTTTAGGAGGCTAGTGCAGTTAATCTGCTGTGTATTTTACTTACTCTACTTTTCTAATCTCATTTGCATCATGGCTAGTGAAATCTTAGGAAATGCTTATGAAAAATCAATGAAATTTTGTTTTCAACTATAAAGTAGGCATTGTTATTTTCCCATTGTATGGATGAGGAAACTGAGACTCAGAACAATGGAGGACTTGCACAGGATCACTCAGATGATAACTGGCAACACCACACCTTCCATTCCTTTCCTTCTCCTCCTTCGGGCTGCTTCTCCTCCTCTGTCTTGCTCCCATCGCTCTGTCATATGTGGTCCTTGCTGACCCTTCTGGGAACCTTGGTAGTTTGGTTGTGTGCCATGCTGGGGTGGGGAATGAGGATTCTATACCAAGCACTTGGGTCTGTAGTTGCCCCTTTCTCCCCTGAGACTGAGAAGGGGCAGAAATGTGCCTCCACAGGACTCTTGGAATTACAGTATGTGCCATTGGAGTGCCAAATCCCCTGCTTCAGTGGGATTTGCCAGATTGATCAGCCAGGCTGGTCTCTACTCTGGGCTCAGACCCATCCTACACCTCTGTGCAGGAGGCTTCCCTGCTATTCTTTCAACCTTTGAAGTCTGCCCTGCCTACCTTCTAACAGAGTGGATGGGCATGACTAGAACAGAGGGTGTGATTGAGAGGACATGGAAAAACAAAAAAAGCAAGGCTGCTGAGGAGGCCAGGGCCACATCCTAGAGGGCCTGGAATGACATGCTGATGCGTTCAGACATGGCCCTGAGAATTAAGTTGGGTAATGATGCAGTCAGAGCTGTGCTTAGAAAAGATCATTGAGATGGACGGATGTGGAAAATGGATCCGAGGAGGGTGATCTTGCAGGTGGGCAGGCCACAAAGGGGATTACTGTCAGGGACCAGGCAGGGAGAGATAGAGGCCTCGGCTGGGCAGCAGGAGTGGGAGCGGAAAGGAAAAAGAAGTTGCAAGGTGCTCAGCAGGTTAACCTGACGGGGCTTGGCTGTATTTGGTCAAGGGGGAAGGATGTGGCAATATCCCACAGGACAGGGAGTCCTGGAAGGGGCACCAGCTTGGAAAAGAACTATTATGCTCTTCCTCTGTACAGAACCGGTAGCTACGTGCTATTTATTACTCTGTAGGTAGAGTATATTCTAACTTTTCTGCCTCTCCCACCAACCCATGAGCTCTTGAGGAATGGAATTCTGTGCTGCTCCTCTCTCTATACCCACAGCACCTGTCACAAAGCCTGGTAGGCTCCATACATTTCTTTTTAAAAAAAAAAAAAGATTGGCACCTGAGCTAACATCTGTTACTAGTCTTTTTTTTTTTCCTCTCTTCTTCTCCCCAAAGTCCCCCAGTACATAGTTGTATGTTCTAGTGGTAGGTCCTTCTATTTCTGTTATGTGGGACACCAACTCAGCATGGCTTGCTGAGCAGTACTGGGTCTTCACCCAGGATCCAAACTGGGGAAGCCCTGGGCCATCGGAACAGTGCGCCCGAACTTAACCACTCAGCCACTGGGCCAGCCCCTCAATACATTTCTTGATTCATTGAGTCAGTGACTCAGAGAGTTAGTAAGACATTGTCCTAGTTTATTGAGTGAATAAATGAACCCAAAGCTTAGCTCAAATTCCATTTCCTCTACCTACTTCAGCTTCCTCTGATCTGCATTAGTAGCACAGATTAACAGTCTATATATATATATATCTATATATATCTCAAGCATGTTAATCTTTTATAGACCCTGAAATTGATCACTGATGTCTGCCAGTGGCTCAGGATCAGGAAGTTGTGGCATGCGTGCTGCATACTGGTTGACTCTGGGTTAGAAATTCTCTGAGCTTCCTTGTACCTTTCAGATTCTTTAACTCTATCATTTCATAGTCATTCCTCAGGTCATTGCTAGTAGCAGAGGAGCTCTTCCATAGGGAACTAAGGGAGGGTTAAAGGTCGTTACAGGAGGATGATCCAGCCTCGACGTTGGATTAATTGTTCTACCTTTGAACTGCTGGTGAGTGACTTGGGTATAATAATGTAAATTGTGTATGAGGCTATTACCAGGGTAATGTTCTCTGACAGTATTAGATTGTTCATTACATCAGTAATATGAGGTCTAATAAATTTATGTTGTTTCTATATATGTATATATGTTTTGCACATATCTGCTTAATTAAATACCTTAGAGAAGAGGTCCTTTAGCTGGCTTGGCCCAAGTTCCACATATTGAAGAATTAGGAAAAGAATTTTGGGCTTTGAATGTCTAGGCCTGGTGCTTTCATTTTAGAAACCAAATCAGGACCCACCAGATTTGGAAAATCACTGAAAAGATTCTGATTTTTGGTTCTTCTGTGCATGGTATATACCTCAAGTCTATCAAACCAAAACCCCATACAAAGTTATCTAAACACACAATTATAAGATGAATCTTAAAAGAAGATTTTAATTGTTAGAATCTGTACATCAGGGTCGATATACACATTCTTAAGGCCATCTATTGGGAGGACTTCAAGTGTAAATTGCTGAAGTATGGAGAAGAGGAAAGGGGTGTGTGTGTGTGTGTGTGTGTGTGTGTCTGTCTATTCAGTGTTAATATTCAGAACAGAGACAATGGTTGACAGATGCTCAATATCTTGTTGGATGTTGCTTAATCTGAGATTTTTTTTTAGTACCATTTACTTACTACTGTTTTATTTAGTAAATAAAACTATAAAATCAAACTTACCTATCAAAAATTTGAACAGCAGGCATAAGAAGTAGAGGAAGACACTTCAAATGAAGACACGCAATGTAGAAAATTGTGTGCTAAGTAAGAATGTAGTAGAGCTCATATAGTAGCTCAGATAGGTAAAAACCCTGGGTTAGTCAGACAAGGTGTAAATAAATGGGATTAGGAATTAGCTATTGGAGAGCATATGCGTTGCTCATGTGAGCACTTACTTGTAAAGAGAGAAAGCTTTCCACATTAATTACTTGTGAGAAATTGTGATTACCTTTAACAGAGCTGAGACTGAAAATAACTGTCCTATGGGGAGTAAGTGACACGCTGGCCTGGTGCCAGGAAAGCTCTTCGCCTGAGGAGCTGCAAAGCTCCCCAGTGTCGTTGTGCTGGAGATCTGGGGTCTCGTATGCTGTGGGGACTCAAGCACTCTCGAAGAAAATGACCTCATTTTAGATGACATCCAGTGGCCCATTTAAACTCACCTGTAGCAGCCTCTGTTAAAGTTGCACGTGTTTTCAACGCCCCTTTCCTATTTTAAATGTTAAACATACATCTAATAGAAGACAATATTGGAAACAGTTACTATTAAGCCAATAATTCACTTCGGAGCTATAGTTTAGCTCTGCAGATAGATTTAGAAGGAGCTAAATCTGAGGAATGCTGAGGAAACAGCCCCAAATTGCAACAAAGAGTGCTCTGTTGTAATTACTAAGCTCCACAGTAACACCTCTGTTAATGGAAAGGAAGTGTTTTGGTGACTCACTCATTGCCAGAAATGTTACTACCCTGTGTTTGAAAAATATCTGCCAACTGCCTGTTCCGTTACCAGAGGCAGAATATGTCCTTTCTAGCAAATGCTCCTGCACTTTCCAGGATGGACGGACCTTGTCCCGGCTCATAGACACTTCATGCTGTGTGTCCTGGGTGGTTCCTCTCCCAGGCCCAGCCCCACCTGTTTGAGCTCTGGGCAGGGGTCCCCACTCAGCCAGGATGGGAAGGCACTGTGCCTCGTTCTCCACCAGAAGACCCGGAATCAGCACTGAGGAGATAAGACCCTCCCACCAATCCCTCCACACTCGGGCTGAGGTCTGTGATCCCAGGGCCCTTCTTGGTCACAGAGTCCCTAACTGTGTCCACAGATTGGACAGTCGTCACAGCAGATCTTCATATGTCCAGGAAGGGTCCTGATACAAGCACTGTGGGCTGTGCTAGGTCTCTATGTTGAAGCAAAGTGAGGGCCTTTGGGACTGGAACTTTGATTCAGAAACACCCTCAGAGAGGGTCTGCACTGTGTCTTATGCCTGAGCTGAGACAACTGTTTGGGTTCAGTGCGCTCAGGTGGTTAAAACTACATTTACTTACTCAACTAAGGAGGAAACTCTTAGAGGAAAGAGCTTAAGTGAGACTGTATAATTGAATTATTTTTCTGCCACTCTTCTGTTGCTTGAGAGTTATCTGGTTAATAGTTATAATTCAGTAAGGAATTAAGTCAACAAAAAAAATGCACCATCACCAGAAAGCCTAATCTCCAAGCCTCTTCCCTTTACTGGAAAATAAACTGAGTTTGCCCAATTTCTGTATTTCATATTCTTAATTGTTTTCTGAGCCACTTAATCACTTTACAGGTTTCATAGAAGAACCCCCAAATTATGAGACAACGAAGGAGACATATTTTCTCCTTTGAAAAGTTCTTTCTCTTGTAGTTAACCAAGCCTAATAGCTAATATTTATTGAGGGCTTACTATGAGTTCTGTGCAAATTTATTTCCCATTTGACCCTCAGCACAATGAGGTGGGAAGTTTACCCATTTTACAGATGAGGACACTGAAACTTAAGAAGGCTTAAATCACATGGCTGAGGTCACAGTCAGAGCTGGGATTTGTATCTAGGACTGTCTGACTGCAAAACTGAAGTTACCAACCAATAAGCAAGACTACTTCCTTCCTAGCAAACCTTGATACACCTGACAGTTCAAATCATTGTTGCAGTCTTGTATAGTAGCTAAATAAAGCCTGTGGAGCCCTATAGGCTCTATAAATAGAGCTTCCCACTTGCTGCATCCCTGGCCTTCTTTATCCTGTCCCATAACTTGGGGCATTCCACAGTGTTTAGTCCTTTCCCCCATTATTCTAGATAAACCTTCTATTTGGACTTGCATTCTAGTTGAGCTTGTCTAATATTTGCTTTCCCAGGATGTGTTGTGCTTTCCTGCCCTAATGCTTTTGCTCATGTATTTCACCCGGTATTATCCTACCCATTGTGGAAGATGGATCTAATTCCCACTTTTATCACATAGACATATATATATAGACAGTGAAAGTGAATCTCCCTTCTCTGTGCTCTTATAACTCTTAATTTATATTCCAAATTATACTGCATTTGCACCACCACTCTCAATCCTGCCCTGTGGCAGACATCACTAATTGATTGCAGCACTCTTTACCATGGAGCTTTGGCCTCAGAATCCCTGAAACCGTTCTCCAGGCAACCACTGTTAATCAAAGGGAATTGGCTTATAAGACAAAAAGTATTCTCTGTTGCTGGGAAAATCTATTCATTTAGCGATCAACTAGAAACTCAACTCAAATTGAACAAGTATTGATGTTACTGGTGAGAGATGCAAAGTTGAAGTCTGTGTTTTGTCTTAGTCTGTCAGAGGCAATACATGCGCAAATATCACTCACATGAGTCTAAATATGGTAAATGCTGCAAGGAAGCTACAACATGCTTTGGGCCTTCAAAGAACAGAGGTGGAATTGGGAAGGAGTTCCTAGAAGAGACCAGGAATGGCCTTGAGAACGTGTGATAGGATTCCTGGGCTTGAAGATTGAAAAATATTTTCAATATTTACAAGCCCAGGTAGGGATAATAATGAGTACAGAAGCTTTTACCCTATCTTATGTCCAATTTCAGTATTGTATGAAACTACTATTTAATATATATATTGTTATGTTTTCACAACTTCTCTTTCTTACTTCAGTTTCCTGAGAATAGAAAAGACTGTCTTTTGTGAGTCTATCACACTCATAGCATCTAGCATTTCAGCTACTTCATAGGACATGCCCCAAAATATTTTTTTTTAAAGATTTTATTTATTTTTCCTTTTTCTCCCTAAAGCCCCCCGGTACATAGTTGTGTATTCTTCGATGTGGGTCCTTCTAGTTGTGGCATGTGGGACGCTGCCTCAGCATGGTTTGATGAGCAGTGTCATGTCCGCGCCCAGGATTCGAACCAACGAAACACTGGGCCGCCTGCAGCGGAGCGCGCGAACTTAACCACTCGGCCCCGGGGCCAGCCCCCCAAAATATTTTTGACTGATTAAAAAACCTTCTTCATTGAAGAAGAGATAAATGGTGAACCTATCTCGTTGATCCCCTAGTTATTCACTCAATTCTATGAGTTTTTAAGTGAAGGCCTTGGGAAACTCTTACCCAAGCCCAAGTCTTCCCAAATATACTTTACTCCTAGTTTGGAGGTCCCAGAAGAAGAGCAAGCCTTGTCTCTAACAGTTCTGAAGCCATTTTATTGTGAGCTCAGCATGGCCCTGAAGCTCCCAGACTGGAGGGTGTCTCTCTACCCTGAGGAAGATCTGACCTTCTCATAAAACCAGCACCAGAGCCAGCCTGATCTCCAGAGAATTCTTTGGACTAATTAGAGAGAATGGAAGATCAATCTGGTTTCCCAAAGTTGGGCCATAGTCTGGAGCTGGGTCAGCCTTGGATGGTAGAGCCTTTTTGAATATGGTGTTTAGCAATGCCAATGTCTTTTTTTGTTTTATGGGTTTTTTTTAAAGATTGGCCCTGAGCTAATCTGTCACCAATCTTCTTTTTTTGTTGTTTTTCTTTTTCTTCTTTCCCCGAAAGCCCCCCAGTACATAGCTGTGTATTCTAGCTGTAGATCCTTCTAGTTCTGCTATGTGGACCGCCGCCTTCGCATGGCTTGATGAGTGGTGCCATGTCCATGCCCAGGATCTGAACTGGTGAAACCCTGGACCGCTGAAGCAGAGTGTGCGAACTCAACCACTTGGTCATGGGGCTGGCCCCTCCAATGTCTTTTAATGAATTTATTTCTAGGTTTTCCCCCTCTGTGCATCCTTTCACATCCTTGTCCAAGTTCTGCCCATTTCTCTCCCTGTCTGGAGATTATTTCTATGATAAGAAATTAATTAACCTGTCTGTGCTGCCTGTTCCAGTAGACCTTGAGCTTGAACTGCTTGGATAAACACTAGACTTGGTCACTAAATACTCTGAAGATGGGTTTTACTTTTTTATTAACAAAAGTTAATTGTCAACCAGGAGACGTTACAGGTTTGCTCCATTTCTGGTCCCTCTTCATTGATTCCTTTCTTACACCTAGAGAATTCTCTGAGGTTTCATAACATGGAGGAGATTCTGAGTTCCCCAGAGTAATGGAAATTGAGATCTTGTTGCCAGTTCAGAAGCCACAGACCCTGAGAAACATGCCCAGGTCTTCTCTGTAATTAATTTGCTACCCGCACTGAATAGAAGTTTTTCCAATAATCTCCAACTAGCATGTTTATCTTTTTAAAAAAATTTTAGAAGTTTACATCTACTACTGTTTAAGTAGAAATGATTGAGTAAGATTTGGTTGCTTTTTTAACCTCAAGCGAGTAACCGTAGAAGACAACTTATTGAATCTAAAGTCTAGAACCCTGAAGTTACCCAAAGTGGTGCTCATCACTGGGCTTATATAGGCTTTGTGAATCCTGCTCAGTGCTCTGTGCTCCAGGGAGAAAGCTTGGGCAAATCACAGGGGATGGGCTTTGCAGCTGTGACTTTTTGCTTAGAATCTCTTTCTCCCCTTTTACAGCCTCCTGGCATACCCCAGAGAACATCTGTTGTCCATGAGGGCAATACTGAGAAAGGGGGCTGAAGATGCTCACAAACAAAACATTCTGAGATTCCAAGAGTAAACAAAATCCTCAAGTGTTACTGTGAAAAGATTATGCTCACCATGTTTGATGTTTTTGGTCTCTGGTGGTCGTCTTAAATGCATTTATAGTCATTTCTAAACCTTTAGTCTAATCTGTTGTTGTTCTCAAACGAGCCAATACATGTAGAGGTACTTTTTTAAAAATTGTAGAGTGCCTTATAAATGTTTGTTATTGTTTCCCAGAACCAAAAAAGAGGGGATGCAAATAGTAAAACTTGGTATAATGTTACTGAAGACACTAGTATACGATGGCATCTTTGTGTATTTTCTAGGGCCTTACTCTCATGATGTGTGAAAAGGCATCTGGGCCACTTTCAGTGGCTATATGGCATGTTTAACATTCCATACATGAGTGTCCTTTCTTTCACAAATAATAATCATACAAACTCGTCCGTCTTTGCCTTTTTTCTTCCAGTGGGGATAAAGAGAAGCATCTGAGGTATTTACAGACAGAGATTCCTGATCCAACCTTTCAACACTAGGGACCACTTTCATTTTAATTTAAGAACTGTCATAAAATTCTTCAAATACATCTTAACTCACTTGAAGATAAAAGTAAAATTTATACATTCCTTCTGGGAGTGGGAAGAAGAGGTCACACTTACAGCTCCACAGAAGTTAGGAGAGAAGAGTAAACAGTTGGTAGTCAGGCAGCTTGGTTAGGAATCATGGAGAATTCAAGGTGAGACAAATTTTTGAAGCAGAGGTGAGGAAGGGTAGAGGAAAATAAGGGAGTCTCAGTTACTTAGGCTTAGATTCTGGGTGCAGAGTTCATCAAACTGGGAATTCCAGGCTTGTGACAGGTCTAGAAAATCCAGGATGACTGGCTGTCTTCTTTCTACCAGAGGTCGGATCTCTTTGCTCTCAGATTGCTCCTGACTAAAACCCACTGTGAGAGAGACGGTCTGATTTTGTTTACACCTGGGAAGAAGCCTTCCTAAGATTGTGTAATGAACCAAGAAGGTGTTTAAGGGAGTTGTAAAACTGGTTATTATAAAGAGGTGTTGTTTCCAGACTTCTGGTGTTAAACCTGAGGAAAAGGTGTGTCCTTCAAGCAAAGGATTCCAAGGCATCTCCAAACTGTACAAGTCTTAGTGAGAGGACTTTAATTCATTCAGTGACTTGGAGGACAAATATTTGCCCAGGTGTCAAGGAGGGGAGAGAGTAGAGTGTGACCACAAGATAGATAAAGATCTTTCACAGGATTGCATAAAACAAGCTGATAGGTAGAATTATCTGTGAGATTATCAGATATGAACCATTTTAAGAGGGAAAAAAGAGAATTGACCACAGAAAAATGGGAGATTTTAGAACCTATGAGCCAAGTCATAGATATGTATCTCAGGAAATAACCCAACCACACATGTGTGGGACTGACACACCTTTCGGGGAGGGGGAGAATCTGGTTGTTCCTAGGTTGAAAGGCTCACTCACAAGCTGGGCCTTTAAGCCAATTGGAGGTTTGCTCTGGATTCCTGTGGGCTCCTCACATAACCAATGCAGGGGAGGAAGACATTTCCTCTACCCACTCTAGGTCCTTCAGGCTGGACTACAAATTAAATTCACACGAGACAGAATAACAGGAGAAAATTAAACAAAGCTTTATAACATGTATACCTGGGAGAGACTCATGAAAATTGAACAACTCACCAAAATGGAGGAAGCTCTTACCTTAAATACCATCGTCAGCTAAAGACAAAGGAGGGTGTTGGGGATGAGAGGGAGCCAGTTATGGGAATCACCAGAAAAGCACAGTAAACAAGGGTAAGGTTATTATGCAGATTTAAGTCCTTGCCTTCTGCATTGATTAGAGTTTCTAGAAATAAGGTCATCCTCCCTTCTTCCTGGTACAGAGAGGGAGACACCTTTACAGATGGAGATTTACCTTACAAATGTAAATGTCTCTTAACAAAGGGTAGCTTCTGCTTTTCAGAGTTTCTCTCATGTCTGCAGTTTTTAAAAGTAACCAGCCCAAAATAACCCTCATGCCAAAGAGGCAGATCTTGGGGTAGCCAATTCCAATCCACCACACCAACCTTATCCTCATTTGAACCTAAGGAGCTGTTTTGACTCCAGGGGCCCCAGAAGCCTGGGAAAAATCCTAAGGTATAGGAACCAAGCACCCAATTTTTCATGGGTGCATTACCATGGCCTTTGTCAAAGCTAGACAATGCCTTGAGTCAGGAGTTACTGGAGAGGCCGTATTTATGATGCCCCTCTGGGTTTGATGGCCCTGAGACAATTTGGCAGAATTCATACACACATTCCTGTAGCCCAGTTTTCACACTCTGCTACTGGCATCGTCTCTCAGCTATTTTCTCCTCCCTTTTGTAATTAGGTTTGATGAGTAAAGAGTAGAAAATGCAGGGGCTTCCTGGGCACATGCATTTAATAGCAATTATAACGCATTCCTGGTTCAGTTCAATGCAGCAGGTATTGATCAAACACTGGAATGTCAGGCTTGGAGCCTGGGTCAATGGAAGGTACAGAAGTGAGCATACCATGTTTGTGCCTCAGGAGCTTGAGATGTTGGGGAGGGGTGGAGACAGAGGTCTATTAGAGGGGACAATAGATGCCGGTGAAGCTCAGCAAGGCCCAGAGGAGAGGCTTGTTCCATCTGGGGAAAGAGCCTGGGAAAGGCTTTCTGGAGGAGGTGACGTTTTGACGCGGTTCCAGGGGTGAGTAGGAGGAGTTCACTAGGCACAGATAGTGACGGGGTTTTCCTCAGAGGGGGATCTGTGTGAACAGGGGCACATAAACAAGGAGCGTCTTTAAGAAATAGCAAGGATTTCGTTGTGACTGGATATGATGAGACTGAGGGTGGTGAGGATATGCAGGCCTCTGTCAGTTAGGGACCTGGCAGGAAACAGATAATCCACTTGCTCAAAAGTGTTTACTGAACAGAATTTAATCACAGGACTATTTTCAGAGTTAGGCAGGGTTAAGGGAACCAACAAGGGATGGTGAGGCACCCAGGGCTAATAACTGTGGGAAGCTGTTAGCTCTCCTATGCCTGAATGGGCAAAGGGAGGGGTACAGTGTTAACTACAGTCCAGGGAGGGCTGGGGCTGTGGCAGAGGGGCCACATGACAGGACCTGTCTGGGCACAGGAACACAGCCACTTCCAGAACCATGGCGAGGCAGTGGAGGAGTGAGGGCAACAAATACCCCAACCTCTCTATTTCCATCTTTAAGATCTACAGGTGCCTCTCCTTGGCTAAACCCAGTCCAAGCCCCGAGGGCAAGGAACCCCAGGTTACACACTTTGTAGAGATCAGCCTCCTGGGACGCAAAGCAGGGCAAAGAAGGACAGAGGTAAATCTGAAGGAGCAAGTGGAGAAAACCATCACAGAGCCATATAGCACTGAGTGCCAGGCTAAACGGTTTTCTTGGAAAACGATTATCCAAAAGAAGTGTTGAAAAGATACAAGGCCTTTGAATGATGGCAGAGAAGTTTGTGTGATGATGTCTGGTGATACTGGTGGCTGCTGTTTATGGGCATTATGGGAAATAAGCAGTATAGTAGCTCCCGCAACCTCTGTAACTACATACCGGCATGACCATTCTCCTGCCTTGCCCTGTCCCACAAGCCCATCCCCTTGGCTTCTATTTCTAGAGTGTCTTGCCCCCACATCAGCCAGCCTTTTTTCCGTGCAAAGAGGGCAAATGTGGTTGATGGAGGAGGCACCTAGAATACCAATGATTCTCTCTCCCTACTTATAATTTAGGACTCTTCTAATTGGAAGTGACAGAAAATCCAGGTCAAAAAGGCATAAGCCAGAAAGGTGGGAGGTGAGGCATAGAATTTATGGCTCAGATAGCTTAAAGGCTCAGAAATCATAACTGGCTTCAGGTATGGCTGGATTCAGGGGTTCAAACAATATCATCTTGACATATAGTCTCTGCAATCCTGTGTTGTTTTCACTCTCAGATGAAACTCCTCTTGGTGGCAAGATAGCTGCCAGCAGAGCTCAAGGTTTCCATTTTCCTGTTCCACACCCAGGAGAAAAGAGACAGGTTCAAACAAGACTCCTGGTCCCTAGCCTGAGCCTCACTCAGCCCTAATTGGGTCATATGCCCCTTCCTCCATCACTCTTAGAACTAAGGGAATGTGATTATCTGATGGGCCAGACTAAAGTCACTCCCTCATCCCACCCTGTTCCCCAACTTCTGAACTAGTTACAGGTTCAGCTTCACCTGAGACAGATTGGGAGTTGAGAGATGTGCTGTTAACAGCAGGGTCAAGGGATATTGGGTGGCAGCTACAGCAAATGGCCTGCCTTTTGTCTCCTGTGTTCCTAGCTATTTCCAGAATGCAACCAGTAAATACTCATAGGTTAAGTTTTATTGAATTCATAGTGTTACAGAAACATTTGAAGTTGTTTAGATATTCACTATATACTTTGAAATTGAATAAATTTAGACAGAAAACACTTTAAAACCTTAGAGAGGGAAAGAAAAATTAAGCTAGGACCACAATTAAGTTTTTGCTTTAAACTCTTAAGAATCAAAAAAAGAAAAAAACCTACAGCTAACATCATATTTAATGGTGAAAGTCTAAATGCTTCCCCCTAAAATCAGGAATAAGGCAAGGGTGTCCACTCTCACCAATTCTTTTCAATATCTCACTGGACACTGAGCCAGTGAAATAAGGCAAGAAAAAGAAAGAAAGCATAGATTGGAAAAAAAGAATTAAAACTGTTCCTGTTTACTGATGACATGATTTTCTACCTAAGAAATCCTGAGGAATCTACAAAATAACTCCTAAAACTAATAAGTGACTTGGCAAGGTTGCAAGATGCAAGGTTAACATACTAAAATCGTTTGTTAGTTCTGTATGCTAACAATGTGCAATTAGAAATGTAAATTTTAAAATATTATTTATATAGCTCCAAAAAGTAAAAGATTAGGTATATATCTAGCAAAATATATCTAGAATCTGTAGGCTGAAAATTATAAAAACTGATGAAAGAAATTATAGACCTAAATAAATGGAGAGACATACCTGTTCATGGATTGGAAGATTCATCATAGTTATGATGTCACTTCTCCCCAAATTGATATATAGATTTAATGCAATTCTGATCAAAATCCCAGCAGTATTCTTTGTAGATACATCAGACAAGGTGGTTCTAAAATTTTTATGCAAAGGCAAATGCACTAGAATAACTAAATCAATTTTGAAAAAGAAGAAGAAAGTTGAAGGAATCACACTATCTTATTTTAAGACAGTAATCAAGACATTCTAGTATTGGTGAAGGGATAGACACATAGATCAATGAAACAGAGTAGAGATTCCAGAAATAGACCCACACAAATATTCTCAATTGATTTTTGGCAAAGGTGCAAAAGCTATTCAAAGAAGAAAGGATAGTCTTTTTAGCAAATGATATTGGAACAACTGGACATCCATATGCAAAAAAAAAATGAACCTACACCTAGACGTCACATTTTATACAAAAATTAACCCAAAATGGATATTAGATCTAAAAGAAAAAAGTAAAATATAAGACTTTTAGAAGAAAACATAAGAGAAAAATCTTCATGACTTAGAATTAGGCAAAGAATTCTTAGACCTTACACCAAAGCATAATTCATAAAAGAAAAAAATTGATAAGTTGGACTTTGTGAAAAACAAAAACTCTTGCTCTATGAAACACATTGTTAAGAGAATGAATACAGGTCAAATCATTAATTGTACATCTCAAATATATGCAATTTTTAGTTGTTGATTATACCTCAATAAAGCTGGAAAATAAAAAATAATGAACAATCTACAGACTAGGAGAAAATAATTGCAGATCACACATCCAACATATCTGGACTTATATCTGGAATACCTAAAGAACTTTCAAAAGTTAAAATAGTAAGAAAACAATCCAACTTTAAAAATGGGCAAAAGACTTGAACAGACACTTCACCAAAGAGGGTATACCAATGGCGGATAAACACACAAAAAGAAGTTCAGCATTATCAGCCATTAGAGAAATGCAAATTAAAACTATGATGAGGGGCCAGCCTGGTGGCACAGTGGTTAAGTTCGCACGCAACTTCCGCTTCTTGGCGGCCCAGGGATTGCCGGTTCGGATCCCAGGTGCAGACATGGGACCGCTTGGCACACCATACTGTGGTAGGTGTCCCACATATAAAGTAGGGGAAGATGGGCCAGGATGTTAGCTCAGGGCCAGTCTTCCTCAGCAAAAAAGAGGAGGATTGGCAGCAGTTAGCTCAGGGCTAATCTTCCTCAAAAAAACCCACGATGAGATGCCACTATGTACCTATTAAAATGGCTAAAATAAAAAATACAATACCAAGTACTGATGAGGATATTGAGCAGCTGGTACTCTTCTACATTGCTGGTGGGAATGTAAAATGGTACAGCACTCTGAAAAACAGTTTGGTGGTTTCTTATAAAGTTAGCTATACCCTTATGGTAGAACCCAGCAATCCCATTCCTGAGTATATACCCTAGAAAAAGAAAAACTTACACAAAACTTGTACACAATGTTTATAGCAACTCTAATCATAATCACCCCAAACAGAAAGCAACTCAAATATCCTTCAATGAGTGAGTGAATAAACAAACTACAATCTATCCATAAAATGTGGTCCATTCAGCAAGAAAAAGGAACATAGGAACATACTATTGACATGCACGAAACTTGGAAGAATATCAAAGGCATTATGCTTAATGAAAGAAGCCAGTTTCAAAAGGCTACATAAGTATGATTCTATTTACTTGACGTTCTCAGAAAGACAAAACCTAATGATGGAGAACAAATTAGTGGTTGCCAGAGGTTAGGGGCAGGGGTGGGTGAGTGTGGGTGTATGCATGTGGGTGTGTATGTGACTATAAAGGTATAGCAGGAGGGAGTTGTTTGGCGTGATGGAACTGCTCTATATCCGTATCCTAACTTTGATAGTGATTGTAAGCATTTTAACACGTGTTAAAAATCATAGGACTATAAACTAAAAAAGTCAGTTTTACTTTATGATAAATACACTTACACACACACCTACTTTAAGAGTCATATTGGTGCAGACAAGTCCCGTGTTTGCAGGAGGAGGTTTATGTTTAGTAGTGAGGAATTCCTGCCTCCTAGTGTGTTCTCATTCCTGTGAAGAGCAGAACCTCCAGGGGCCTGATGCTGCCCTAATTCCCACTGAGGATATCTGAGCTAATTATTTTGGGTACTGTTGGGTGTGGAAAGTAAGAGAATTTCTTAACTCCACATCTCCAGGGCCAGCCAGGGCCTGTCTAGTGTTTTGGCCCAGGGACACACATGTCACATGGATCATGGAGGAGGTTGAGAGAGCTTTCCAAACACCCTAAGGCTGTGTTTTGAAGTTGCTGAGATGGTAAACACATAAAATGAGAAAGCAGAGGCAGCAATGTGCAAAGGCTCAGAGACTTGGGCACTGGGCAGAATTGAAACAGTAGATTGGGTTGGGGCGGGCCTGGACCAAGGAGCCTGGATGCCACTCTGTGATGGGAAACCATTGAAGGGCTTTAAGCAGGAGAATAACTCAGCCAGGTTTGCATCTTGGAAAGATTGCTCTGGCTTTGGTTTGAAGGATGGATTGGAGGAGACAAGATCGGAAGCAGGGACAGTGTTAGGAAGTTGATGAAATAGTCTTGGTGAGAAACAAGGTGGACCTGAACCAGAGCAGTGTCAGTGAGGATGGAAAAGAGAGAGACAGATTCCAGAGTTGTTTAGCCAATAAAATCAGGAGAACTTGGTGACTGTTCAATGTTTTGGGCCTGGGACAGGGCATGAAGTCTTCTAGAATGTCTCCAAAGTGTACCAGTTTGGACCCAGACTGCTTTGGTATCTCGGCTGTATCACTTATTTCCTGTGGGGACTTAGGCAAGTTACTTAACTTCCTTATACCTCTGTTTCTCCCTTGAAAATGAAGTTACCTCACAGAGTTGTTGTGAAGATCAGTTAGAGTTAATTAGGCTTAAACCAGTACCTGATTATAGCCTACACAGCCCTCAAAAAATGTTTACATTGCTGGGGCCGGCCTCTGATGTACCGTCCTCTGCTCCGGCAGCCTGAGGTTCACCGGTTCGGATCCTGGGTGCAGACATACACACTGCTTATCAAGCCATGCTGTGGCAGGTGTCCTACATATAAACTAGAGGAAGATGGGCACAGATGTTAGCTCAGGGCCAGCAAAAAGAGGAGGATCGGCAGTGGATTTTAGCCCAGGGCTAATCTTCAAAGAAAAAAAGATGTTTGCATTGACAACACAATTTAGGGAATAGAGAACTCTTCCAGGTATCTATTTCTATGTAACTGATCACTCTCAAACTTAGTGGCTTTAAAATAACAATTGTATTATGGCCCCTCATGGTTCTGAGAGTTGACTGGGCTCAGCTAAGCAATTCTCACTTGAGATCTCTTTTGTGATGGCATGGAGATAGTGGCTGGGGCTGAAATCAACTAAAGGCCCGTCACTCACTTGTCTGCTGCCTGGAAGAACCAAACAGCTGGGCCTCTCTCTCTCTCCCTCTCTCTCTCCAACGTGGTCTCTCCAACATGAAGCTTCAGGGTAGTTGGACTTCTTAAATGGTACCTCAGGGCTTCAATGTGAGTGTCCCAAGAAGAGAAACCATCAGAAGCTGGCCCTTTCTAACCTAGAGTCTGACTCCACACAGCCTCACTTTCGCTGCATTCTCTTTTATCAAGGATCACAAAGGCCTACCCAGGTTCAAGGGAAGGAGACAGAGGCTCCATCTCCTGATGGGAGGAGTGTCAAATAATTTGTGGACCAATTTTAAAACCACCAGGGTAACCCAGGAGGAAAAGTCAGAGGTCTTCTGGTAGAAAGAAGGATAAGTTTATTTTTCTCATGTTGGATACCATGTTGAGGTATATATCCAGGTAGAGATTCCCTGAAGGCAATTGTGTATTAAGTGTGGCACTTGGGAGACAGAATGAGGCAGGAGATAGAGCTAGAAATTGAAGCTATGAGACCAGATAGGATTACCCTGGGCAAGTGTGCAGCCCAAGAAGAGGGTGGAAGACAAACTCCTTGGGAAACACCAACACCAATATAGGGGGAAATGTCCCGAGGTGGGGAGATGGAGAGCTTACATTCAGCCTGGCTGGGTTCCCCAAGACGTCCATCTGGTTTTACCCCTAGGATGTTGCAGTCTGAGAATTCTTTTCTCTGGGTTCCGGCATCTTCTGGACAAAAGAGTTATTTTTCCAGCCAGTCTGGACCCTTGGTTGCCCATATCAAGCATCCTCTCCCGCCATGCTACTGATTCTCACAATCCCCTGCCCTCCCCACAAGGCCAGGCATTCCATGAAGGGAGTACAGGGTTCTGACTGCTTCTGTCCTGTATGTTTCCAGTATGGGACAAGATATTAGATCCTCCACCCTCCTCCCAATCAAGTGTTTTCCCTGAAGTAAAAGAGTACTTGAACAAGGTGTTAGGAAAGTTCCTTCTCTCCAACCACCTCTAAATATCCTTCTCAATTCAAGCCTTGTCCCTGTACTTGGCCTTCAGTTCCAGATCCTTTTAGGGAACCACATCACTGTAACGGCTAACCTGGTTCCTCTTTTGTGAGTTGCCACAAGGAAAGAAAAAATGACCTGCAATTCTATGAAAGAGCCAGGTTCCAAATCAAGTGTGTCTGACTTCAGAGCTGAGCCCTTCACCCCAAGCATCCCTCCAGAAGACACCAGTAGAAACCTACCCTGAATGGCCTGACCATTTGAACAATTGAATACAATGCACACCAGCTGGTCCCTGACAGATTGAGCTCAAGTCTGGTGGATTTAGTTTGTGTGAGCAGGTGAAGCAATAAGACTGGCCTCACCGTGGGGACATGGCAGAGTCAGAATGGCTTCACTTGACCGCCTCTTTTCTCTGAGAAATGGATGAATCAACAAACTGGTTCATATTCCTCTCAACCCAACCTCTGAAATGAGCCACCTTTATCATCTTGCCAAACCTTTCCCCAACCCAAATCATGGATCTGGGATTCTCATTCTTTTCCTGCCTTCATTCTCACCCACTCTTTGATGAAACTCCTTTTCCATCTTCCAGTCCTGTGTGGCTTCACTTCCCTGCTGGTGAACAGCCTCCTGACTGCTTTGTCTCCAGTTCTAATCCATCCTGTACACCTCAGCTGGGTTTATCTCCTTTATGCAAATATGTTCAGTGGCTATTCATTATCTCTACAAATAGCCAATCTTTGTATGTATCGCTTTACAGTGTACATGGTTTATCTAGTTTAATCCTCACAATTACCCAGTTTTACTGAAGGGACCTAAGGGTCAGAGAAGTATAAATTCCTCTCCCTGGCATTCTAGGCCTTTCATAGAATGTCCTGATTTTTGTTTCTGGTCTGCATTCTCAAAACCACCCCTCAAGCACCAGCCAGAATCTTGACTGAACACATTCTTGTTTCCTCTTCATGAGGAGCAGCACTTTGGAGTCAGATCGACCTGGGTCTTAAGGCTGGCCATGTGACCTTGGGCAAGTTTCCTAGCCTTTCTTGTATTACTTTATTTATCTGTAAATTAAAGGTTTGTTAGATTAGACAATTAAATAAATTAATAGATTATGAAAGTGCTTAGGACAGAGGCACAAAATGAATGTTAGTTTCTTCTTCTCCCGACCCATTTGTTTTAGGGTGTTTCCCCCACTCTCCTTCCTCCTCAGTAGTCCCTGCCTGTTGAATTCCTATTCTCACATCAAAGGCACATCTGAACTTCTGCCTTGCTTAATCCAGCCTAAGGGAAATTTCAAGGGAGCCGTGAACTCCTGCAACTTTGGGGTGGCCTCTCCTGTAGACTAGCAAGTTCTCTTGCCTATTATCATTGTATATGTCACATCCTGCCTACTAGAATGTAAGTTCTTAATGTCAGGAGCAACGTCGTCTCTTTGGCCTCACCCTGTAGCACTGCCTGTGGTGCTGTGCGAAGAAGTCACTCAGATGACACTTGTAGGATTCACTGGAGACCACAGGAAGCTTCATGAGGTCATCGTGATCATTTACTGATTGCTGTGATATTTGCTTTCCTCTGAACGTGGCAGCGTTCCCTCTTCTGATTTATCATGTTCCTGTATCATCTTCAGTGGGAAAATCAAAATGAAAGATGACAGCTTAAGAAGACATTGGCTTGCAAAGGTATTTGGTGTGATCTCACAGAGTTTAACAATTGTTTTTAAGTTTAATATGTAAAAATTGAGTGGTTTCACATAAAGACCTAATTCTTAGTTTCTCTTTAAAGAATGCACAAGAAGGCCACCCTGGCCCTCATTTCCATGTGGTAGCACTTGGCTGGAGCTGTCAGGACCACCACAGACCAAACAGGCCTGATTCTGTCACTACTGTCCTAACCCCCAGACTTGGACATTTACAGTTCTTTGATGTAAACTGTGAAAAATCATCAAAATGTATTTAAGCTCTATGTTTGGGAACAGAGTGGTTCCTCATTTTGATTTTAGGACAAGTGACCAAGTTGCTGTTATTTCCCAGAGTGGTGAAAAGGTTATTCTTCTATTATATATGTTTTTTTAAATGTGTATGTGCTCTCCATCTGCAGACACATTTCATTTGTTTAGAATCTATGGTGATAGAGGCCCCCAAGTCTTGTTCCAACTCCAGCTGCCTGTCTGTGGCTTTTTTGAGATGCGGGAACCATTCTTTCCATCAGGGAAGAGTGAAAATGTCAGATCACTCTGCTTCCACAGTCGCCTTTCAACACTGGTCCCTCTGCTCCCCCAGGGAGAAAGGCAGAAGCCACAGGGAAGGCCCCCCCCCCCCCCCCCCGAAGAGAAAAGGAGGAACAAGAGAATTTTCTCACTTTACACTTACTCCCATTTAATCCTTACCCAAAGTCTCTGAGACAGGTACCCTTCCTTCTTGACTGGTGACAAAACAAAGGCACCAAGAGGCTATTATTTACCCTCTGTAAATAAACCTAGGAAATAAATGGTGAGCAGAGTTTGGGCCCAGTTGTAACTAACTTATGTCATATTCTCCCTGTTCTGTCCACCTTGGGATGTTCACTTCCTTCCCACCATGTTTCTAAGTCTAGTGTTTGTGTAAGTGTGTATTAGTTTGAAGACAATTAAGAGCTGAGCCGAAATAAACAAAACTTGAGCTTCTGCCTGCTCTAAATAGAAGTTTCTATTCAGCCCTCCACTGGGAGTGTGTCTTTAGCTCTCCAAATTTTCTTCTATAAATATCCATAATTTGAATGGTCTTTAAGGAAATAGGAACAAATAAGAATAGTAAGATAAAGACATTATAAAATAATAATACATGACATTAGTTTGGATCAAAGTGCTTCCTATTTACATTTTTTCATTTGGTTCTCACAACATTCCTGAGGTACCTTCGCTGAAGTTTTTAGATGAAGAAAGCAAAGAACAAAGGCATTAAATGACTGCTAAGTATGTGGTAGAAGTGGAATCAGAATCCAGATTCCTGACTCCTCCTTCCATTGTATGATCCTGCTTGGTTTTTACTTATGCCAAGGTACAAGTCAATTTTGAAAGCTCTGTTCTCTCCACTTTTGCTGCTGCCATCATCTGTTATTTAGTCATAGCCAACACTTACTGAGCCTTCCTACAGGTCAGGGACGGGGCTAAATCCTCTGCATTCACTATTTCACTCAAGACACACAGCAGCTGTGTGATGCAGCTACTGTTGTTATCCTCTTTGAGGAGGATACTGTACCTTAACAGGGTTAAGTGGTTTACTTAGGGTCACACAGGCAGTAACTGTTAGAACAGACTCAATTCCAGATCTGGGTGACACATGGAAATTTCTGATGGCTTGTATCTTTACCTAGACTGTAAACCACATGAGGACCAGGATGACGAGTGTATCTTCTACGGAGCTTATCAAAATGATTGTATGCAGCAGGGACACAAGTCATTAATTTAATGATAGCTGATTTTTTCTAGGCCATTAGTTTGGTTTTTTTCTTTTCCTGCAAGGATTTCCAGGTCATATTGTTCTCAGAATAATCCTGCTTTTTTGTTAGTTGTTTTGATTGATTTTTATACCCTATAATTGATAATTAAGCTCTCAAACATTTCCTTTGAGGACTATGAACTACGATCTGTAATCACAACTTTTCTTTAAATTGATCATCTTCTTTTTTAGCTGTTAATAACATTTCTGGCTTCACTTGGGTTTTCAAGTTGTTATTTCCAGATGGTGAGTCCTTCAGATCTGATAAGTTCATACGTATCCTACTAAGTGAAAGCTTGAACAAAATGCCACATCTTTGGCAATCTTTATACTGTTAGTATGATAATTAATTGAAATAAAGAAGTTTCCCTGTGTTTTTGTCTTCACTCCTACCCCATGAAAAAGGCTTCAAATTGTTAACCAACCAAAATGGAAATGAATCACACTTAATATTATTCTTATCTGCCTTTCTTTTTTTCTGTTTGTAAATCAATTTAGTCTATTTGAGAGTATATGTATGCTTTTTTAGTTGAGATATAATTCACATAACATAAAATTTGCCATTTTAAGGTGCATAATTTAGTGGGTTTGAGTATATTCACTGTGTTGTTCAACCATCACTACTATCTAATTTCAGAAGATTTCCAATCACACTCCAAAAAGAAACCCTATAGCTATTAGCAGTCAGTCCCAATCTCTCACTCCCGCTCTATGGCAACCACTTTCTGTCTCTATGAATTTGCCTATTGTGGATATCCATATAAATAGAATCATTTAACATGTGGCCTTTTTGTGTCTGGCTTCTTTAACTGAGCATAAAGTTTTCAAGGTTCACCCGTGCTGTAGCATGTATCAGTACTTCTTTCTTGTAGCTGAATAATGTTCTCTTATATGGATATGTCACATTTTGTTTATCCAATAAGTTGATAGACATTTATGTTTTTCACTTTTTGGCTATTATGAATAATGTTGCTATGAACATTTCATGTACAAGTTTTTATCTGAAGATACGTTTTCACTTCCCTTGAGTATATACCTAGGAATGGAATTGTTGGATCATATGATAATTCTGTGTTTAACCTTGAGAGCTGACAAACAGTTTTCCATGGGGACTGCACCATTTTGCATTCCCACCAACAATGTAGAAGGTTTCCAATTTCTCCACATCCTCGCCAACATGTATTATTTTCTGACTTTTTTTTTTTTGAATAGTAATCCTAATAGTGTGAAGTGGTATCTCTTTGTGGTTTTGATTTACATTTCCTTAATGATTAATGATGTTGAACATTTTTTCATGTGTTTATCATCCATTTGTATATCTTTAGAGAAATGTCTATTCAAGTCCTTTGCCCAATTTTAAAAATTTAGTTGTTTGTCCTTTTATTGTTGAGTTGTAAGAGTTCTTTTTACATTCTGGGTACAAGACCCTTATCAGATGTATGATTTACATATATGCCTTTCTTGAGTCGATTGCAAAGCAAAGTTTTTCAAGAAAATTTATATTTTGCTGCCATATTGTGAAGATTGGTGGTCTCTACCAGGCCTTATGTCATATTTACCTATTAGTATTTGGAAGGTCACCAGAATTTACACTCAAAAATGAGGATTGGGGCAAGAAGGAAGCACTTTGTTTGCCAAGGGTTTTGCTTTGAGGTTATGCATTAATCCTCCCGCACCTTGAGGAAAGCCACGGTCACCGTCTACTGTAGTAGAAGGTGCTTTGGAGGCTGAGGATACATGTGGTGGCAGAAGCTTGAGAGTTTATGGCATTTTTATCCATAGTGGGATGGAAACATTGTTTTTGCTTGGGAATTAGGTTGTTTGTCTTTTGCTCATAAAGGAAAATTCTGGAGCAGATGAGCCCCACCGCGTACCCCCCATCATCCTTCATTACAGCCTATTTCTTCTCGTCAAGATGAGTTTGCCTGTTTGAGGTGGCTTGGTTAGAAGCTTTATAATGGCTGCCTGAAGTCTCGTTTTTCCTCATTCAGGCTCAACTGTGACTTTATCACTGCACACCTTGTAGAAGTCCTGGAACCCCAAAACCAAGGCAGAATAGGGATGGGGGAACCTCAGTTGAAGAAGGTGGCTAAGGGGGAGACTAAGATTTGCCAAGGACAGTTATGTGTTCAGGGCCTTTACAAAGGGAGCAGCTCCACTTGCTTGCATGTTGACTGAGGCATTCCTCACTGTGCTGGGGCTTGGGTCTGGCAGCGGGGTCTTTCTGCTCTTCGAGGTGGACACCACCATTACTGGTGCAGTCTTATGGATGCCCTTGCTAAGTTCATTTACCTCTTTGCTACTCAAAGTGTGGTCCCACTCACTGAATCTGCCTTTTAACAAAATTGCCAGGTGATCTGTATGCACATCAAATCATATACTCACACGGTTATTCAGTCTTTATCTGTCTGAACAATCTTCGTCTTTCTTTTCACGGTTTCTCTGGGTTTGGCCTGATGTGATATTGATGCCTTCCTACTTCTGGCTGCAGCTTCCTTTCATTGCTGGATGAAGAGAAACAACTGGGATTTCCTTGAAGAGCTATCAGGCTTGTAAACAATTTCATGAAATCCTGAAATAGTTATAAATTTGTGTTTACCCTTGAGTCTTCCTCAGCCTTCTCCCCTTCCATCTCCACCTCACTATCTTCCCACAGCTCCCACTTTCACCTTTCATTGTTAGTCCTTACCCCACTCAGACCCCCGACTATGCTGGGTCGCCTCTGTGATTAGCCCTCATTAGACTAGATGCTTCCTGAGGGAAGGGGTCTTATACTATCCATTTTTATATCTCTATTCCCACTGCTGGACCTAATATCCCTTGGACAGTAAATATTTGCAGAATTTACTTAGGTTATTGAATCATGTGAAAATTATTTCAGAAGACACCAAAAAAATTTTAAAATGCCTTTTCTTCTGGTGCCACCCAAGATCCTGAGACTTTTATTTCAGTGATATCAAGTGGTATAGAGATGAACAAACTAACATTACATTCAGTGCATTTTGTGGGTCCTTTATGTATCACATTTTAATCCTGAATTTTTTTCATTTATAGAATAAAAGGATGGGTCCAGCCTGGTGGCCTAGTGGTTAAGTTTGGCATGCTCTGCTTCAGTGACCCAGGTTCGCAGGTTTGGATCCTGGGCATGGACCTACATCACTTCTCAGCCATGGCATGGTGGCAACCCATATACGAAATAGAGGACAATTGGCACAGATGTTAGCTCAGGGTAAATCTTCCTCAAGCAAAAAAGAAAGAGGAAGATTGCCAACAGATGTTAGCTCAGGGTGAATCTTCTTCAGCAAAGGAAAAAAAAAGTTAACTTGTTGTTATGTGAATTTTATCTCAATACAAATTTGCAAAAAACTCTATAGTGATACAGCCATTAAAAATTACAAGAGGTAATATACAAGAGATAATTCATTTGAAGTGTTTCGCATGGAGCCTGACATATAGTATGTACTCAGTAACTGTTAACCATTGTATTAACTTCAATAGAATATGGAAAAATGAAGACAATTTCACTTTGCATATATTTGAATTGGTGAGATTGTGGATGAATTTTCGCACTTACTATTTCCAGTAGAGCTGTGATAATATTGCTTGTGCAGTAAATACATTTTTTAAGGGTTTAAAAATAAAAGCTTTACAGATTCAGAGGCATCTGTTTTTGAGCCAAAGTTCATGTAAAGAGCTTGCATTGCTGTAGGTACTCAGCTGTAAAGAAAAAGATGACAAAAGAGGACAGATATATTTCAGTGGAAGGATAGGATAGAGAAACCATCCTCCCATCTATTCAGTGTATGCACACAGTCATTTGTTAATAACTCTGTTCATTCTATGCTTTTTGTTTTCTGGTTATCGACATTCATCTTAAATTAGCTCCTGAAGAGCAAAAAGGCGTATTGTTAATTTGCTTAATCTAGTGCCCAGCACGACGGCATGGCTAGATAACTATTTCAGTGATAATTAAAGATATTTTTCTTTGCCAATAATTCTTATTTAATCAAGCCAAAATCAATGTGTGTACCAGAGAACTATTCTGGGGCTTTGATTAAAAACCACAGAAGATTTTAATCTCTTCTCTACAAATACCCTAAAACAGAAACAATGCTGTTTTCATAAATCTGAATCAAATCCAATTCAACTATCTCCGGATTAATTTTTATAACTATAAAAAATATGTGCATAAGAGCAAAGACTGGATGGGACCTGGAAAATGGGGGACAAAAGAGTGGATATATTGGTGTAAATCATTGTCTGTTGACTTTGTCCTTTTATTTGGATTTCCAGAATTATTTCATGAACAATAATTTTTTATAAACTTAGTGGGGGAAAAATCACCCCATTTCCTCCAAGATAGGGCTGCTGAACTGGCAGCTGTTGTATGAGACAACACAGGCATGAAGAGATGACATTCTGTGCATCTCCTCTTTTAAGCTTAAATTTTTTAACATGAACTAGAAGAAGAAATCTCTAGCTGAGGTCTTAATTGGTTTCCTCCCTAGTTTCTCCTTTCCCTGTTTTACCAGTGTACTTAGATTTAGCACAAAAACTGGAGAAAGCACAGCCAGCTGTCTAGAAATTGATGAGCTGATCATATGATGGAATTTTTAAAGTTGAGGACACTAAGGCTCAGAGATGTTCATAGCGTCTTGGGCATTAGAAGGGACCTTTGAAGGCATCTGACCCAACCCTCTTACCCCACACCTCTGATCCCACCACTTGACAATGGGAGAGAGTTAAGTTATGACCCAAGTTACACACCTTGCAAATGGCAGAGCCAGAACTCAAGCCTGCTCTTCTAACACCATGTTCTTCCCAAGTTGCCTCAGAACTTTCTTGAGATCTTCTAGCCTGTGTGAAGGAAGGCAGCCCAACAATGAGTTCCTGGTAATTTCTGGGGCTACAGAAGTCTAGGTAACAATTTTACCTTTGGGCTTCCTTTTTGGCCCTCCCAAAGCCTCCTTAGAGCTATTCCATTCAGGGAGGTTTTTGATCTTCATCTTCCCTGATTCTGGGAGTGGCCCTACCAGATGGGTCTGACCTGTGTACCCCCGGGTGGGCACTTATTACCAGCAGCCTTTGGCTTTAGAGACCTCTCCACTCTCCTTAATCCAGTCCAAGGTTCTGACTCTGGAAAAAGGTACAGGAGGATTGTGCCCTGTGAAATCCTGACTTCATCTTGGAACCTGGAGAATCTTGCAGTGATTTTTCTTATCCCGCATCTAATTTTTCCAAACTCACTTGAGACCAAGATAAAGCACACCCATTTACAAGGTGGGTCTCCTGGCTGATGTCTTTCACCAGCCACTTCTTGTACTTGAGGGTCCTGGAATGACGTCTCTGGCCCAGGGTAAATCTCCCAACTGCTTTTCCAGATCTTGGTTGGTATTTATATTCTTCTTCTTTTCAGACCAAAAAGAAATATTGGAGTACAATTTGTGATACTCTGAGAACAAGCTTGATAGAAAGTTTTCATTACTAAATACAGTAACCTATTCATGGTGCTTGTCACCTTTGATTGCTTTTAAGACCTCTTTTGGTGACTCTTTTATCTCTCCCATAAAAAAGCATATCTGGCTAAAGGCTGAAAAATAGCAAGTACATTTCTTTCTAACCACCCTGCATTCATTTGGGGTGGAGATGTTTAGAGGCACAATTAGTCGCTAGCAATATAAACCCTAAGATCAGAACACATGGGGTTCTCTTGCTCCTCAACAGAGTGCTTTTGTAACTGGTTTTTGAGCACAGACACATCTTTATTTTTACATACAGAGCTTTCTTTGACATACAAGCCAAAAATTTACTTGAACCAACCTAAACAGTATGAGAGAGAATGTCTGTTTTTTAAACACTGAGCATTACAGAGTATCCTTACAGCATAATGTAGGTATGTTCCGTATAGAACAGCTGAACATAGGCAAATTATTAAGCAGGAAGTGAGCACAACTTGCTTGTTAAATTCATGTACAATATTTTGAATCCTTGGTGTTCTTAACCATCCAAGAGTCTCCAAAACTAGCTTTCGACATATGAACTAAATAGGTTGATAATAGAGTTTTCTTTTGTCTTAGCTGCAATTTGAGAAATATTTATGTATATATATTTGTTCCAAAAATAATTTAAAATGGCTGATCAGACACACATTCAATAATGTATGTGTAAAATAAAGAATCAAGGCAAAGATAGAATATGTAAGAAAATAAAATTAAGCTAACGATAAGGTTACTACACAAATGTATCTTGTGAGGTTCATCTGCTTGGTCTACTAGTGGGCATGGGAAGTATACATGAAGTTAAATGAAAACTCTAGTATTGATTATAATTCTCATCTCTTTTTATTGCCCTAGAGTTCTTAACTGTGCCCAAACAACACTAACTTTTCACAAACTAATTATCTGAGTTTATGAATTAGCATATCCAGTGATATCTTCCTTAGATCTTCCTGCCCTTTAGTCATTTTGCTTCCAATTAGCATGTCATCCATCAGAGATTGATGAAGGAAAAAAAACGTGTGAATCATCCCAGCTCATTTTATTTCTTGGTTTAAAAAAAAGGGGGCTGGGAAGGGGGGTGTGTGTGGGGCATGGAGAAGGGCAGTTAGATGTTACTAGAACCATTTGGAAGAGAATAAAGAAGAAATATTTAAAGTTTGTGATTTCTAATTATCAAAATGAACACAATGAAGGAATTCATGTAGACATCTCGTTAAGGCAAGCTTTTAAAGAATGTCTAACATTTCTTGTTATTGAAGATTCCATACACTCACAAAATTATAAGCCTCAATGTCCAAGGTACTCAGGATCAGGAACTTCATAAAAAACCTCTTAATCAGACAAACTTGAACACATCATCATCTAGAAATAAATGAAAAGAGTGCAAAGCATTAAAGAACACAGTTGTTCAACAATAGGTCAAATATATCAAACCAATAGAATCTTCTGTTGCTAATAAATTATAAAAGGTTCATAAACAGAGAAGAGTATTTATCATAAAAAATTATCATAAACAGAATATTTATGATAAAAATATAAGAAAAATGAAAACTGGTATGTAAACTATAAAATATATAAAATATCTAAGGTAGACAAAGAATATAGGTAGTGTATAAAAACATTATAGCTATATTGGGTTGACTGAGATGATGAACTTATTTTCTTTCTCACAGAATTTTTTGGTGTTTTGTCATTATAAATATAATTGAGGAGAAGAAAAGAAATGAAAACAAAGCTTTCACATGAAGAATATTTTTTTACAGATTTACCAAATAGTTTTTATTTTCTGCTTATTAAAATCTGATTTGTTTTTTAAGTCTAAAGTTTACAGATTCATGGCAGATCATCTAAACTGTTCTTCTTTCCATTAAAATGTGCATTTGGGGAATATTTTTCCACAGAAATGATTACAGGCAACTCAATAATGTTCCTCTTTTCTTTATTCCAATTCCTGTTTTTCTTAGGGATTGCCATGGGAGTCTTGATTCGAGAATACAGCAAGTTCTCTAATCTGGAGAAATTCTACTTTGCTTTTCCTGGAGAAATTCTAATGAGGATGCTGAAACTCATCGTGTTGCCATTAATTATATCCAGCATGATTACAGGTACCTTGAGAAAACTGATGTTCTCTGTGATTATTTAAGGAGCCATCACTTAAGTCATTTTCTTCTAATTATGGAAAAAATTAAAATGCGTTTGATGCATCACACACATATGCACTCTCTCCTCACTTGGAAGGTATATATTTGCTTGAGTAGAAATATTTCATTATTCACAAAATGGCATTGTTTTGTGGCATTGCCCTGCTTCTGGCACTGTCCACCACAGCTCAAATCTTCATTTGACCAGCCATATGATGTCTCGTGAGGAAGGCACCATTTTCAAATGTATTATAAATAAAACTCTATCCAGGACACAGAACGGGGGAAAACAAGGTGTAGTTGGTCGCTGAAATGTCAGCCAGTGTTCTCAGGCAAAGTGTGGTTGTCAGTTTGGATCATGTTTTCAGTAGTTCATTCATTTGTTTCCTAACTGCAGCCGTCCTGCCCACTACCCTCTCAGCAGCTCCTTCAGGGTCCCTCTGCCCCGTTGCCTCACCCCTTTCCACTCCTCCACGGAACTCAGAACGTGCTACACACCAGCCCTGGAAATTTGCCCAGGGGACCAAGAGTCACATACTGTGGGAAAGGTTTAATTATAGATTTGCTCCATATTTTAAATGCCTAGTATCTTTAAATCTGAACTTGTGACAGTTATATTTGGAAATGATTTTTCCCTTATTGATCATTATATTGCTGGGTCCCTTTAAAGAGCAAGCTCCCTTCTGTAGATAGAGATTAATTTGGTTTACAAAACTGTCATTTTTCTGGGTATGGTAAGCTGCTCTCTGCACTCCGTAGTTTCCTGTAGTTATCTTAATTCTGGCAATAGGTAAAATGTGGCACATCAGTCACTAGTGTTGTCAGCTTGAAAATCAGGGTTTTATGTAACTGTGTAATTAGGAGTCTTGACTTGTCCTCTTCTAGAGCATTTTTCTCCACTGCCACTGAGGAGACCTGGGACTGATCTCTGTAGACTACTGAACATTGGCTGGGTGACAGGAGGGTGGGTGTCAGGATCTGCTGAATTCAGCGACTGCATTGCTTGAAGAGCCATAGATTCGGCTGTTGAACTTTTCAAGTGCCGAACTCCAACTAAACTAGAATTCCTTGGGAGCCTTGTTCTTCAAAGGTCTTGGTGTTCTTGACTTACTAGAAACCTAAAGAGAGCATTTAATTACTTTTATTTATGTATTTAATTATGTTTTGAAATGCCCAGCTTCTTTTAGGCTCTGCAGCCTGAGGGCCAAATCAGCAGACCAGTTGTTTATTACAGTATAATGTTTGTTTGTTTGTTTTTGTTTTTGGTTTGTTCCAAAGATTGGCACCTGAGCTAACGTCTGTTGCCAATCTTTTTTTTTTCTTCTTCTTCTTCTCCCTAAAGCCCCCCAGTACATAGTTATATATTCTAGGTATAGATCCTTCTGGTTGTGCTGTGTGGGACGCCGCCTCAGCATGGCCTGATGAACGGTGCCATGTCTGCATCCAGGATCCAAACCGGCAAAACCCTGGCTAAAGCAAAACATGCAAACTTAACCACTTGGCCATGGGGCTGGCCCCTATTTATTTGTTTAACTTTAAATTACTGTAAGCATTTAAAATATGGAAGATTATATGTAAGCATCCAGATTTCTAGCTTCCTCTGGAAAAAATTAAGATCAGGAAACACTGGACCCGTGTGCCCACACACCAACAGTGGTCTGGAGCTGAGAGACAGCTAATCCGTTTAGTTGGAGCAAATGCATTTGAGGATGCCACGGTCCTCACCATTCCCTGTTGCCTAATACCTCATCTGCTGGACTCATTTACATTACCTGCTGGCCTCTGTAGGCATTGCCATTACAACCTCTTAGGATTTTCTCAAAATCAAAGATTCTTAATCTTTTCTTACACTCCTTTGAGAATGTGGTGAAAGTTTTGGGCCCTCTCCCAAGAAAAATATTCACAGTTGTACCTGTATACTGTATCTTGCATGCAGTTGCACAAAGTTTGTAAACCATTTGATGAGCAATACTATTTAAATCTTTGTCTGTGGAGGAAGGTATGGATAGTTGATGCAAATTAGGTGGCAAATCCAGAACTCGTGCAGTAAACCAGGTTTTAGAAGGTAAAAGTACATGTATGAATATACTAGTTGCATAATATTGGATGTTTGAAAATATGTACTGCTCTCGGCAGCCAATTACTAGTGAGGTTTTTGCAGTCTGGCTGTTTTAGGCGCTAGCTCAGCCTTGCAAATCATCTAGAAAAATAATTTGCAGCCCTCACCATTCCACTCACATAGCCCAGCTGCTTTTTGAAGCTGTAGCACAGGTCTGGAAATTTCTACATTTTTCCTTTACCAAACCGCCAGCAGTTAAACAGGAGTTAGAGCAGAACTGCTATCCATTCTTTTGACATGGAGTGATAAAATGGTCAAAGATTCAAGGGATATGAACAAAGCAGGATGGGAACAATGATGCTGTATTCGTGTTTTAAATTGGCAGATTAAAAGGAAAAAAGTAGGGGCTGGCCCAGTGACGTAGCTGTTAAGTTTGCACGCTCTGCTTAAGTTTGCACGCTCTGCTTCAGCAGTGTGGGGTTCCCAGATTTGGATCCTGGGTGTGAACCTAGGCACTGCTTATCAAGCCATGCTGTGGCAGGCATCCCAGATATAAAATAGAGGAAGATGGGCACAGATGTTAGCTCAGGGCTAATCTTCCTCAAAAAAAAAAGAGGAAAAAAGTAATAATACTGGTGTTGGCAAAGTTATAGGAAAATGGGCTCATTCATACATTTTGGTTACTGTATTAATTGGAACAAACTTTATGGGGGGGCAGTTTGGAACATATCCTGATGTTTCCACTTCGTAGTTCTACTTCTCCAAATTTATCATAAAGAAATAGTCAGAAATGTGTTCAAAGATTTAGGTACAAGGACATTCATGATAGTATTTTTTTTTTTAATGATTTTTTTTATTTTTTCCTTTTTCTCCCCAAAGCCCCCCGGTATATAGTTGTACATTCTTAGTTGTGGGTCCTTCTAGTTGTTGCATGTGGGACGCCACCTCAGCGTGGCTTGATGAGCAGTGCCATGTCCCAGGATTCGAACCGACGAAACACTGGGCCGCCTGCAGCCGAGCGCGCGAATTTAACCACTCAGCCACGGGGCCAGCCCCATGATGATAGTATTTTTTTATAATGGTGATAAATTATAGACAATCTAAATGTATGTCATAACCATAAGTTAGAGTTCTATGCAACTATTAAAAACCTTGGTTTGGAAACATATATAATGACAAGTGGAATGTTCCTAATACAGTGTAAAGTAGGAGGATAAAAGAAATTACACAACAGGATATTGCATACAACCCACATTTTATTAAAATTTATATACATTTTTAAAAGTTGGGATCAAAATCAAATGGTTAACTGTGGTTAGATCTGGATAGTAAGAAGATGTGATTCATTGCACTTTCTTTACCTTTACAAGGTAAACACGTTATTTTTGTTTGTTTTGTTTTTTCTTCTCTTTTTTAAGAATGGATTTTAATTTTTTTTCCTTAAAGATTGGCACCTGAGCTAACAACTGTTGCCAATCTTCTTCCTTTTTTTTTTCTGCTTTTTCTCCCCAAATCCCCCAAGTACATAGTTGTATATTTTAGTTGTGGATCCTTCTAGTTGTGGTATATGGGACACCGCCTCAGCATGGCCTAATGAGCAGTGCCATGTCTGCGCCCAGGATCCCAACCAGCGAAACCTTGGGCCGCCGAAACGGAGCGCGCAAACTTAACTACTTGGCCATGGGGCCGGCCCCAAGAATGGATTTTAATTTTAAAGGATGGATTCTGCCCTGTGCTCCTCCGACCTCGCCTCTGGTAGTTTGCCTGCTCCCCTCCTCCCCACCTCTCCTCCCTGTCTCTGCAGCCTTCAGCCTGCTGTGCGTTCCTTCCCCCAAGCCCTGCAGTGGTCCTCAGCCTTCCAACCCAGCACAGGCCGGGAGGGGAAAGAGGAAGAAGACCACGGAAAATACACAGGAAGAACAGTTTTAACATTTCAAAAGCCTTAATAATCCAGCATATCAGTAGTTTATTTTATACATGTATTAGGCCAAAGGATAACGCGTATTAGAAGCTGGGAAAAGTTGAATGAGTCCCCTAAGGAAACATAAATTAGAGGTAGAGACACAGCGAAAATTGAGACGTAAGGCTAATAATCTGTGCTTCTGCATGAAGGAAACTCTCTTGCCAAATTAACAGGTAGGAAAAAAAGAAACCTCTGCCTTCAAAGCCTCTGCTGGCATAGAAATACTTACTTTTTAGTTGTTTTTTTAAAAAATAGGAAGACTCCCCCTTCATGTGATGATGAAGTTAAGACATGTTTGTCAGGGAAATTTGAATATAGACTGGCCATTAGATGGTATCCAGAAATTGTTGATAATTTTTTAGAAGTGATAATGACATATATAAGAAAATATCCTTATTTTTAAAAAGTGCGTATGGAATTATATAGGAGTGAAATGACATAATGTCTGGAATTTGCTTTAAAACAGAAAAAAAAAAGAGAAGGCACGGTAGATATAATCTCAAGGCATTTCCAGAGACAGGCGGTGTAGGCGCTAACAGACAGAATCCTACCCATAATTTATATCCTGAGGGACACACTCGCGCTGTGCCACAGAATATCTGTGCTCCGGCCCTGTTAACATTTAGGTTTGTTAAGCTGTATTTATATCAGACCACCAGGGAACTAGCAGGGGAAATGACTTACGAACATGCCTGAGAATTGTGGCTCTGGAAAATCCTGGTCCAGGTCTCACCAACCAGTGAGTTTAAATTTGGGTCACATTTTCTTTAATACCCAAATTAAGATGGCTTGAGCCTCCTATGACCAGCACAGGAATGGAACATCACCTTGACTGCTACTCCTAGAGGTTCCCTAAGCATCTTTTGAGGGTGCTGTCTTAGTTGTGCTCAGGAAGAGGTCCCCATCTCTTCCACTCCAGCCTCTCTGCCACGACTGCCTGGGCCAGAAGTGCTCCACCGGGCATACCTGCCTCCCCTGGTGCCTCCTGTGGCTGCCAACACCCCTCTAATCCTGAGGAGCTCCCCACTTTGCTGCTCCATCCTAAAATAGGAGCAAGAACTTAGTTCTCCATAGCACAGCTGAGACCAGGCTGCTAGGTAGAACAAAGCTTTATGAAAGGTCGGGGGATGAGAGCAGGTGAAACCAACAGTGACATCCAGCTGCTCCCCATAGGAGTTCTTCCAAGAGCCTCAGGGTCCCTTAAGAAGGCTGCACCTCTGCTTAGCTGGCAGCCTGCCTCCAGGAGGCTACGGTCAGCTAATGCCTCCATGGAAGATGTTCCAAGCATTGTCACATCCTAGATGCCACCACCCAACACTAGGTTCTAAATAGGAAAAGTTTCACCATCACACAGGTCTTCCTGGCCTGGCCCAGAAGCAACCTCGTTTTGGGATGATCACCATTGTGGAAGATCCGCTTCAGAGGAAACATCCCTCACAGCCACAAGGGGATGGTTTTGCCTTGTGGGCCCCATCAGGAGACCCACGGTAGAAGGGATACCATTACGCTAGTACCTGCTGGATTGTGGCATACCTGCCAAACTTGTGGGACTTAGTCTGTCTAGGTTGGTCTGTGCCACATCCATGCCAGTTCCTGCGCACAGTTCTTTCTCCAGAGCAAGACCTACCCATTCCTGCAGCATCTTATTCTGGATTTCTTATAAATACTGGCTCCTCAAGAAGCACTACCAGTTTACAGCTCAGCACATTCCAAGTTTATAACAAGCCAAGAAAACTCCCACCTTTCCCTCCACCCCAAGCCACTGAGTCCCTGGGTCCTAGTACTGATTCCACCTCCTCGATAAGTCATGTTACTAAACATACGATTTCACTAGAAAACACGTATATTCTGTTTATCAATGTGTTTCCAGTTTCCACAAAGCACAGATTGGGTATTGGATTTACATTTGTGGGAAGCTTCTCCAAAGATAAATTTAAGACTTCATCCTTGGAAGATTACAAAAAAATTGCTCTGGACTTTTAAACGGTTGTCACTCTAGCTTCTACATCAAGATTTCAAAATTTTAGGCCTTGGTCTCAACTCTAATGGCAGAGGTCCACTACTTTTTAACCAAGAAAAAAATTTAAAGCCTTATAAAGGTTTAGCTACAAACAGTATTTGTTAAACAATAGCCAAATGTATGATACATATGTGAGTCAGTTTCTTTTCAAGCAGGGCTCTGCAAGCTATTCTTGTAAAGGGCCAAATAGTGAATATGTTAGGCTTTTTGAGCCACACAGTCTCCGTCCATCTACCCAACTGGTTGTCACAGAAGTGTAGCCATAGACAATATGTAAATGATTAAGCGTGGCTGTGTGTCAATAAAACATTTATTTACAAAAATCAGGAGGCCTACCAGCAGCTGACCTCTGCCAAAATGAAATACAAGACTAGATTCTAACTTTCAAGATACAATCTAATTGAGATGGAATCTCTATGACCAAATAAACCAACACACCAAGCAACTACTACTCACAGCAAGCAATGAATATAAATGCCCTGAAGAATGGAGGATGGAGCAGGATAAGTGAAGTCAGTCAAGGTTTTTGGAGACCCCTATTGTTAAATTCAGGCTTTGGAGGGATGACACACTTGGATCGTTTGGGCTAGGGAAGGCATTTTTTTGAGGCTATGTATTCATTTACTCATAAGCAGCTGTGTACCTGGATACCATCCCACATCCTCCAGTAGAAAGAACTGTGCTGTGGGCCTCCCTAAGACAGGGTTCAGTTTCATTCAAGAGATATTTGTTAACCCCACCGGTATGAAAACAGACTAACAGAAAACCACCTATGAGAGGGTGAGGTTCCTGCCACCCACGCGGTCATGGACCCCGGGTCTTCTGCTAGCCGGATCCATGAGTCCTCGTGTTTGCAAGAAGGTAGAAGAGTCGAAGATGAACATATCACTTGGTTGTACAGCTTGCTATTAGGTCACTAAGAGCGTTTAATGTCAACTTCAGCTATGGGGTAAAGTATGCATGCTTTTCTTGAAACATTGATGGTTTTTACATAGTTCCATCTCTATGAAAATTGCCATTTCAAGTTGGCTTATAAACTTAAAACTCCACGCTGGGAAAGGCACATTTGTAGCCTAAGACTATACACACTGAGAATAAACTGCTTGCCTCATTTGCAACATCTGGAACCACCGGGCTCTGCCTGCATTTTAAGTGCCTCCGTTCCATCCCCCAGCCTTATTGGGGAACTGAGAAAATAAGATATCCTAAGCAGGTTTGCACACATGAATTAAACATTTCCCAAAGATCATCAGGAAATTTTGTGTTGAGTTAGAACACAGCTATTGCAGCCAGAGGACTTATTATATTAATTTGATGTCTGCAATGGTTTTCTCCTAAGAAGAAAGGGACACATAGTGTATAAGGAATGAAGTTTCCACAGTGAATGTGCCACTTGCCACAGTAATAAGATGAAAAGTGGCAAGAGATAAATATGCCTGCTTCCATCTTTCTGAAGCCCAGAGGATCAACCACGAATGAGCTTTCCTTCTGCCCACACCAGTACTAGACTTTGTCACAGCTCTGTTCAACTGTAAGTTAACCTGATTTTGTTTCTAAAAAAAGGAGTGAGAAACCATGCAGGGATTCTAAGGAACCTTCTATGTGTTGAATGCATGGACCTGGGAGACCATTCATTCATTCATTCCATCTTTGATGTCCCAGGCTCTGTGCTAGGCACAGAAGATATAAAGATGAGTTCTATTCCAGCAAGAAAGAGAGAGTACAGTACAATGCTGTGTGATAAGTGCTTTGTGGGAATAAGGATAGTGGAGATGACATTGGGATGGAGTTTTGAAGAAAAGATAAGAATCAGATGAAGGGGGGCAGGCATTCAAGGCAGAAGAAAATATCAGATGGCATGGCATTTTGTGAGGACAGTGGGACTTTGGAGTGCTGGAAACATGGGGAGAAGGGGTGGGAATGGAAAGATGAGCATGTGACTTCATGGGTTTGTGTGCCTTCCTAAGGGGTCTGGACTTGAGCCTGTAGGCATGGGAAAGCAAGTTACAGCAGTGACTCCCACCTGTGCCATTCTCTACACAAGGACACCCTGCACAAGCTTCAAGTGGGGAAGTATTGTTAAAGAAAAAAAATTCAATGATAGTGATAAAGACAGTAAGGCAGACTTTCTTCAGGACTGTCACATAGGTGTAGGGACCACTACAATGGGATTTTGCAGTGGGGAGAGAGATTGGGCTCAACTCTGAACAAATACAGCACAAGCAAGTGGGAACTGATAGCCAAGGAGAAAGGTAGGGGGGATCAGCAGATGGAAGATGATGAAGAGAAAACTTCAGGGAGAAGGGGGATTCTAGCTAAACCGACCTAACAAGATTCTTGCTGAAGAGAGACCAGGGTGGTCACATATCACCTGGGGGACGGTGGAGGATGAGGAACCTGATTAGATATCAAGAATAGTGGGATATCAAAGCTTGGGGGTTCCAGTTAAACTGACTTAGCAGAGTTCTTGCTAAAACTAGACTTTACAAGGAAGTGCACAGCTGGCCTAGAAGAAGGTTCAGGAGCCTGACTAAAGTGTGGTCAAGCAAACAATCTTTGTCAGTGTCGATTATAGTGGGGCAGGAGAGTCTAGTGGTTAAGTGTGCAGACTAAGGAGCCAGAGTGCCTGGGTTTGAATCCTGGCTCTGCCATTTACTAGCTGTGAAACCTTCAACAAGTTACTTAAGTTGTCCTCCACTGTAAAATAGGGAAGTATTAGTACTCTGTCATGGTGCATTTAAAGTGCTATATAATTTTTTTATTTACTCTTTTTTTGTCTGATACTGTTAGAAGTTTCTAGAATATCCCTGCATTGGCATCAGAAACTACAGGGCCAATATTAGAATTGAGCCATACATATGCATGTGCATACCATGCATTCATTCTGGAAATTAAAACAATATAAAAAGACTTGCTCTGCCACTAGTTTATAAGGTTCACCAGCATACAAGTAGCCCTACCCAGAAGCGTAAGCTTCTAATTTTACAGGATAAGGAGAAGCAAAGACAGAGCTCAATAATAATTAGGTCTTGGTAGAAAACCAGAGAAGTTTCACTGAGCTGTTAGCTATCCTGATGTCAAAGCATGGACTTTGAAGAGAGTAAAGGAGTTTCTCAGGTTCTCTGAGGTGTGTTTAATGCTCTTATTGAACAATAAGCCTCCTATAAAAGCCCGTGGCATCTTCTGAAAAATTGGCCCAAACTACGAATACCACCATGCTCTGTGGTGTAAAAAACAAAGTTGAAGCAGCTCCCGGACTGCTGAAGAACCAGGAGACCAGCCCGCTGCTTCTTGACACATGTTTTGGACATCAAATGCAGACTGGCTGACAGAGGCTACAAAGTGAGAGCCTTCTGTTGGTTCTGTCTGAGGACTGGTTTATTTTGTTAACTTCACAGAATAGTCTGGGGGATGATATAATCTATTTTAAGGGAATTCTTTGTATTAAGATCTCTAAGAAAAAGAGATGTCATAAGTGAAGTGTGCACAGAAATATATTTTGCATACTCCCTCTGCCTTTTCCGTTCCCTTTGAATATGCCGGGGGTATTTATCCAGGCTGCAGAGATTTCCCTGTGCCCTGGATTAACAAAGTGAGATCCTGTCCAGCCTTGTTTTCCTGGGGAATGAACTTGTTTATTTAATCTTCATAGCAACCCAATGAAGTTGTAAAGTGGGTGGGACCTTATCTTCATCTTTAGAGATGAGAAAACAGGAGGTTGAAGAGAGATTAGCGGCGTTTCCGAGATCGCATAGATCATAAGGGCAGCACCTGGACTGACGCAGAGTCTGGAGTTCCATTCTGGAACATTCTACTGCCTAGGGACTGGAGCCTGGGAAGAGGGGTCTCGGGCAGGCAGCCATACATAAATAAGTAGGTTGTTCATTCAGTCAACATGTGTTTATCAAGCTCCTCCTAGGCGCTTGGCACTGGGTATATTTTGGTGAACAGGCAGATATGTAGGTCTCCTGCCCTTGAGGAGCTTACAGTCTAGAGAGAAAGAGGCATTAAATGCTGAACCCATTGATAAAAATTGTGAAGCCTGATATGAATAGGATGCCAAGCGAGGAAACCAGGGGAGCCTGCTTCAGCCTGGAGACTCAAGGAAGGACTCTGACGAAAGGACTTAAAAGTAGCCAAATGAAGGGTTGGAAAAAGCAGTCCAGCAGAAGCAAGAGCCTGTGCAAAGCCCTTGAAGTGGAAGTTCAGTCTGCTCTAGAAGAGGCTGGAAGAGGGCAACACGATGGCGAGGTGGCACTGCTGGGGCTGGAAGGCAGGCAGGCGTCCTTCTCACAGGGTCTCCTTAGCCGGAGAAGACAGTTTTATCCTCAGTGTTTTATACCCTCGTGTGAAATGGCCTGATTTAAGTTTTTAAAAGATCTCTTTAGTGACCATGTGACAAAGGAATACAGATAATGGAAGAAGGAGTGAGGGAATGAATGAGTTAACTCTTGTTCAGTCTCTTCCATTTGCTCAGTGACACATTTCCTATTGATCATTTCATTCAATAATAATGAAGGCTATAGTACACATTAAGTTCTAGCCACCATACTAGGCATGTTATTGATATTATTTCTGATCCTTACAACAACCGTGCAAAATGGTGGTGTTCACTTTGCTCCTGACAATTACCCTTTATAAGGTAGAGACATTTAAAACCTCCATTTGGGGTCAACCCTGGTGGCCTAGTGGTTAAGTTTGGCATGCTCTGCTCTGGTGGCCTGTGTTTGGTTCCTGGGCATGGACCCACACTACTCCTCTGTCAGTGACCATGTTGTGGTGGTGGCCCACATAAAAAGAAAAAAAAAGAGGGGCTGGCCCCATGGCCGAGTGGTTAAGTTCGCACGCTCCGCTGCAGGCGGCCCAGTGTTTCGTTGGTTCGAGTCCTGGGTGTGGACATGGCACTGCTCATCAAACCACGCTGAGGCAGCGTCTCACATGCCACAACTAGAAGGACCCACAACGAAGAACATACAACTATGTACCAGGGGGCTTTGGGGAGAAAAAGGAAAAAATAAAATCTTGAAAAAAAAAAGAAAAAAAGCAGAGGAATCTTGGCAACAGATGTTAGCTCAGGGTGAATCTTCCTCAGGAAAAAAAAATGCCATTTGATAGATGGGGAAACTGAGTCTGGGAGGAGAAGGCTGGGATTTGAGCCCAGTGTGTCCCCCCAAAGGCCATGTTTGTTTCTCCCCATGCCAGTGGAGATACAGGAGTCATCCAGGTAAGAGAGTTTTAACTCCTATGCAACAGTGAGTTTCATGGAAGTTGTGTCCATTCACAGTTGTGAAGCACCATCAGATGCCAGACCAAAATACTTCCAATAATGGAGTTAATTCTGACACCTTAATGGCAAGGTGGAGAGAGATTGTCACGAAAACTTTGTTCTCCAGTGGGTGGTAGCTTAATCAGAGAGCTCTCGGAGGAGTCTTTTGCCTTCCAGTGTTTATTTTTAAAACATGCTATTGTTTAGCCCATGGCAACTGCTTCCTTTGTAGTGTTTTTATAAAAAGTTCTAATAGATTATTACTGTTTTAGCCAGGAGCCAGTACCCCAGCTCATCAGAGCCTCCTCCCAAGGTGAACAAGCAAGCATAGTTTCTTAAAATAAAGAGCTATCAGGTGCCCCTAACTTCCAAGGAAAACCTTGAATTGTATCCTTGTTTCTAGGCCACAGCCCAGCCTCAAGATGGTCCCTGGTTTTAAAGGACAATCCTGGGCTCACTGGTAACTGGACTTGCAAAAGAAAAACAAAATCAATGGCAGTGGTAAAAGATGGTAAAGCAGACTTTATTCAGGATCGTCGAGATAGGTGTAGGGACCACTGCAGTGGGATTTTGCAGTAGAGAAGAGAGATCAGGCTCCACTCTGAATACAGCATGGGTAAGTGGCAATTGATAGCCAAGGAGCAGGATGGGGGTCAGTGGATGGAAAATTACTAAGAGGAAACATTATGGGGAAGGGGGATGCTAGCTAAACCGAACTAACAGGATTCTTGCTGAAGAGAAGCCAGGGTGGGTCACATATCACCTGGGGGATGATGGAGGATGAGGAATCTGGTCAGATATCTAGGGTGATCAGATATTGAGGGTAGGGGGTTCTGGTTAAACTCACTTATCAGAGTTCTTGCTAAAACTGGATTTTGCAGGAAGGGCACAGATGGGCCTAGGAGAAGGTTCAGGAGCCTGACTAAAGTGTGATCAAATGAAGAATCTTTGTGAGAATCCTGCTCATCTTGTTCTGGCCAATTCAGGTGCTACCTCCTGCCAGTTGCTTCTGGTCACCTCAGCCTGGTGACAACTCTGGCTCCTCTGAAAGTACATGGTACCTATCCTCTGCACCAGTGCTTTGCAAAGCATTCAGTTTTTAAACTGGATGGGAAAGATCCAGTTTTTAAAATTTCCAATCTGTCACAGATCAGTAATCTTTGTAAACTAAAATAAAAATGAATTACTAGAAAAAGGTATAAAAAACAAAGGCATACAAAATGCTAGCCCTATTTTTTGTTATTACGTTTAACAGACATAAAATTACTGTCCAATTGCTATGAAAGTTTTAAACAGTTACCTTTGATTTCTATGCAGATCACATTGCACCTGCTTTATATTGTATTAGTGCACAATCCCCTGTCATTTGTCAGTTCCCAGAGAGCAGGTATCAGCTCCCAGAAGAAATGAGTTCTGGAGTGGACTGTAAAGAAAGGCACTCCTCTGGACCTTGCCAGGCACGAGGCACGGCATGAAAGCAAGGAATCCAGGTGGCTTTTGAGAATAAAACCCCAGTAAAAGCAAGATGATGTTTCACTGGTTTGGGACTAAGCAGGGCATGCTGTCTGACCTGCCCCCAGTAAGTGATGGGGGCCATATTCTTAACCACTGTGTCATACTGCCTCTATCCGTGTGCTACAAAATCCTAGACCAGCACTGCCCAATAGAACTTGCTGTGATGTAGGAAATTTTCCCTGTGCTGTTCATTGTGGTAGCCACAAGCCACATGTGGCTATGTATGCCAGCTCCACCACTCACCAGCTTAGGACCTTGGCATATAACTTTGCCTTTCTGAGCTACAGCTTTCTCCTCTGTAAAATGGGGATAATAATGCCTACCTCATAGGGCTATAGTGAGAATTCAGGGAGATGATGCACTTAACATGCAGTCATTGCTAAATACACAGTGTCTATTGTCATCATAATTTTTATTGTAAGTATCATCATCATCATTATTGGCAGGTGGGTGTTTAGACCATGCAGACAGCCATTTTATATTCATGTTAAGTTGGGTAAAGTTCCTATTACAGAGGTTTTCAAAGATTAGGCTGTTTCTCTGCACAAGATCCCTCCCTCTACAGTGGTCCCCTCCCCTATCCTCAATGACACATTATAAATCGTCCCAAGAGCCTGGATTTGGGGACCAGCCCTGCCCCCATCAGTGATGACTGGAGAGGTAGAGGGGTAACTCTGGAGATGTAGAGATTCAAATCAACAATTGTTGAATAATTTCGGATATATCCAGAATTGTAGGACTGAGGTAGATTTGAGGAATGGGGAAAAAAAGCTCTTTCTACAAATACAGTAATTCCCCCGTTATCTGTGGTTTCCCTCTCTGCAGTTTCAGTTACCTGAGGTCCAGAAATGTTAAACAGAAAATTCCAGAAATAAACAATTTATGAGTTTTAAACTACATGCCATTCTGAGTAGTGTGATGAGATCTTGCACCATCCCACCCAGAACATGACTCATCCCTTTGTCCAACATATCCACACTGTGTACCTTACCCCCTCCCATTAGTCACTTAGTAGCCATCTTGGTTATCAGATCGACTGTCATGGTGTCACAGTGCTTGTGTTCAAGTCATCCTTATTTTACTTAATAATGGCCCCCATAGCACAAGAGTAGTGATGCTGAAATTCGGATATATCAAAGAGAAGCTGTCAAGTGCTTCCTTTAAAGTGAAAATGTGGAAGTTCATGATAATAAGGAAGGAAAAAAATTGTATGCTGAGGTTGCTAAGATCTACAGTAACTTTTTTACAACGTATTATTATAATTGTTCTATTTTATTATTATTGTTCTATCTTTTACTGTGCCTAATTTATAAATTAAACTTTATTATATGTATGTATGTAGAGGAAAAAACATAGTTTATATAGGGTTTGTTACTATCCACGGTCTCAGGCATCCACTGGGGGTCTTGGAAGGTGTTTCGTCAGGATAAGGGGGGCAACGGTAACTAGAATATAGTTGCTGGACTCCAGGAGAGAGGAGCTGGCTGACTGCTCTGGGAATGTATTTGTTTAAGATATTGCCACCAAGAATCTTATTATTATGAAGCCTTTTATTGCCAGCTGGGTCCTGGAATAGAAGCAGAGGCAGCAGCCCATGGCCAAATCATTAAGACAAATTAAGACATATTAACATATGCTGGAAACAATTTCCCACATAGATTTAATTTGTTTCACTGCTGGAAGAAAATCCTGAGAGGGCATAAAACACGTACCCAAGAACAGTTCTGCAGCTACCCTGTGAACTTGTCACTTGTCAGCACCTTAGGGGCTGGGAGCTGCTTAAACTGAACATAGACCAAAGAGCAATATATCCACAAATGCATCCTCTATTAAGGCAGAGTTACAGGTGCTTATACGGGTTACTTGGAGTTCTGTTAAATTGGTGATTTTCTTGGTTCTTTTTTTTTAACCTACAACTATTGTTATAAATAGTTATTTTAATTGTTTATCACAATAATGTACAGAGCTCTAAAATGGAATAGGCACATTTTATAATCATATAATATACTTAGCAAACTTACATATTTGCATTGTTGTTTGCTCTTTTTTTTAAGAGACTGAACTAAATATGACATAGTTCATTCGTTTCTGATTTGTGGCCCTCAGTGTCTTTTGATTTTGTTATCGCTGTTTCTTGCAGAATTGTTATTTTTAATTGTCTTACCATCAGGAAAAGAAAATCTTCTCAGGACACCAAACTACATTTTTCTCAGAGAAAGAGAATAGACTCTATCATCAAAGTTATTCTAAGGTGTGACTGTTGCAATATGTCCACCATATGGTAATTGCACAATCTTGCCCGCGAGGTTAGTGAATGGGCCCTTAACAACATCCTGGGGTGGCTGCTAAAGAGGCCAGAGCCCCTTCTCTCAAAATGTTAACCTGCACAGGAGCAATCAACAGTTGGAGGGATGATGTGCTTAGAGTGAGAAATGATTGGTTCTGTCATCATAATGATGACAGCTTCCTTACGGACTTTTCCTGTACATCAAATATGTATGATTATATTTGAGAAGCATAATCCCCCAGTCACTTACAAAAAGGGATAAGCCATTTACTGTGTGAGGAGTGAATATAAAACTACTTGCAGATCCTGATAGCCTACAGGTTTACTACCTTTTCCTTGGAGTTGCCTCGTGGTGACCTCTTTATTTTCCCTGCTACCCTGTATGTTAGGTTTTGCCAATGGGACACGCGTTGAAGACTCAAAAAGTCGTTTTCTATTACGGTTATTTGACTCAAAATGTGATTCTCATTTTGGAAACTGGGCAGGGTAGTCTGAAACCTCCTAATGATGGCTTGTTGAAAATGTTTTGGTTGCTTCTCAGCTTGCCCTATGTCCCACATAGAAACATTCCAGTTAGGGAGCTGCATCATTTGACTCCATTTATACAAGCATCTTTGATGGAGGGCGAAGGTTTCTAGCAAGGAGGGACGTATGACTTCCACCTCTATACCTATCCTTGGCATTCTAGGCAACCCTTTCATGTCTAGGCAACATTCAGCAGCCAAAGACCATTTGAAACTAGATCTAACAATGCAACCATAAGTCTCCTAAATTGGAAATTTTATTTATATCCAACCCAAAATGAAAAATTTAAGGTGCCTCACAATCAAAATCATACACAATAAGGTTGTTAATGTAGAAGCAATTGAAAAATCATGAAAAGAAGAAGGAAATATGCTAGCCAGGATGGATAATGAAATTACTGTGATTTATTATTGAATTTGGCCCTGAGATTATCTAAAGATTCAGCAATAAGTAGATGATTAAATACATTGTGGTACAGCCGCATGACAGAAGATTATGTAGCCATTAAAATTATCCTCAGGGTGAATTTTTAACAATAAGAAAAAAATGCTTATAATATAGTATTAAGAAGAGAGGAAATTAGAAACTATAAAATTGTCTCAGCTATGTTTACAAAAAAAAATCAAGAAAAAAATATTGGAAGAAAATTCACCAGAATATTAACTATGGCTGATGATATGAAGTGATTTTTGTTTTCATCTTCATATTTTTTCTCTTTATTTCAGGCAAGTATAATGAACATATATAACTTTTATAATCACACATAAAAGTTATCTTTTTAGTTGAGACTGAGCTTCCTGCCAGAAAAGGCAGAAAGGGAAACAATCGTAAGTTATACAATTTTCATTATGTGATGAAAGAACTCTCTCAGTTCTTCAAAATAAACTTTTCCTTGACGCTGAATTCCAAAAGGAGTTTATCATAAAGGCTGTTGAGGGATGTAACATACAAATCTTGATAAAGTTTTTAGAGCAAAGGCAGAAGAAGAACTCCTCCTGAGTGTGTCTCATGACCACTCCCAAGGAGAGCCAAAGGTACGGCCCTCACTATGGGCTGAGGCCATCCAGGTTAGCCGGGAGGGGAACTCGCACCTCACTAGGCTTCCATCTCTTAATTCTGTGTTTGGAATTTTGAATTGCTTCTTTTGTCCATTGCATCTTATCCATACAAAATGTGGGAGATGGGCCTAGCAGATGCAGAGAACCGCTCTCGGCTCTTTATTTCACACCTTGAGAACTGAATCACCACCAGTCCTGGGAGTTGATCTTTTAAAAATAATGTAATTTGACTTCTCCCTTTCAGGTGTTGCTGCACTGGACACCAACGTATCTGGAAAAATTGGTCTGCGTGCCATCGTATATTATTTCTGTACCACTGTCCTTGCTGCAATTCTAGGTAAAATTTATGAATTCTTATTCCTATGTTTAATTGTGACTTTTCTTTTAAAAGTAGCTGTGCTTTTTCAAATGCACATTTTTTTAAAATCAGAAAGCAGTATTGTCAAACTACCATGAAGCTTTTTGGCTTGAAGTCTACACAGCACCTTTTATATGAAGAAAATATTGTACTGCCTGAGTTTCAGGCATGGTACAACTTATTAATGTCTCCAGTATGAAACCGAAAGAGAGTGACAGTTCTAAGCCTTATCAGGATCATTGGATAGAAGGAAATGAAGCCAAGAGTTTATATGATCCTTAAACTGAATAATTAGTCCATAATAGTGGAGTCAAGTATAATTATAAAGTATTTCCAGAAAGAAAGCATTTCAGTGCATTTCAAATTTCATATAGTACCAGGAGCTAACAGCAAATAGAGTCTTGCCAAGTGTAAATCCCATTTGAAAAAGGGAGAAAGTTCTAATCAGGGAATATAGCTGCTCTCGTAACTCTGGCATTCTTTTGTGAAGAAAGTGTGGTCCATCATTCGTGACCTAGCCTGACATTTTAAGAAGGACTCCCAGAGTAGAAAGAGAAGAAGAATGTACTCAGATGTTGCAGCCAGCCTGACCCTTGCAGCTCTGCTTTAATGAACTGATAAGAAGTGGTGAGGCTATGGTGAGGTTTTAGTGGTATTAGGCCGGGGGATCTAGGAGGGCCTGAACCCTGCCTTAAACCAAAGCCTCATCTCCTCATGAGGTTCCTGAGGGAGGCAGACATAAAGAAAAAAGCTGGGCATGTGTCTCTTCTGCAACCCTGAGTGGGAAGAGTGGACCACGCCCACTCATGGCCCTTGTGTTGCCTGGTGACTCCTTCCACTAGCAAAACTGGCCCATTCAGCATCCTGAAGTCCTGCTCCCCCAACCCCCACCCCTGTGGATTGGCATTTCACCTTTGGAGGAGCCATAAAAGGCATTTTTTCTTCTTCACTCCCCTCCAGTCAAACAACCTCCCATGCCTTGGTCTCTTCTACAACTTCCCACCTCTGCCTGGACACCTCAAGGGACAGGAACCCATTACCTCCAGAGGCCAGAATGGCACTTTCAGATACTCTTCGTTTAGACAGCTCTTCCTTACGGCAAGAGAAACTATCTCCCCGTAACTCCTGTCTATTTGTCCTCATTCCATCCTCTCAGAGTCACACGGAACAACACTTTTCCCAACCCTAACCCTTTTTAGGGTTACACAACAGCTTTCCAGATATTTGAAGGCTTACGGTGTGGAAGGAAGATAAGGCTTATTCTGTTTGACCTCAGGAAAGTAACTAGCACCTGTAGGTAAAAATTACAGAAAGACATTGAACAAGTGCCCTGAGTTAGAAAATGAATCACCCTCACCCCAACCCCTGCCTAGGCTGATCTCATAAGCTAAAGAAAAGAAAAAAGAATATTCTTATCAGCAAGTGTTTCCAGAAGCAATTCTTGAATCCAGCCCCTTCATTTTTAAAAAAAAAAAAACACGGGAAGAGTTCCTTCTGCTTCATTTTTAAATAGAAAAGTAATTAAAGCCACTGCTGAGATCCAAGCTGAGGCTCAGCATTTTGGTTGGACCTTTGGGTCCCCTCCCAATATGCCTGGAACCACCATGCCTGCCAGTTCTAAGAAGGATATACTAGGGGTGCTGATTGCCCTGGAAGGTTCTTAATGCTCTCTGGGTGCTATTGTTGGCTACAGGTATTGTGCTAGTGGTGAGCATCAAGCCTGGTGTCACCCAGAACATGGATGAAATTGACAGGACAGGCAGCAGCTCTGAAGTCACTACAGTAGATACCATGTTAGACCTGATCAGGTGAGTGTCTTGCCAGCAGGGGGGTTCATAGGCATGTGACCAGGGTGGTCTCACAGGGTGTCATGCTTAGTTTAATGCTCTCTCGTCACCATCTTGAAATTTTCAATAATTTTTTAAATTATTGTACATTTTCCTTTTGCCCTGGACCCCACGAATTACATAGCCAGTCCTGCTTGCTAGGTCATGGTTCCAAGAGGGAATGGAAAGACCAGTCTCCCCTGTCAGCATTTAGGATAGACAGAGATGCAAAAAGTATTCTCGTTGCATTAAGATTCTGGGCTGGGTTGGGTAGTCAGTTCTGAAGCACACTTGAAGAAATACATTTTTTAATTGTACAGGAGAAACCCTCTTATCTGAAGCAGTCAGGGCCAGAAGTTGATCAGTTAATAAAAAATAACAATTCAAGCGGAGAATCATAAAAAATGATACAGATAAGCAGTCCATATTTTGTTTACACTTAAAACTTAAATGCATTTATTTGCCAGTGTTTTGATGTAGGGCCAAGATCTTTTATTGGAGTGTGTCAGTTCATTTTAATTTCATATCATTTGTTGCATATGCTGCCCTTATAAATGCATCATCTACAATTTCTGGATTCAGTTTCCATGAAGTGGAGCAACAAAACCCTTAGAAATTACAAAGAAAGCTGAGTGCTGAATCCTTCCAGTTTTTATTTCAGTTATCTTCCCATACCTATTTTAACCACAAAAATTTTAGTCACTTGCCTTGATTGAATTTCCAGGCATTCAGCTTAGTTTTTATAGGAACCACACCTTCCTTCTCACACTCATATTTCATTGATTTGTATAATTGTAATTCAGTAGTTACAGTGATATTTGCAATTGGCTTAAAAAATTTGGGAACAAATGCAGTGGACTCTTGGTAGGTATACATTCTTATAATGAAAACAGAAATGTGCAGAATATTAAAGCCTCTTATCTGTGAGTGTCCACATCCCTGTGCGGTTTCACCAAGGACAGCGCATATATCAGTTACTCAGTGATTCAGTTAAGTGACAATTGATTAGGAGAGCTTTCTATACTTGGTTGAAGCTCAGCAGGGAAAAATAAATCTTGATATAAAGAAGTACTATGGGAAGGAGAGGCCAGAAGAGAAACCAGAGTACTAATTCTGTATTATCCTCATCCACTAATGTTTTGTGTATAACCAAAAAACAACACTTTTGCTTTAGCATAATACTGCTTTTCATGTCTCCGACAGGAATATGTTCCCCGAGAACCTTGTCCAAGCCTGTTTTCAGCAGGTAATAATAATGACTTTTGCCGTCAAGTTGCTCCCTTCTCCCCGTTACCAATTAAGATTTTTTTTCCTGCTGTGACCCAAGAAATGGAATTAGCCCATCAAAAATGGCAGGAAAGGTGCCTGTGAATGGAGGACTTTCGGGTGACTCCTCTGTTTCCTGTCTTTCTGGCCACTGTGAAATGTGTGTCTTAACTTACACTGCTTTTGCCATTATGCCTTTTTTCGCTGCAAAAGGGCTCAAATAGAGCAAGTCAGGAACTTATCAAACAATGAGTGTTTTAAAATGTGGCCTCCAGTATCTATTTTTGGAGAACCACATTATATTTGTGAAGAAACTGAGACTGCCTGCAGCTGCAATGCAGTGAAAAAAGTAGCGCTCGGTTTCCTCTTGCCTTTTCCTCTCGTGCTGGGAAATCAGTGTCTAACCCACGTGGGTGGTTAGTGCTCCTTATATTTGGGCTTTTCCTTAATCATTACGTCCCCGTTGCTAGCACTCTAGAAGCAATGTAACAAAGCCATGATTTTTTCTCTAGGAAAGTTTAACAATCTCTTCACTCCATTTCCTTCAAGCGTTTTTCTCTTGTTTATCTATGTACTTTAAGACAGCTGAGTCTATCACAAACTGCTGAATTCATTTGCATAAATTACATGAACAGAGACCTCTGTGTATACCAATAAAAATGGCAGTTAAATTGCTCCCTGCCAATCTCCAAGAGGCACAGAACCACCTCTATTTTAGGGGTGCCTTTGTGGCTCAGCCACAGTGATCATTTGTAAGGTTCCTGGTGTTGGCAGAGCCTTGTTGGAGTGACAGTTATGCCTGGCGTAATGGTGTACTAGCTCTTTCTTAAACCTCTCTGCTGAAGCTCTGCAGAACCAAACAGGGCTGAAGGAAGGACATTCAACAGAAATCTCACTCATGGAAATAGCCCTAAAAGGACTGTTGATTTTGGAACAACCATATAGTTCTTGATGTTTATTAAAGTTATGGTGACTACGTTTATCAAAGTAATGAGATGTTTCTTCCAGATTAAAAATAATAAGTGAATAAATAAACAGAAACAAAAATGATTGATAGGGATCCCTATAGAGTCTGTCCGTTAAGTTGCCTACAAATAAAACCTATACTTTCACAACTGCTCTGTTAATTTGTCCCTTTTTATTGAAAGTGGGAGAACATTTTGACATCATTGAATGGTGGCTGTGGGAGTCAGGGGTTTGGATTTCTTGATCCCACTTTTGGTTCCAAAGCCTCATGGGAGGTGCTGTCCAACCCTGGAGCCAACAGAGGTGTCATAGGTAGAACCCGTCAGTGGCACTTGTTTGGCCAAAGTAACGTACTCCTGTGATTTAGCCTCAGATGCTTAAAAAACTTTTTCCTTTGTTTGTTTCTTTGTCCTTTCTATCTTCCAACGTGCAGTATAAAACTAAGCGTGAAGAAGTGAATCCTTCCAGTGAGCCAGAGATGAACACGACGGAAGCATCTGTCACAGTCGTCACGACAACTGCTATTTCCAAGGTATCGTTTCCTTCCTTGTTGCCTACGCCCCTTCCCCAGTACGCAGAGGCTGAGTCGTGAATGAGCAGGAGATGGAAATACAGTTGATCCTTGTTATTCACTCATCCTGCATTTGTGAATTCACCTACTCGCCAAAATGTATTTGTAACCCCCAAATCAACATTCATGACACGTTCATGTCATTTGCAGACACACAAAGAGTGGTGAAAAATTTAAGTCACCTAATAATACACACATTCCCAGCTGAAAATGAATAAAGCTGTGCTTTGCCTTCTTGTTTCAGCTCTCATGTTGTAAACAAGTGTCCTTTTTGAAGTGTGTCTACGCCACATTTTTCACATTTTTCTTCTTTTTCGTGGTGATTTCACTGTTTAAAATGTCTCCCGAGCATAGTGCTAAAGTGCTGTCTAGTGCTCTTAAATGCAAGAAGGCTATAATGTGCCTTGAGGAGAATATACGTGTGTTGGATAAGCTTTGTTCAGGCATGAGTTATATTGTGTTAGTTGTGAGTTCAACATTAATGATTCAAGAATGTATATTAAATAAGGTGTCTTTGAACAGAAACGCACATAAAGCAAAGTTACATATCGACTATTTGACAAAAATGTTGTGACCATTGGTTCCCAGGAACTTAATCCTGTATTTCCCCCAAGAACAGTGATTAAATATTCACTAATTCAGTGTTGGCGGCCACTTTATAGAACATAACTACCGAGAATAACGAGAATCAACTGTACCATGTAGAGAAACGAATGAGCCCTGTTGCCTCTACATCTCTGCCATTCCTTGGAGTTGAGTTGGGCACCTCTGGGAACTGCTTTAGATTTGCAAGACTATGTAAACACAGAATTCAGGCCCACAAGTACTTATCCAAAATTCTCTGCCAGGATATGATTCAGAATCCAGAGTTCTTCAGACTTTAGAAGGTATATATACTGTATGTTATGCTACGTCCTTAAATGGTATTGGCAACAACACTGTAGAATCAAGCTCATCAATATTTCATGAATAAACTAATAAATATTCTGCCAAGGAAGAGAAATAGACTTTAAGTAGCCTCATCTCAGTTCAGGATAGGTTTTGCCACCAAGAGTTTGCCGTAAACTTATCAATAAAACCAATGGGCTTTGAGAGCTCTGGGGATTTCAGCATTGGAGATTAGAAAGTGTGGGCCTGAAGTAGTATATTTGTCATCCTGTAGTAGATTTCTCCTGAATGTTCTCTGCCTTCACATGGAAGGAAAGATTTAAGGAAAAAAAGAAATACTTAGTAGACTTAAGAATTGAAATTAAATAGACCACGGGTGGCTCCCTGCTTCCTACACAGAAAGCCTTAACTCCTTTGATGAGTTCAGTAGCCCTCCAAGACCTGGCTCCTCCCCAGTTTCCTAGCTTACTTGCCACTCGGCCCCTCTATTCTATCCAGATCAGCCTCCTCAGTTCCTCCTCATTGTTGCCTTTCAGTGTGGTTCCACAAAGATTTTCTGTGCACCCTCTATATGCCAGGCCCTGCTGGGCATTGGGATTACAATAGTGAAAAAACATGGCATCTACCCTCCTGTGAAGAGTGATAAATATCACCATAGGGAAGAATAGGATCCTCTGGGGCATTCAACAAGGACGTTTGAATTAGTTTGGGGGCCACAAAGGATGAGTAGGAATTATCCAAGCAGGGAACAGAGGCCCAGTGCATGATGGCTTTTGCCTTTGCTTACCATTTTTCTGCAGAATACTTTCATCTCCTGGCTGCCTACTGCTCAGGCCTAGATTTAACCTCACAGTCCTCATTCCTGTCCGGAGTCTCCATAGGATGCCTGTAACTCATAGCCTGACTGTGTAGTTAATTACACACCGTCTTGCTGTCATTGGCTCGTGTTTTTCGTGGTTAGTCTTATCTCTCTAGCTGCATTTTAAGACCTTATGTTGTATCCGATGCTGTTAGCACATTCTAGCTGCTTGATGAATATGTATTTGATCATATCAGATCATAAGTAAGAAATGACTGGTACCCCAGTGGCTTATCAACATAATTCTTTATAAATCTGGTTTGCACCACTCAGATTACATTATCTCCCTATGAAATCTCTCAGTAAATCTCATGCTGTTCTTACCCAGGATAAAACGAAGAAATGGTTCATAGTAGTAGGTATCTGGTTAACTTTTATATCTCTAAAATTCTGTTGGTCATCCAAAATTAGAGGCAATAAAGAATGTTCCTGTGCTTCATTATCAGGATAAAACAGATAGTAAAATCTCTTTAAAAATGTTCACACTGGTAAATACTTTGTGCTTCTTACATTATTAATTCTCATCTTGTTTATGCAGGCTGGTAATTAAAATAACCCTGCAAAGTGCCTTGATTCTAAAGTTCTTATTAAAAATGTAAAACACCCCAGAATAGGAAATCATCAAAAGAAATATTCAAATATGGATTTATTGAGAGAGAGAAAGAGAAAAAAAAAAAAGCACTTTAAACTTTAATGGCACGGGATAGGGGCAATAAAAGTTGATACATACATAGGTGTTTTTGGTTTTTTTTAAATTATATTTCCCAGAGTATTGTTGACTGATTGGTAGATCACTAGTTTATTATGTTTGGCTAGTGTATCTTCTCATTTCAGGGCCTATAATTCTAACAAGATTATAATCATGCATCAATGTATTTTCTTGATTTGATCCACAGAACGAAACAAAGGAATACAAAGTCGTAGGCGTGTATTCAGACAGCACAAATATCCTGGGCCTGATTGTCTTTTGCCTCGTCTTTGGACTTGTCATTGGAAAAATGGGAGAAAAGGGACAGATTCTGGTGGATTTCTTCAATGCTCTGAGTGAGGCAACCATGAAAATCGTTCAGATCATTATGTGGTGAGTGGACACCAGTTAACACCATCTTGCTTCCTCTGATGACTGTCCCCTCAAAATTAGAATGAATAGGCTTATGTTTCTCAGCTGACCTCATCCGAGAGAGGGTGAACACTGAATCAAGACACTAGAGTGTTAAATAATTCCACATCTTATGTAGGAGTTAGTTCACTAACAAAAGTCTAGACATCAGCTACTGTCTTTTCTACCAAAGCCCATGATCATCTTGAACTCACCAAGCATTCTTGTAAGAAGTAACTCTTAAAGGAGTGATTTGAAGGAGTTCCTTGAACATCAAAAGATGAAGGGCTTTCCTTATTAGGCCTCATGCAGAAATGATTTCAAAATATTTACAACTGGTACAGCATGGGCACTAACCTATCCAAATGAAAGCCGCCATTGGGTGAACATACCAGTGGCACCACTTGAGTATCTGCCCTGTCCCTGAGATGCCAAAAAGTCCCACCTTTCCTAGGAGACCTCTGCCCCTGTTTATCTCATATTGAGCTGGTTCAACATTATTTACTCCGAAGTGTAGACATGACAGTGACATAAAGGGTTCAGTTATTTCAGTCACTTAATCCCACTGAACCTCAGCTTCATCATCTGTAAAACAAGGATAATAAAGTCTCCCCCTAGGGTTGGGAGAAGGACGTTAAGTGAAATGATGCATGTAGAATGCTTAACCCAATGCAAGCCATGTAATGAGAGCTGTAAACAGAGCTATTACAGCCACTTCCACTGCTAACTCTATTGCTCTACTGCTAATACCACTACCTGGTAAACAAGATGACCATGGCTAGAATGAGCCAAGTGGCTCTATTCGGAAGTTCAAGCTAAAGTGAGATCTGTAGATGTGACAATCAGCAGGATGTAAGGATACTAGGAGCAAGGCGTGGGATTTACACCAGTTTAACCACACTTTCTTGCCAAGTTTGTTCCATTTTGGTAGCTCAGGTAGGTAGAATTTAAGGTGCACACAGGTGCTGAAATCTGGAGTCAGTGTGGTGTACCAGGGCCTGAACCTGAGACCTTAGCTTCATTGTGTGCTCTCTTCCTTCCAGCTGAGTGCATGTGCCAAGCCAAGGTGCATGCCCCAGCTGTGTCTTCCCCAAGAATCCCACCCTGAGAAAACACCTGCTGACGGAAGCACTTCTTTGCTGTGCTTCCTTTCTAGTTACATGCCTCTCGGTATTTTGTTCCTGATTGCCGGGAAAATCATAGAAGTTGAAGACTGGGAATTATTCCGCAAGCTGGGCCTTTACATGGTCACTGTCCTGAGTGGGTATGTCAGACTCAAGAGAAGAAAAGAAACCTCATTTGAGCCAATGGATTGCTGCTGAGAGGCTGAGTTTCAGTTGGTTAAATTCTGCTTCTCTCCCACATTCAGGGAAAGATGGGGTTCAGAGAAAGGAGAGCGGGGGGAGGAGGGCTGCCCTTTAACAGCTGCACTGGAGGTGGATCACACTGTGCTAATTGCCACATCTTGGCAGAACAGCCTAGACCAGGCTTTGTCACTGCCTTTATTAGTTGTTTTAAAATAATTTTTTAAAATGAGAGCAAAACCTACTGGTAGCCTCTCTTGGCTCTCTCCTGGCCTTCACTTCCTCGAGGATATTAACTAACCAAGCAAGTGAGATTAGCCCCCATGTACCCCAAGACTGAAAGAAATTAGGCAGGGCCTGAATGAAATCAGACTTGAGCAAGTAGGAGCTGGTTGGTTCCAACCTTGTTGGTGGGGCTGGTAACCATTATCATACCCTGCATTGTCAGAATGTCAGAGGGTTCTGGGAAAATCTTCAGACTGGTAGGAATTGTGTAAAGCAGGAAGGCAGTAGGGGACAAATCATTTGCATATTTATTACAGCTCAGTTATTGGTTCCTTGAGGGGACATGTGGTGGCATAGGTTATGGATGGTGCCACCAGATATCTACCTGGGGGCAGGATACATCACATGTTCTAAGAACTATGGACTAAGGGAATGAGTAAATATCATCAGTTTGACTCCCACAGGTCAATGCCCCAAACACCCAACTTGAATAGTCAGATCACCTATTGGAAGTTGATTGCACTGGGGAGTTTCCACTGCACAGCATTTGGTTCTTAATCTGTGTTTACCAAAAGCACAGCACTGACAGCCAACGGGGAAGTCTGGCTCCTGCAGTGTGAGGCCAGAGTCAAATCCCAGGGCCCCACTGGTAAGGGAGGCGAGACCATCTACCTTACTAGAGGCCAGGAGCTGTGTCCAGGCAGTGATGTAGCTAAGGTTTATTGTGCTGAGCCATTTCATAATGGGGTTCTGTTGGTTTCTATTCTCTTGCCCTATCTAGGTTTCTAAAAGGAAACAAAGTCTGTTCCTCATAGTTCTTAGCCACAACCTCCCTACTCTCTAGAAGACCCTCTTTCTAGACCTTCAGGATCTGTATTTTCAGTGACCATTTCTTATTACTTCAGCTCCACATAACTGATCTATAAACTCTAGGTTGCCACTTATATGGCATCTGCTGAATTGGTCTCATTACTTAAGCCCTCTGTTTTGTATAATCTGTATATTTCCATGTGAAATAAGGAATAGTTTTGGAAAGCATGAGTAACAAAGAAAAGAGGGTCAGTCCTGAAGTATGACTATGGAAGAGCAGAGACTTCTTCCTCCTTACTGCAACCTGACTCACCTCTTAGACAGTGGGTACCATCCAGCAAGACAGCAGCATGGTCCAAGGAACAGAGGGGCTGAGTATTGTGAGAAGGGCTATGATAGAGGTTTGCATGGGGCCACAGAGTCACCAAGGAAGGAAGGGTCAGCTCGAACTAGGAAGGTGAGGGAAGGCTTCCCAAAGGAAGGGGGAATTTTGCTGAGTCTGAGAGGAGGAGTATGAATTCAGCAGCAGAAGGAAGGAAAAGCATTTTAGCACGTATAGCAGGAATAGCATGTACAGGGCTTGGCAGCATGACACAACTGTTCTGTGAGCTCTGAAATGTGGATTCAGCTACTGGCTTTGCCATTAACTATGACAAGATACTTCATTCACTGAGTCTCCTAATCCTCATATGTGGAATGAGACATATTCCTGCTCTGCTTCTCATTTTCTCATTGGGCTGAATGATATATCATGGGAAAAAAAGCTGTTTGAAAAAAAGATTAATATGAAGAAGTGGTATCAATTATGAACCTATTTCTCTTGTTTACAGGCTTGCAATCCACTCCCTTATAGTTCTCCCACTGATATATTTCATAATCGTACGAAAGAACCCTTTCCGATTCATCATGGGAATGGCCCAGGCTCTCCTGACAGCTCTCATGATCTCTTCCAGGTAAATACAAGAGGGGTGTCTGGAAGAAGTCTCTGGGCCAGGCCTTATCAACTCTCACCTCACTTGGAAGCACTGCCGATAGCTTGTGGTTTTTGTAGCTTCCTTTAATTGGAGAAATGACCTCCATATTCTTTGCTCATGTCCTTGAACACTTTTATTTATCCTATTGGATATTCCCTGCCTTCTTGGCATGGTCTGCAGCCCAGGAAGGGGCTGTGGGTATAACTTGGAGCAGTGGTAAGCACAGTACCTCTGATTCCTGGACCTGCCAAAAGTGCCAGCATGCTTTGGGCTCTGGACTTAGTTTTTGGAACCGAGGTGTCTCTCCAGGCAAAGATTGAGGACCAGCATTCCTAGACCATGAGTTCCTTTCTCTTTATCACACAGTTCGGCAACACTGCCTATCACTCTCCAGTGTGCTGAAGAAAAGAACCACATAGACAAGAGGATCACTAGATTTATGTTACCCATTGGGGCTACAATCAACATGGATGGGGGCGCAGTCTACGAAGCAGTGGCAGCTGTGTTTATTGCACAGTTGAATAACTTGGACTTGGACATTGGGCAGATCATCACTATCAGGTGGGGCATCGTGTTACATTCATCTTCGTCTCTATTACTAGAATTGCCTCAAGTAAAAATCTTCATTGAAGGGAGATCAAGAATGGTCCAATCATGGATTGATTTTCTTGGTCTATAAAGTCCCTTCCCAAGATTACCGCTATTACAAGTAGTGGGATCATGGTATGCAAGATTTCTGCTTCAGGGCCTGGATAGCCAAAGGCATTACTCTTTTCTCAGTTCAGTGCACCAACAGGTGCTAGGCATAGAGTAGATACCAGGGACTCAAGGATGAATAAGGGCCAATTCCTACTTTCAAGGGGTTCCCAGTAGGTAGGGGATACAAGGGCTATAATAGAGATTTCAATGGGGGGCACAGAGGGCACCAAAGAAGGAAGGGTTGGCTCTACCTGGAAGGTGAGGAAAGGCTTCCTGGAGGAGGAGAAAGTTTAGTTAAGTCTTAGAAGCGGAATAAGAATTTAGTAGGAGAAGAAGGAAGCTAAGAGCATTTTGGATTAAAGGAATAGTATGTACAGGGACTTGTGATGTAATCATGGCCTAGTTACAAAGTACAGATTTTTTGGTATGGCTGTCATAAAGAGTACAATGTGGAGGACATAAAGAAATGAGGAGGCAGGGGTCATTATCATGAAAGGCTTTGTGTGAGGAGTTCCTGAAAGGGTCTGAGACAGTCTTTCATATGATGGACAGATTTGCATTTTAGAAAGGTAATTGGCAATATGGTGGATGGACTGGACAGGAGCAGGAACCAAAAGCTAGAAGACCAAGTAAGAGTACTAGGCAAAGCAATATCCTATAAGTGTTTATTTGTATCCTTTTTTTTTCTTTTGCAAATGTTCCAATAAAACTTTATATTGCTAATGACAATATAAACTGTTTCAACCCTTTTGGAAATTAATTTGGAAACTTATTAAAAGTGACTCACAATTTTCCAATGCAGTGATCCTTGCTCTGGGAATTTACACTTCAAATTTATCCTAAATAAGAAAAATGCTTTATGTAAAAACATCCTCAATATAGTGCTAAATATAATGTTGAAAAAATTTAAACAATTTGTATGTTATCAACCAAGAACTTATTGATTAAAATCTAAGATATTCAATCACTTCAATATTTTATAGACCATTTAAAAGATATGTATGAAGGTCTTAAATCAAAATAGAGGATATATTTTGTTTAGTTCTGGTTTTATTTATCCTCGTAGCACCTATTGTGCTTTGTCTTACTGTTTTTATTAGAAAAATACAGAAAATGCCAAATAAGGAAGCAAATATAACCCATAATCCACTGATTTATAAAATTATCATATAAAGTATAAAGTAAATTGTGATGTGCTTCCTGATGTTAGGAAAGATCACATGACATATGTTGGTTGAAATCATCAAGGTACAAAATTGCGTATCTTCCAAATACATGACTATAGATAAAGCTTTATGTGTGTAGATATAGGGGTGTTTTAAAAATGAGTAAAATATCTGCAATGAGTACTGAGATTATGTTGATTTCCAAACTTTCTTCAATGTGATTATAATGACTGTATGAAATTGAATATCATACAGTGAAACAGCTATCTCCAGTAGACAGCTAAAGACTAATGTAAGAAGTAAACAATATTAGTCAACTAAAAATTTAAAAAGCTAGAAGACCAGTTAGGAGACTCCTGCAGAAGTCCAGGTAAGGTATGAAAAGGCCTACATCAAGGCACTGACACAAGAGATGGGGAAGAGGTAATGAATTCAACAGGCATCAGTTGGATTAGGAGTGCTTGACAGGGGAAGGCTAGGGTAACCCCCAGGATTGGTGGATGGTTCTGGATTAGTGAATGGTGCTTACCAGAACAGAGACTAGTGTAACAGAAGCAAGTATAGGTGGGAAGATAAAGAGTTTACACTTTTTGACACACTGAATTTAAGATATCCATGTGGAAATAGGCAGTGAGAAATGTAGATAAAGTACTCAGGATCATTAGCTTGATGGTGGCCAACAAGCACGTGGGTCATGAGTCAATTATCCGTGTTTGAATCTGAGCTTCACCATGATTAGCTGTGGTCTCAGCCAGGTTACTTGAATTCTCTAAGCTTCTGTTTCCTCATCTGTAAAATGACAATAATATGCTACCTACATTTTATGCAAGTAGTGGATAATTAAGTCAGATGATGTATATAAAATGCTTAGAACCTACTGACACATACTGAATGCCTGCATACTAAGCAATCAGTGAATGTTGGGAATGGATGACATTACGTAGGGAGAGTTTATAGAGAAGAGGAAATGACTAAGGACTGAGCCCTAAAAAGTCCTAATACTAGAGGCAGGCAGAGAGGGGGAAACCCAAGAGAAAAATGAGAAGGAACAGAAAGGTGAGAAGAGAGCCGTGAAACCATGGTGTCATGGAAACCCAAAGAAGAGAGATTTTCAAGGATGAAATGGTCATTGGAGACAAATACTACAGGGAATTCTAGTCGAATGAATACTGAAATTGTCTGCTCAAGTATATGGTAAAAATATCATTAGTGAATTTTGCCACAGTTGTTTATCTGGAATAGCACTGTTGAGTATGGTAGCCATTAGCCACGTGTGATATCTGCCAAATTGGACAGAGCAGACAGAAGGTGCTATCATTGTAGAAATAGGTTCTGTCATTGCAGAAACTTCTACTGGGCAGCATTGTGAAATGATGGATTGGGATTGTGAGTTAACCTGGAGACTTTAGTTCAGTTTAGAGTGGAAGCTTAAGACTAAACTGGGTCCCTAGGCCTGTACAAGGTTGAATCTGAACCTTTCAGAATTGATTCACTCTTGCATCCCCAGCACTTGGCATAGGCATAAATCCAGGCATAAAGTAAGTTCATTAACTGAAAGTGTTCTAATGCAGTACATTTTTAAATCTTCCTCAACCCTAAATCGTAAAGTATTTATTGCAGTTTGCTTGAAATTAACTGAAGACAAGTACAAACCAGATCATTTGGCACATCAGCTGGGAAACTGTACCGATACTGCATGATCTGTGAAGTGTCAGTGGCTGAGGAAGCCCTTGCAAACAGAGCTTGAGTAAAGTCCTGTAGTTTGAACAGCAGCAAGTATGTCAAAATTGAAACCTTGAATCCTACCTGAGAAAGTTCCACAACCACCCCTGGTTCAGAAGTTGTTACTTTTATACTTCCAAGTGCCTTTTCCCACCTCCCTCACCCAACTCTGTGAACCCAGTCTGCACTGAACTGACTTCCAAGGAGTCTTTACCATTTTGTAAGGAATTCCCTCCCTCTGCCTCAGTCCTAACTAAGTTTCATAGATCCTTCTAACCTTTAAAAAAAAGAAAACCCTAACTGCTAGAGGAATAAACTTTGGGCCTAGAGGCTAAATAATCAGTTCACATAAAAACCTCTCTTCTGGGGCCAGCCCAGTAGTGTAGTGGTTAAGGTCACGTGCTCCGCTTCAGCGGCCCACGGTTCACCAGTTCAGATCCCAGGCACGGACCTATGCACCGCTTATCAAGCCATGATGTGGCAGGCGTCCCACATATAAAGTAGAGGAAGATGGGCATGGATATTAGCTCAGGGCCAATCTTCCTCAGCAAACAAGAGGAGGATTGGTGGCAGATGTTAGCTCAGGGCTAATCTTCCTCAAAAAACAAACAAAAAACCTCTCTCCCTGCTCTAGTGTATTCTTAAATCAGACTTGCTGATAACTGCTTGCCCAGAGCCAATAACAGCAACTGTGAGGCCCAGAGTAATCAATGACTTAAAATTAAAAAAATCCTCTCTGGCTCTAACTGGGAGAGAATAAAATAATAATTATAATTTTTAACTGTACAAGGTACAGTTGTGGTTCATGTGGTTCATGGTTAAAGAGATATTTGAACCCATAGTATATCTCTTCCTGTGGTCTTTTTCAACTAGACATCAAGGAAACAGGCACCATCCACCCAGAACAGACCCTTTTGTGGTTTTATTATACTTTCACTTATCAAAGGTTACAAATGATTGAAAATGGGATAAATTTTCTTAAAACAAAAGATAATTACAAGGTTTGGGGACTAGAAAGAGCTTAGAAGAAAAAAGTAGCAGTAATAGCAATAGACGTTGTTTTTGTAGAGTAATACTAGCAACAGTCGCAGTAGAAGTAGTAGTAGTAGCAGCTGCTGAAATAGCAGAAATGGCATCAGATTTTAAGCATCTGCTATATCCAGGTGGTATACTGGATGCCTCACATATATTACCTCATTTAATCTTCCCAGCAGCCCTGCACAGTAGGCATACTATCCCCATCTCATGGGTGAGAAACTGAGAGTCACAGCAGTAACTTGCATAAGGACACACTGTTAGTAACCCAGCAGAGCCGGGTCTGTCTGACTCGAAAACCTGTGCTCACTCTGGTTCACAACCCAGTCCCCAACCTGTGTTAGTGAGCTGAGTTAAACCAGATCTCAATGCTAGGAAAGAACTTTCTACCAATGATTATTGTGTTTTCTTCTGTAAAAACCCTCTAAAGTCAAAGCAGAAGGAATAGATTTTTATTTTTTTCCCCCATCTGAAGATTTATAGTTTCAGACCAAAGCCAGTCAGATGGCTGAAGTTTAGTAAGCATGGTCAAGGGTCAAGGACAGAGTTTTCTTTGACTAAATGGATTTTGAGTTTCCAGCCCAGCCACAGGCTATGTTAACCATGACCTGGTGGGGTTTTCAAGCGGGATCAGTGGGTATGGGCACAAATTATTTCTGACAAAGAAAACCCATTGATGCATTCATTTTAAATTTTTTCAACCAGCATTGAAATAAGCTTAGCTTTTCCAAAGAGTACTTGTCAAAACAGATCTAAAGGATTATGGAAGCTTGAAGCTTTTAGAGGAATTGGGACAGCCCAGAAATCTCTAATTTACTATAAATTGGTGGCCACAACCACTGAAGGAAAACACACTTGTTAAAGAACTCTGGCCTGTGTTTGACCATCCCCTCAAACACCATCTGTGACACATCACTAGACAGATAAATGAGTAGTAGCATCAGCTTAGTAAGAATTCTGAGGCTTTTCGAACTCACAAGAATATGGATTTGTGGATAGAATCAGGGATTCTTCTAGTTTAAATTGACAGTTTCTACATCTTCATCTTTCAACCCAATGGCATCCTTGGCCCAAGGATAAAAAAACACATGTCCAAAAAGTGTAGTGAGTGTCCCCTCAAGTTCATTCAAATACAGGGACTTTTGGGGGCATATTAAACCTTTGTTTCCTCCAAAATGGCCAGATTTAAATAAGGAAGATGTTGCTGATGAAAAACTGCACATTCCAAACAGAAAAATACCTCGTGTCGCATTTTCTCTGCCCGAGAGGGATCTTTTAAATACATAGTAATGAAGTTCATTTGGCTGCCTCTACTGGATTCCAGATCTCTCTTCCTTTTACACAAAGTGCATCCACTGGCAAAAAAAAAAAAAGAAGTCGGGAATGAATGCTTGTACCTTGGACAGGAGTCATAGCTATTTCTCAATTCAATGCCCTAAAGGGCAGATCCCCAAGTGGTTGAGTCTTGTCGTGTCAAGAAAGTGTATAAAACCTGCTTGACCATTGCCTCATTCCTATGCCTTCACCTGAAATACCCTTGCCCATCCGCCCCTCCCACTATCCCTCTACCGTCCTTCAAGGCAATGTAAATTCCTGGCACTTATTAGATGCTCAATAAATGATTGGCTGGGTGAGTAGATGGAAGAAGGGAGGAAGGAAGCAGGGGGAGAGGTACCTAGCACTTGTTTAGGATGGCTGAATGCATAGATAGGTAGATAAAGCCTTCCATAAATACCCCAGTTGATAGACTCTTGCCTTCTTCTTGAATATCTCTTGCTTGTTTTTTTGTTTACCTCTCATGCAGTTCTTCTCCACTTCCTTGCATTAGAGTGATTGGCCATATCTCCCCCTAGAAGAAGATCATACTCCCTCAGGCTCCCACTGCTCTCTAATGAGGCAGAGCTGGTGCTCAGCAGATAACAGATTCTGATTGGCCAACTTGGGGACACAGGAGTAACAGCCATTGGGACTAACCGTTTTGGGCCAGGGGCCTTGAAGAGAGAAATGGATGTCTAACTCCTTTCATGCTGGTGTGTTTTGGCTACAGTATCATGGCCACAGCCGCCAGCATTGGAGCTGCTGGTGTGCCCCAGGCCGGCCTGGTGACCATGGTGATGGTGCTGAGTGCCGTGGGCCTGCCCGCTGAGGATGTCACCCTGGTCATCGCCGTCGACTGGTTCCTGTGAGTTGGAATAAATGCGCGTCCACGGCCGGATGGGAGGGCGGGCTTCCCAGCCAGGCAGAATCTGCTGTCTGTCATCATTCTCTCCTTGGATTGCGTAACGAGCCATCTGTTGCTGCTTTAATTTCCCTCTGACCAGGCCATCTGATAACGTGCTTAAAAATTAACTCCTCATAACTTTGAGCAGTGATTTTTAAAAGCCAGTGATCTCAATTAGCTCATTATACCTGGTAATGCTCAAGGTTAGGAGCTGGGTGTGGGACAAGATAAACATAAAATAATAAGGTGAAGAAGCTGGGCAAGGTCCCAGACATTCCAAACCCCAGAGGCCACCCTAGCCTGTCCCAGCCCTGGGTCACCATCATAGGTTCAGAACCACCTGGTTCAAAATCAGCCCATCTTCCCAAGATCTTCATTACCATGAGGGGTAGTGGCACAAGCAAAGGCCTTGGGGTAAGACTAACTTGGGTTTGAATCCCCATTCAGTGTCTTACTGGCTGCTTGACCTTCAGCAAATTCCTTAACCTCTCTGAGGCCCAGTTGCATTATCTGTGAGATGAGAAAGATTCTGTCTACTTCATTGGGTTGGTGTAAGGACTGAGTGAGCTCATGTGAGAGGAGTATCTAGAACAGTGTCTGGCAGGCAGTATGTGCTCAATAGATGACAAGTTTTATTGTTATGATTAGAATGAGTTGGACCATTTAGGCCTCGACCAACAACTCTCTCTTTCTCTCTCTCTCCCTCACTCTCTCACACACACACACACACACACACACACAAGTATGCACAGCTAAAGAACACACGTGACATCTAGGTAAGAACATGCCTTTTGTGACCCTCAAGGTTAAAGTTAGAATAAGCCTGGTTCCCAGCTTTATCCTTGATGTCCATTTTATGTGTTGGTCTTCCTGCATCTAGGTCTGGCTCTGTCCTCTGTCCATCAGGGGTAAGTGTAACTCCATATTTAGGCTTCACTCAGAACCTGCCAGGCTTACTGGGGAGTACAGTTGCTGTGTAGTTTGCAAGCAGCAGCTGAGATGGTAGAAAGGGTAGCAGAAACACTCCATGTGGGTGGGGAAGATACAGTCACATCCCACAAGACAAAAGCTCCTGCACCTGGGAAGCTGTGCCATGTGAGACCTCCTCAGTAGGTGGCTGGTCCTACAAGGCCCAGCTGAGGTGGCACCTTTCTTGTCAAGGTACCCCACCATGGAGGCAAGAGTTTTGACTTTTCTTTCTAGTGGAGATGGTGGGTTTGCACTTCTCTCCGTCCCCTGGTTCTTCCTGGAACCAATAACCTTCACTTCCAAGGTACCAGAGAAGTCAAAGGTCCATTCTGATCCATGGGAAAGAAAGACACTAGCTGGTCCATACCAGGGTCTAGTTCAGTCCTTAGCCTTGTCCTAAATAACAGAAGGGCATCCAGAATGGACGTGTATAAGCACTATAGGCCTTTTCTGCCCTGTAGGTGTGTGTTTCACAAGAATATTCATAGACACAGTTCCTACCAATAATGCTCCAGTATCAAAAAGGATACTCTCCTCCCCAGTATGCCTTCTCTACACATCTTCCTGCTGCCAGCCTCTTCTCCAGGCTGTCTGGGAGTTAAGACTGGCTGAGGGCGCCTCAAGGAGAATGCCACGCCCAGGCTAACTTGTGTTTTCTGACCCCCTGCTCTGTGGTGTCCCTGCTAGCTTACTCATTGAGTGGCCAGGTGTGGTAAAGAAACAAGGACACCAGGGACACACACATGCAACACTTGGGCATGCATGCACACGCCTACACACACACTCTTTCTCTCTCCCTCCCTCTCTCTCTCTTCCCCCGCCAACTGGCACATGCTCTACCCACAAAACATCCAAGTTCTCTTACCTTAGCCAAAAGAGAGCCCAGAGATGCCCACAAGACAGGTTGTGGGTGAAAGACTTACTGAATTCTGACCCGCCCTTAGCTCCTCAAAATATCTGTGAAGACTCTACTCACATTTCTTTGGGAGGAGAGGAAAGGATTTAGAGAGATTGGTGCTGGCTTTAGGGAAGTCATTGTGACTTACTAGCAGCATAGACCCAGAGGAGCCTGCTTGCTCATTCTGTACCTGTATAAACAACCTTCTGCCTCAGGCTTATGAGGAGAGGAGCCTCTGGTCAGCTGGCCATGAGGAGAGCACTTTCTGCCTTTGCTTAATTTGTAACTGAATGCTTCGGGTCCTTTGCTCTCTCCAGTGATGAAGAAGAATGAAATCTAGGCCTCCTGTCTGGCTTACCCTTTCTCTTCCCCAGGGACCGGTTCAGGACGGTGGTAAATGTCCTCGGTGATGCATTCGGGACAGGCATCGTGGAGAAGCTCTCTAAGAAGGAGCTGGAGCAGATGGATGTTTCATCTGAAGTCAACATCATGAACCCCTTTGCCTTGGAATCTACAATACTTGACAATGAAGACTTAGACACCAAAAAGTCCTATGTCAATGGAGGCTTTGCCGTGGACAAGTCTGACACCATCTCGTTCACCCAGACCTCACAGTTCTAGAGCCCCTGGCTTCAGATGTCTGGGAGTGAGGAAGGACATCTCCATGAGAGTCATCTCTTAGCAAATTCAAACATTAAATAAGGAAAAGAAAAACACTAATGGCCACTGATTTGATATACAGACCTCCAGATTATTTCTATATTTGGATTCACAGCTTTTGCTCTCCAGGTTCTGGTATTTGGGGATTGGATAAAATGAAAAAATTGATTCAAAGGAAAGCTGTTTTATCTGGAATTTTTAAATTCTATGAGAGACAAAGTTTGGAAGTATATAAAGTAGTAACTCTTGGAATTAGGTAATGGATGTGGAAGAGAAATATTGCTTTCTCATGCACAGACCAGTGTTTTGGGTTTTTAAAAAAATATTCTATCAGTCATTACAAATTTTTACTCAGGCTTTCTATTGGCATGGATTTCCGTTGAGCTCTCACATTTTTATAGATTATAATGCATCTAAACAACCGCCCCCCCCACCAGTTAATGTGCCAAATTGTCTAGTTTGAACTCATCTCCATCCAATTTCAAAGAAACTGCTTTGAAAGAAAACAGACCAGCACAGTTCTGCAATAACAGTTTTAAGATGAGTGTGAGGTTCTGGAGGAAGGGAGAAGGGTTCTTTTTTCAATGTACTGTATAGGGACACTGGCAACTATTAACCCAGTGTTCAGTATGGAGCTACATATAGATATATATGTATATATTTATTATTTTCATATAATTTTCCAGACAGATCAGAATTGAACTGTCGGTGTGAAATAAAGTACTCTCCTCATACTTGAATAATAACTGATTTTGATCCAGATCTACTTTGGGGCTTATCAGAACTCCTCTCTTAGGAGCACTCGAATGAGAAATCATGTTGTTCAATCTTTTCACATCTATGTATCAACCCCAAAGCAGAGACAGATTTTGGTGATACTCCGAGGTGGCATAGCCATTCATTTGCAACTTCCAGATTCTACTGCTGGGAAGGAATACGTATCAGCTCTATATAAGATTATGTACAAAGGTGTCACTCACATAAGGCTGGATGTGTTTTTATCCAACTGGAAGGGTTCATTCTTCCAAGCTTATTTATACTCACTTAAAAATGACAGTACTTTGCCCTTTTGTACCCATCAGGGCCCAAACAACAGTGGCAAGCTACTAGCTAAGTTGTATTTTAATATGGGTTTGATGGGTTGAACAAGCCACATTGGCCAGAAAAGCACTGTCCCTACCCTGGACTCTAGCAGAGTAAATCCCACGACACAAGACATTGGTATCAAGTGCTCCAGGGAAATTCTTCCATTGTATGAAACTTGTCTCCTCCTCTAGGAGGATTGTTCTAACTAACTAGTAGTCTAGTAATCTTGGCCCTACTCATTAAAATCCATTGCCTGTCATTCTGCTAATTTATGAAGAGAGCTATTAAAGTCTATGCTTTCGCTCTCATCTTGTAAATAATGCTTGACATAAACTTGTATTTACACTGAGATCCAAAATAGTTGTGTTTCTGCAGTATTGAGTAGCCCATTTAAGCCTGTGCTTTTATATTTAAGAACCCAGAAATGTACCAAAGATCATGGAAAGGTAAATAAATGCTCAGTATTGACCACCTGCACCTGAAATCTACAAGAGAATCATACTGAATTGTCATGTAAACATCATAAATATGGACCAGTGATTCAGTGTGAGTTTTAAAATGCAAATATTGGTGGTGTTTATAGGAAGTAAATCTAAATATAAATGCAATTGATCAGTAATTTATCTTGGGCTGAATGGTTCTACCCCCTCAGCAGGTTGCTCTGATTTGAGGCACTAGAGCTGGCAGAGCTCTTTAGGAACTGCAGGTCACCCTTACTTTGGAGTGAGTTTGTAACCACCTGTTAACACACTGTGCTGTTAACTCATAAAAGAGAACAATGTTCCATTTCAGTCTCAATAAACATCTCCATCATTCTTTCTTCCCCGCCTTCTCCTTTATCTGTTCTTTTATCTCACTCAGATGGGTGTGGGAAGGTGGAAACGTGGTTAGTTGACTCAGATTGTACACAGATTATCATTTTCAAAACTGTGTTTATATGCAAGAATGAAAAAGCAGAGCTTGAGGAAAACTAATCTGATTCTTCATGTTAATCAGTGGGGATTATAAGGCTGAAATACAGTACCATTATGAACAGTTTGCCCATATTTTATGACTGAGATGAAAGAGAAGGTAGAATTTGGCTAGAAATTACTATAATGGGAGACAGTCTTATCTCAATATGATGGTGACTTGGTTTCACTGAAGGACCAGTCCTGCCCTCTGAAATGTGACTACAAACTTGAATGGCTCTATTCAGAAAGCTCTTTAAAGGGATGGCCCAGTCCTGCCTGGAACCAGAGTCACGGCAGGGTTCTGCTGGTGAACTCAAAGTCTGTGATAGACCACAAAGGAATGGACAGCTCCCCACTGAGAGGACAGTAGCTCATAAAAATGCTTATCACTACTTGCCCAAACCAGTTCAGGCTAGTTTCCTTTTTTGGCAACATGATAGAATACCCCACCTCACACCTCCTTAGAAAGAGATTTTTGGGGGCCAGCTCCATGGCTGAGTGGTTAGAGTTCCGCACACTCTGCTTTAGGAGCCTGGGGTTCACAGGTTTGGATCCTGGGTGCGGACCTACTCTATTTGTCAGCCATGCTGTGGAGGCATCCCACATATAAAGTAAAGGAAGACTGGCATGATGTTAGCTCAGGGCTAATCTTCCTCAAGCAAAAAAAGAGGAGGATTGGCTCAGGGCGAATCTTTCTCACAAATAAATAAAAAGAAAGATTTGTTTGGAAGAGTTAGTACACCTGAGTAGGGCCTCCATACAATTTTGATCTTGCCCCAAGTATACTCATGTTCAGAGGAATCGTGTTTTCAGCTCTAGTGAATAACTTCATTTTTCAACAAATCTTTGTGAGCCGACTGGGTACAAGGCCATTTATTAAAAACACATCCCATTCTTAGCCTGAGAAGACTGTGTTTGGCTTATAATCAGGCAGTGGGCCAGCAACAGTGTTGGCTTTGCAGGTGTTTAAGAATCTTCCTTCCTGGAACAGAAAGAAGAAATGGTCATGCAGAGCCTTGGCAGAATGCTAGAAAGTTCTATGTGACAGGATTGATAGTCTGTATTCTCTAATTCCCAGCGAGGGACCACAGAGCCTAGTGAGTGGGCACACATCTCTGATCTTTATCAGCTTTGTGACTCTTGCCAATAATCTAAGCCTTGGTTTTCTCTTCCATGAAATGGGGATAACAAATCTTGCCTCATGAAGCTGCCTTAAGTTTTAAGTGAGAAAATATATGTGATGCATTTAGCAGAGACCCTGCCACATAATATGTTTAGTAAATGCTAATGCATAATGAAAAAACTGGTCATGAAAACCGTACGAATAGCAGAGGAGCTTTGTCTGATACAGTGCCAGAAGGTGAGAGGATGGTGCAAAAAGACCAGGCAGGGTGTCGCTCTGCAGTACATACAGTCGCTGGGAGTTGGAATCCACTTGTTGGCACTGACAACAACAAAAAAATCTAAGTGTGTGAAATTAGTGACCGTGGTTGGAGATGACTGGGCACAGTTCTCAATGGCCCAGGCTAAATAATGCCACAAAACCCCTAAGCAAGCAATAACATCTAACCACACAATTGATGTCCCATTTCTTCTCTCACTAGGGAAAACCAGTGCCATGTGTGATTTGGAAGATCAGTGTGATTTGGAAGATGTCTCTCTGGGATTACAGAGACACTTGAGGTGTCATCTACAAATCTCACCTCATCTGCCAATTTTAAGACATCACAAAGTTCAGGACAGTTATTAGTAAACCCTCAAAGCCAAGATAAAATCAATATCCTTGTTATTCTGGTTGGAGGAAAGGAGAAAGGAAAGCAGTGGCCTTGTCAAGGGAAGTTCTACTGATTTCTATGAGGCCTCGCCAGCTTGGAGCTGGGAAGCTCTGGCTTCATGAAAGCATATTATCTAGAGAGAAGGTTGCCTCACAGAAGTGCCATTTATCAAAAGATGGAGGCAAAGAAAACCTGAAACTAAATGCAGAATCAACCAAACTCCTGAGCAGCAGTGTTTCGATTCCAACCCCACTCCCACTCCCACCCACCCAACCCCATTTTCCCTCCGAGAAAATGCCATTTCCTGACAGACTAGAGGCTCTGGTAGCTGTGGTTCCTCTATGACTCAGGAAAGCTTTCAGCAAGGTTATGATGATGTCACATTCTCTTTCCTCACTTCAGGGCATTTGAGGGAATGCAAAGCAGGGTTGCATCATCTGGGTATTTCAGAGTCAAAGGACGGGCTGCCACAGGAAGAAATGAGGAGTTTGGAGATCTGGCACTAGCCAGGGTCTGCTTTATCTTGTCCAGGCCCTGTAGAAAGGCCTGTTTCCCAGGGCGAAGATAAGACTGAAACGAATGGACTGGTCCCAGGAGGGTAGTCGCAGGAGAAAAGGCACCACCCCATCAGTGCACAGGTGCTTTCTTTTATGGACACACCTCCACAAAGTGGTGAAGGCATACACATTTTAAAGATGACTTTGATCTTCTTCCAAGCACTCAAATGTAACTTTCATTTAAGGAGTCCTCATGTTGTGTTTCCAAGGTCATCATTTTAGTTTGGCAAGAATAATAAGAGGCCAACAGAAAGGTCTGTCTGAGCTGAGGACTTTGGAAAGAAAAAAAAGTTCTCCAAAATGAATCCGAGGATAATGAAATGTCCAGGTCTTTAGGAAAGTGGGTAGGTCTGACAAGTGTCAAAGAAGTGCTACTGTGTAACTCATGTTATGAATAAAAGCAATACGGGTTAGCAACAGCAGGACCCTGGCTGATCCTTCCCCAGCAATTGCTCTCGTCTTCCCAGCATGCCAAACCGGCTTTAATTCCCAGGGCTTACAAACGAATCCTCCATTTCCTAATTTAGCAAGAAAGGTTAAGACAGACAAGAATGTGTTAACTTCACATTAAGCACAAACAAACTCAAGGCTCTTTGCTCAGGAGGGGCCAGTTAAGTTAGAAAAACATGCCACCTGCAGTTGATGAGAAAATTAAAAGTACAAACAATAAGGCAGACTCGGGCTGCAAGCACATTGAGTCTGCTTTTCTAGGACCAAGGAAAAGTTTGCTCCTATATCATTCCAGGCAGGCAGCCACCTACCCTAATCTTGGGCATCATCACCTTTAGTAGAGATGATGCTTTGAGTCAAATAAGGGTTCAGATTAGTTTAAGATGTTGACCTAACATCTAACTGCTGCAGGCACTGAGGAGTTTCCTCCCTGCCAGGATGACTGCAGGAGAGGATGGGATGTCATGACTCCAGAAGAAAAGCAACAACGACAGAGAGGAAACTCATTTTTATTTACTTGACAGATGTTTGCATATCAGATACTATGTGGCAAGCATCGCTCTTAGCACTTAACAAATATTATTAATCTCAACAACATCATGAAGTAGGTGCTATTATTATCCCTTTTCTACAGATGAGGAAACTGGTACAAAAGGTTAAGCCACTTGCCTAAGATCACACAACAGATAGGTGGCACAGCAATTTGGCTCCAGTGTCAACATTCTTTACCAGGTGTTGAAAGCCAGAGAAGGCCAGGAGTGCTAGAATATTCATTCTAACTCAAGTCTAGAGTGACCTCACATTTTCAAGACAAATAACAATCATTATTAACACTTACCAAGTGTTAACTACATGCCTGGCACTGTACTAAATACATACTTAATCTCGTTTATTCTTCTCAACACTCCTATCAAGCAGATATTATTACCCTCCATTTCCAAGATGAGGAAACTGTGACTTAGAGAGGTTAAGTAACTTGTCCAAGTTCACAGAGTTGGGACTCAAACCTGATTCCAAAGTCTGCGATCCTAACCATTCAGGTATGTGTTCAAAATGCCTAAAAATTCCACGTAAATGGGAACCAAAAGAAAGTAGGAGTAGGGGCCAGCCCCGTGGCCGAGTGGTTGGGCTCGCACTCTCCGCTTCTGGGGCCCAGGGTTTCACCGGTTTGGGTCCTGGGTGCGGACATGGCACCGTTCATCGGGCCATGCTGGGGCAGCATCCCACATGCCACAGCTGGAAGGACCCACACCTAAAAATACACAATTATGTACTGGGGGGCTTTGGGGAGAAAAAGGAAGAATAAAATCTTTAAAAAAGAAGAAAAGAAGAAAGCAGGAGTAGTCAGAAATCTCCCAACAAAGAAAAGTCCAGGTCCAGATGGCTTCACTGGTGATTATACCAAACATTTAAAGAAGAATTAATACCAATCCTTCTCAAACTCTTCCAAAAAATAGAAGAGGAGGAAACACTGTCAAAATCATTTTACAAGGCCAGCATTACCCTGAAATCAAAGCCAGATGAGGACATTATGAGAAAAGAAAATTACAAGCCAATATCCCTCATGAACATAGATGCAAAAATCCTCAACAGAATATTAGCAAACTGAATTCAACAGCACGTTAAAAGAATCATACCCTGTGATCAAGTGGGATTTACTTCTGGGATACAAGGATGGTTCAACATAGACAAATCAATAAATGTAATAGACCTTATTAACAAAATGAAGAGAAATATCATATGATCATTTCAACAGAGGCAGAAAAAGCATTTAACAAAATTCAACATCCTTTCATGATTAAAAACTCCTAACAAATTGCATATAGAAGGAACATACCTCAACATAATAAAGATTATATATGATAAGCCCACAGCTAATATCATACTCAATGGTGAAAAGCTGAAGGCTTTTCCTCTAAGATTAGGAACAACAAAAGGATGCTCACTCTCACCACTTTTATTCAATGTAGTACATAAGAAGTCCTAGTCAGAGCAATTAGGCAAGAAAAAGAAATAAAAAGCATTCAAATCAGAAAAGAAGTAAAATTGTCTTTGTTTGCAGAAGACAGGATATTGTCTATAGAAAACCCTAACAACTCCACCAAAAAACTGTCAGAACTAATAAACGAATTCAACAAAGTTGCAGGATACAAAATCAACATACAAAAATCAGTTGTGTTTCTATACACTAACAACAAATTATTGAAAAAAGAAATTAAGAAAACCAGCCCATTTACAATAGCATCAAAAAGAATAAAATACTTAGGAATAAGTTTAACCAAGCAGGTGAAAGATCTGTATACTGAAAATTATAAAACATTGATGAAAGAAACTGAAGAAGACACAAATAAATGGAAAGATATCCCAAGTTCATGGATTGGAAGAATTAATATTGTTAAAATGTCCATACAACTGAAAACTATCTACATATTCAAAGCAATCCCTATCAAATTCCAATGGCATTTAAAAAATAGAAATAGAAATAACAATCCTAAAATTTGTATGAAAACACAAAAGACCCCAAATAGTCAAAGCAATCTTGAAAAAGAAGCACAAAGCTAGAGGCATCACACTTTCTGATTTCAAACTGTATTACAAAACCATAGTAATCAAAACAGTATGGTTTTGGCATAAAAACAGACACATAAATCAATAGAACAGAATAAGGAGCCCAAAAATACATCCATGCATATTATGATCAATTAATTTTCAAGAAAGGAGCCTAGAAGATACAATGAGAAAAAGATAGTCTCTTCAATAAATGGTGTTGGTAAAACTAGACATCCACATGCAAAAGAATGAAAATGGATCCCTATCTTACACTATACACAAAAATCAACTCAAAATGGATTAGAGTCTTGAATATAGGACTTCAAACCATAAAACTCCTAGAAGAAAACATAGGAAAAAAGCTCCTTGACATAGGTCTTGGCAATGATTTTCTTTGGATTTGACATCAAAAGCAAAGGCAAGAAAACCAAAAATAAACAAGTGGGACTACATCAAACTAAAAAGCTTCTGCTCAGCAAAGGAAACCATCAACAAAATGAAAAGGTAACCTATGGAATAGAGAAAATATTCGCAAACCATCTATCTGTAAGGGGTTAATAAACAAAATATACGAGTAACTATATAACTCAATAGCAAAAAAACAAATAACCCAATTTAAAAATGGCCAAAGGACCTGAATAGACATTTTTTCCAAGAAGATATTCAAATGACCAACAGGCACATGAAAAGATGCTCAGCATCACTAATCATCTGAGAAATTCAAATCAAAACCACAATGAGATATCACCTCACATCTGTTAGTATGTCTATTATCAAACAAACAAGAGATAAGAAATGCTGGTGAGGATGTGGAGAAAAGGGAACCCTTGTACACTGTTGGTAGGAATGTAAACTTGTAGACAACTATGGAAAACAGTATGGAGTTTCCTCAAGAAATTAAAAATAGAACTACCATATGATCTAGCAATCCCTCTTCTGGAAATATATCCAAAGGAAACAAAATCACTATCTTGAATAGATATCTGTACCCCTATGTTCATTGCAGCATTATTCACAATAGCCAAGATGTGGAAACAGCCTAAATGTCCATCAATGGATGAATGGATGAAACAAATATGGTGTATACATACAATGGAATATGATTCAGTCTTAAAAAAAGGGAAAGAAATCCTGCCACTTGCAACAACATGGATGAACCTGGAGGACATTATGCTAACTGGAATAAGCCAGACAGAGAAAGACGACTACGGCATGGTATCACTTATATGTGGAATCTAAAAAAATGTCTAACTCATAGAAACAGAGAGGAGAATAGTGGTTGCCAGGGACTGAGGGGCAGGGGAAATAGGAAAAGGCTGGTAAAAGGGTAAAACTTCCATCTATAAGATGAATAAGTTCTGAGGATTTAATGTGAAACATGGTGACTATAGTTGATAACACTGTATTGTATAATTGAAAGTTGCTAAGAGAGTAGAATTTGAGTTCTTACGACACACACACAAAAAAGTGAATATGTGAGGTGGTGGATGTGTTAACTCAGTCAACAGTGGGAATCACTTCACAATGTATACATACACCAAATCATCATGTTGTACACTTTAAATATATCACTACTTTGTCAATTATACCTCAATAAAGCTGAAAAAAATGCCTAAAACATAAAAGCAATGCATGATAGTATCCGGTCCTCATGTGTTTAAAGGTTATTCATCTTTTCTAATCATCTGTCATTTCATTTGTTACAATCAAATTTACTCCTTCAAACTGCCTGTCTTCATTTTCCCATTCTAGCAAAGATTAATTTAAAATGTGTCTGTATTGTCTCCCACACATCTAGTTGCCCAACCTCACCTCCTTTATAGTTGATAGAATATCATTGTATCCTTCCTTCATATCACTTTTGAATCTTTAATTCAAAACTTAATTCTTTCAAGAAGGCTTTCTATTCCAAAACCAGGGATGGGAAGGTGTCAGAATAAAAATTGGAACCCTATTTCTCTTTTCCTTTCTTGCTAAATTTGGGGGGCTGATTATTGGTCTTCATGCTCTTCCTCCCTTTCCTCCCCATTCACTAACACCTTAATCCCCTGCATTCTGGCTTCTACCCCTCACAGCTCCCTGAGACACCAACATAAACCAATACCCTGCTTATAAAATCCAACAGGCATGTTCTCAGTTGTCAACTTTTACTCTTTCACAATATTTGTCACTGTTAGCTTGTTTTCCACTAAGTTCTCTTCCCTTGGCTTCTAAGACATTGAGGGGTTCTGGCCCCATCCTCTTCCACCATTCTTCAGTGACCTTTGTAACTTGTTCCTCTTACTACTGCCTTCCTGTGGGCCTCATCTCTGCCCAATACTTAGCCTGTGCCAAATACACAGGGGCCCCTCAAATATTTGTGGAATGAGTGAACAAACTCCATTTCCTTCTTCTCCCTCTCTCTACACTCTCTCCACCAGAAATTCATCCATTATGATGGCTTCAAGTTCCACAACTATGCAGATGATTACCAAAAATATGTATCCACAAAATCTATAGTTGCTCTTGATTTTTCCTGCCCTGACTTCCCAACCAAACTTCACATACACGTTTCCAACTTCTATTAGACACTTCCCTTTGGCCTGTCCAGTATCTTTCTAAACTGAACTTATCCAAAATCCACCATGTAAATTTCTTCTGTATCCTCTCTTTCCTAAGTTGGGTATTGTGTTTTCAAAACCATTATTCCTACTGCAACCTAGGATCGTAACAATTTCTTCCCTCTTTGGCCCCAAAAGGTCTGAAGTTACAAGGCAGGTCTACAGAGGTTCATTCATTTATTCGAACCCCTCCACCTTGGTGGGAGTTTCAGGTGGGAGCCACTGAGTGACAGTGCTGCCTTTCTGTGAGTGGTGGCTCAAGACTTAGCCTCTGTTCAGACATGAATAACTGAACATGGTGCATCCCTGCATTTTCTCTTCCCATGTAATTCTTGAATAAACAACATGTATTTTGATAATTCTCTAAATTCTATTTACAAAAATGAGACCTTCACAATAGGAATAAGATTTAGAGGGAATGACCAGAAAAAAAATCCAACTAAATCCAAGCAAAGGCTCCCATTTCCTCTGAGCACCCACCCAATCTCACAGCACCCCACCCCCAGTAATTCTGAGTGTTCCCTACTCTGGCCCTACTGCCAAAAGAACACTATGAAAAAAAAAAATCCTTCCCTACGAGCTGGAAATACAAGTGAAAGAAACCAACAGATCTCCTAACTATATCGATGTGAAAAGATTTTCTCCAAGGCATATGGTAGCAAAGCTGGAAAAAGTCAATGACAAGGCAGCAACGCAGAAGAAAATAACATACAAAGGACCCCTATCAGGCTTTCAGTGGATTTCCCCACAGAAACCTTACAGGCTAGAAGAGAACGGAATGATATATTCAAAATTTGGAAAGACAAAAACATTCAGCCAAGAATACTCTATCCAAAGAAAATGTCCTTCAGATATGATGGAGAAACAAAAACTTTCCCAGATAAACAAAAGCTAAGGGAGTTCATCGCCACAAGACAGCCCCCGCCCCAAAATAAATGCTCAAGAAAAAGGTCTTCCTACCTGAAAAAAAAAAAAAAAAAAAGAAAGGGGTTACAAAGCCTTGAGCAAGGAAATAAATAAGTAGATAAAATCAGAAAATTGCAGCTCTCTATCAGAACAGGTTAGCAAACAATTATAACATTAAAGATAAAGGGAAGCAAAACACCAAAAATAAATATAATCTTGTCATTTTATCTACAAACTCACAACACAAGATGGAATAAGATGCGAAAATAACAAACTTAGAAGGGGAAGAGGAAAGGGATGGAATTGGTTTACTCTAAGGAAATAAGAGGCTATCAGAAAATGGACTATCTTATCTATGAGAATTTTTATACAAACCTCATGGTAACCACCAAACAAATAATTAGAACAGAGACACAAATGACAAATGAAGAGAAAACTAAGAAAATCATCATAGAAAACTACCTAACTGAATTGGTAGTTTGAAATACATGGGACAAGAAACAAAGGAAATGCAGAAGAACTGGAAAACAAGCAATAAAATAGCAGCATTAAGCCTTCATATATCAATAATCACTCTAAATATAAATGGATTGAATTCTCCAATTAAAAGACACAGAGTGGCAGGATGGATTAAAAAACAAGACCCAACAATATGCTGCCTCCAGGAAACATATCTCAGCTCCAATGACAAACACAGGCGCAGAGTGAAGGAAGGGAAGATGATACTCCAAGCTAATGGCAAACAAAAGAAAGCAGGTGTTGCCATACTTATATCAGACAAAGTAGACTTCAAGATAAAACAGGTTATGAGAGGCGGTATATAATGATAAAAGGGACACTCCACCAAGAAGACATAACACTTATAAATATATATGCACTCAACACAAGAGCACCAAAGTACATACAGAAACTATAAACAAACCTAAAAGGAGATATTAACAACAACACAATAATAGCAGAGGACCTCAACACTCCACTTTCATCAATGGAAATATCATCCAGACAGAAAGTCAACAAGGAAATAGTGAATTTAAATGAAAAACTAGACCACATGGCCTTTATGGTTACATATAGAACACTCCATCCAAAAACAGCAGAAAACACATTCTTCTTCTCAAGTGCACATGGGACATTCTGAAGGATAAACCATATGTTAGGAAACAAGGCAAGCCTCAATAAATTTAAGAAGACTGAAATCCTATTAAGCATCTTTTCCGACCATAATGCTGTGAAACTAGAAATCAACGACAAGAAAAAAGCTGGGAAAGGGACAAAGATGTTAAGACTAAACAACATGCTACTGAACAACCAATGGATCATTGAAGACATTAAGGGAGAAATCAAAAAAATATCTGGAGACAAATGAAAATGAAAAGACACCATACCAACTCATACTGGATGCAGCAAAAGCAGTCCTAAGAGGGAAATTCATAGCAATAAAGGCCCACCTCGATAAACAAGAAAAATCTCAAATAAGCAATCTTAAACTACACCTAACAGAATTAGAAAAAGAAGAACAAACAAAGCCTAAAGTCAGCAGAAGAAGGGAAATAATAAAAATTAGAGCAGAAAAAATTGAAATTGAAACAAAAGAGACAGTAGAAAGAATCAATGAAACCAAGAGCTCGTTCTTTGAAAAGATAAACAAAATTGACAAACCCTTAGCCAGACTCACTAAGAAAAAGAGAGAAGCTTCAAATAAATAAAATTAGAAATGAAAGAGGAGAAATTACAATGGCTATGGCAGAAATGCAAAGGATTATAAGAGAATACTATGAAAAACTATATGCCAACAAATTGGACAATCTAGAAGAAATGGATAAATTCTTAGACTCAAACAACTTCCCAAAACTGAATCAAGAAGAAATAGAGAATCTGAATAGACCAATCACAAGTAAAGAGATTGAAACAGTAATCAAAAGCACCCCAAAAAGTAAAAGTCCAGGACCAAATGGCTTCTCTGGAGAATTCTACCAAACGTTCAAAGATTTAATATCTATGTTTCTCAAACTATTCCAGAAAACTGAGGAAGATGGAACACTTCCTAACACTTTCTACAAGGCCAACATCACCCTGATACCAAAGCCAGACAAGGACAACACAAAGAAGGAAAATTACAGGCCAATATTGCTGGTGAACGTAGATGCAAAAATCCTCAACAAAACATTGGCAAACCAAATACAGCAATACATTGAAAAGATCGTACATCATCATCAAGTGGGATTTATAACAGGGACACAGGGATTGGTCAACATCCGCAAATCAATTGATGCGATACACCACATTAACAAGTGAGGAATAAAAACCACATGATCATCTCAATAGATGCAAAGAATGTATTTGACAAGATCCAACATCCATTTATGATAAAAACTTTCAATAAAATGGGTATAGAAGGAAATTACCTCAACATAATAAGGGCCATATATGACAAATCCACAGCCAACATCATACTCAATGAGGAAAAACTGAAAGCCGTCCTTCTGAGAACAGGAACAAGATAAGGGTGTCCACTCTTACCACTCTTATTCAACATAGTACTGGTGGTTTTGGCCAAAGCAATTAGGCAAGAAAAAGAAATAAAAGGAATCCAAATAGGCAATGAAGAAGTGAAACTCTCACTGTTTGCAGATGACATGATTTTATATATAGAAAACCCTAAAGAATCCAACAGAAAACTATTAGAAGTATCAATAACTACAGCAAAGTTGCAGGGTACAAAATCAACTTACAAAAATCAGTTGCATTTCTATACTCTAAAAACAGAAGGAGAACTCAAGAATACAATCCCATTTACAACCACAATAAAAAGGATAAGATATCTAGGAATAAATTCAACCAAGGAGGTAAAAGACCTGTACACTGAAAACTATAAGACATTATTGAAAGAAATCGATGATGACATAAAGAAACGGAAATATTCCATGCACATTGATTGGAAGAATAAACATAGTTAAAATGTCCATACTACCTAAAGCAGTCTACAGATTCAATGCAATCTCAATCAGAATCCCAATGACATTCTTCACAGAAATAGAACAAAGAATCCTAAAATTTATATGGGGCAACAAAAGACCCCAAATCGCTAATGCAATCCTGAGAAAAAAGAACAAAGCTGGAGGCATCACGATCCCTGACTTCAGAATACACTGCAAAACTATAGTAATTAAAACAGTATAGTACTGGTACAAAAACAGGCACACAGATCAATGGAACAGAAGTGAAAGCCCAGAAATAAAACCACATGTCTACAGACAGCTAATCTTTGACAAAGAAGCTAAGAACATACAATGGAGAAAGGAAAGTCTCTTCAATAAATGCTGTTGGGAAAACTGGACAGACACATGCAAAAGAATGAAAGTAGACCATTATCTTACACCATACACAAAATTTAACTCCAAATGGATCAAAGACTTGAAGGTAAGACCTGAAACCATCAAACTCCTGGAAGAAAATATAGGTAGTACGCTCTTTGACATCAGCCTTAGAAGGATCTTTTTGAATACCATGTCTACTTAAACAAGGGAAACAAAAGAAAAAATAAACAAGTGGGACTTCATCAGACTAAAGAACTTTTGCAAGGCAAAGGAAACCAGGGACAAAACGAAAAGACAGCCCACCAACTTGGAGAAAATATTTGCAAGTCACATATCTGACAAGGGGTTAATCTCCATATCATATAAAGAACTCACACGACTGAACAACAGAAAAACCAAACAACCCGCTCAAAACATGGGCAAAGGATATGAACAGACATTTTTCCAAAAAAGATATACAGATGGCCAATAGGCACATGAAAAGATGTTTAACATCACTGATCATCAGGGAAATGCAAATCAAAACTACACTAAGATATCACCTTACACCTGTTAGAATGGTTATAATCACCAAGACAAAAAATAACAAATGTTGGAGAGATCGTGGAGAAAGGGGAACCCTCATACACTGCTGGTGGGAATGTAAACTGGTGCAGCCACTAAGGAAAACAATATGGAGATTTCTCAAAAAATTAAAAATAGAAATACCATATGACCCAGCTTCCTGCTACTGGGTATCTATCCAAAGAACTTGAAATAAACAATTCAAGGATACTTATACACATCTATGTTCACTGCAGCATTATTCACAATAGCCAAGACGTGGAAGCAACCCAAGTGCCCATCAAATGATGATCGGATAAAGCAGATGTGGTGTATATATATACAATGGAATAGTACTCAGCCATAAAAAAAGACAAAATTGTCTCATTTGCAACAACATGGATGGACCTTGAGGGTGCTTTGTTATAAGAAATAAGCCAGACAGAGAAAGACAAACACCGTGTGATTTCACGCCTATGTGGAAAATAAACACACAGACAAAGAGAACAGTTTAGTGGTTACCAGAGGAACAGAGTTTAGGGCCGGGCACAAGGGGTGAAGAGGTGCACCTATATGGTGACTGACAAATAACAATGTACAACTGAAATTTCACAATGTTATAAATGTTATAAACTATTAGGACATCATTTTTAAAAAATCCCTCCCTGAAAGGTTTCATTTGGCCTCCTATTTTGTTCTCTTAGTCCTGAGTTCATCTTGCCTCATGTCATGAAAAATGCAAATCTACAAAATGAAGGACACTGTGTCCTTAAATCTCTGGAGTAATTATTCCCTCAGTCAATAGTTCATTCCTGACGAATAAATAGTTCGCCTTCGCTTTGCAACTCAGCCCAGCCCAGCTGACTTAACTGTTTCTTCCTTAATGGAGCCAGACTCCTCCTCCCCGCACACACGCCATTAAAGCACCATTCAAATAAGTTGCCTGGTGATTTCATCCCACCCATGATATCTAATGAGCCCCTTTATCCTCTATGACCCTCTCACTCTGTCCAGGCTCTATTACCCTAATTTCCAGACTTCTTCAATGGCTTTGTCATAGTCTCCCTGCCGCCAGCCTCTACCCACTCCCAAAGCACCCTGAACAAGATCATCAGATTAATAGTCTGCTTTCCCATCCCAAAACTCTAATGGCTTCTTATTGTCTACAGCACAAAGTCTAAAAGACCAACCTAATATGTAAGACACTTCAGAAGATATCCCTAGTGGGTATCCCCTTCTTCTCCATACACATATCCTTCATTAGACTCTAATTTCCTCACTTCTCCCAAACCTCTTCTCCACTTGGTCTTCCTATTCCTTAATGTCAAAACTCAATTCTTGGCCCTTAGCCCCAAGACTCCATATTTCTTACTTCGTGGAACCTAGAGAAGTAATAGCACCTTGGTAATTAATCAGATATTGCCTTATATTACTAAGTTAATCAACATGAGACTTGATTATAACATAATGAAATTGAGTTCCACAAACTTCACTATCTTTATCAATATCAAATCAATATCATTTCATATGAATATCATTTCATACCATTAAATAAGAGCCCAAACTGGTGGCTGTGAACAAGATCCAGCTTCAGCTTTATGTGGTCATAGAGACTTTTGTTGTTTTAGATTTGAATTTGAAGAATCTGAACATCTTGCGGAAGGCAAGGGGGAGGAATTACACTCTCCATTTCACCCCAGTGCCCATCACTCACCATTATTTCAAACCCCACTGCTTCTGACAGTCACCAATCCTGCCTGGTCCTCTGGGCATTTGAGTTTGCAACACGTTTTGATAGGCACGCTTGAAACATCTCATTGCCCTAGGAAGTCTGGAAACTCCAGGCACAGCTTCTAATCTTAGACTACATAGCATGACTTGTCCCCTACCAACAGGGCCCAGCACAATACTGAGCACAGAGTAGAAGCTTAAAAAATACAAGTTGAGTGACTCCATGCAAGGCTGTGGAATCAATTTGGTTAATTGTGAGGGCTGAGAGACTGGATGTCTCAATGAACAAAGGATGTCAACATTTGCCTGGGTTGAACTTCCCTTATGCAGTGACAAATGTGCTTTCATGAGAACAAGTTCTCACCATGAACCCAGCGCTTCCAACAATGACACCTATTACATACAGTTTGTTCCTGGAAATCATCCCACTAAAACAGGTATGATCAGTTCAAGATACCAATTTGAATGAGTTTCAGTTCCTAGAAGAAACGGAACAGACATATTTACTTTGGGATGGGGGAGCAGCTTCTGAAAAATGCTATTCACAAACATGATATTCCAATGACAGGAAGTACGAGAAGAAAGCATCTCTTGTTGGCCTAAACAAAAAGTGGTTAACCTTGTTCCAACTTCTGTCAAGAGAACTTAGTTGCCCTGTCACTCTACTGAAATGCTCTGAGTTCATTTTTTTAAACCCCTTGGGTTGTATTATCCAGCATGCACCAGCCTCAGGGACAATCAGGTGACAACCAAGTGGCAGAAAGTGGAAGAAATAACATGAGGTTTGAGACAAGAAGACCAGTGTTTGGAAATTGGCTCTGACACTCATTAACTTCTCTGAGCCTTGGTGTCCTTAGCGAAAAAAAAAGCTTTCCTCAAATAATTAAGTGAGATGAGAATAATAACAGCTAACACTTACTGAGTGCTTATTTTATGCCAGCCACTGACTCAATGTGCTTTAAATGTGTTAACTCATCTACTTAGGACAACATTATGAAGTAGATACTATTATTGCCTCATTTTATACAGAAAGACACTGAGGCACCAATAGGTTGTTATCCCCCCAACTCACTCAGCCAGGAAATGGCAGAACCAGGATTCAAATCTAGGTGCCCTCACTGCAGAGCCCTCAGCCCTAACACCTGCATGCTCATGCCCTTGAGAAGCACTCGATACAGTGCCTGGGAAACTGAGGCACTAAACACAGGAATGAAGAAAATGATTGAAAGAGAGGGGGCAGGAAGAATGAAAAAACCTCCACTCCATTTCTTTACTGGGATTCCAGGTCTCCCAAGGTTAGATGGTGAGGTCTTTAAAAGACCGTAGGTCTCCCAAGCCCCTCAACATTGTCCTGTCCTGCCCTCCTCTGTGGAAGAAACTGGAATAAATCACCCTTCCACACCCACTCGGGCTAAGCAGGACATGCAGCAACATACCTTGTCTGGTTCAAAAGCATCCCCGGCCGATCACAAACCAAAGGCCCCACACCCACCATTGGGTATTTCAACTCTCTTACCTTAGAGCAAATTCTCTGCCTGGCCAGAGGTCTCTCTTCTCCCTCTTCATTTTACAGTCCTAATCCTGGTGACTCAGCAGCCTAGCAGCCCCCAAATTCCCTTTGCGATTTCTGGGGCAGGCCATGATGGCCCTCGGTGCTGCCATCTCAGAGTTCCTGGTGTTGAGATGAAAATTAGTCCTCTCCGCCGTGTGACCCTCCCACACATACAGAGCAAACCCAGCCATACGTCATGTTGCATTCTCTCTCTCCTATTGGCCCACATGGTCTTGGAGAGGAGGCAAAGCTATGGCCACCACAGAGACAGCGAGTGCAAATGAGCCCCAGCAGGTGATTCTTATGGGGAGATGAGGAGGGTTGATATCACACTATGGGGTACATAGTACTTTTAAAATAAAGATAAAAAGGAAAGAAAAATACATACTTACAAGGGTGCTGGAGGATCACGCTAAAAGATATACTATCCTGAGGGGAAAATTTCAGACTAGGACCTCCTCACTCTGCGGAAGAAGTTCCGACAACCCAGCCATCCTAAAAAGGACCCATTTGCACCAGGGAAAAGCTCTTGTCCGAGGCATGACTGTTTTTGTCGAATTTTCTAGTTCTGAAGATGAAACTAAGCACAGGCTCTTTCCTCCAAACAAAGCCACTACTGCGGTCCCTAGATCTGAGTGGAGGAGCCGTAGGGAGCAGACTCAAGTTGCTGGAGGACTGCAGCTCTTCTCATTGTCAACGGGATTCCCGTTACATGGGAAGAGAGGAGGGGCTTCCTCCAAGACCTGCACATCCCCAGGGACTGCTGGAATGGGTCCCCTACTTAGAGAAGGACAGCAGTCCCATCAGGTGGTGCTAGTAGATTCACTGGTCACACATGAACCAGAGGGCATGTCTTTCCCTTGGGCTGCCCTCAGAGAGGCCAGAAGGCTCCTTTAACGGAACTCATCGAATAGAGTCATGACTATTATTAAGACTGGCCGGGGGGCTGGCCCCGTGGCATAGCAGTTATGTTGGTACACTCCACTTTGGCGGCCCAGGGTTCACACGTTCAGATCTTAGGGGCAGACCTACACATCACTCATCAAGCCATGCTGTGGTAGCATCCCACATAGAAAATAGAGGAAGATTCGCATGGATGTTGGCTCAGGGACAATCATTCTCAACCAAAAAGGGGAGGATTGGCCACAGATGTTAGCTCAGGGCCACTCTTCCACACCAAAAAAAAAAAAGAGTGGCCAGTCATTCGGAGGCTAGGCTGAACTTGCACACATAACCCATCAATCCTCTCCAATTACACATTTAAAATAAACCACCTTCTTTTATGTTAAACATATCACAAACACTCTCATTTTTTAAATTTTATTTAACTTCAGGGTCTTTAGGCTTCAGCTGACTTTGGGTCAGTCAGGTGACCATAGAGAAATGGTCTCATTGTATGGTGGCTTTTGCTTGGAGGGCCCAGGCTCCACAAAGGAGATTTTCCCAGGAGCCTCTGCAAACCCAGACCCTGTGAAACATGCTTGCAAAATATGGTCCAGATCTGACAGATCTGCAACTATGAAAGCCAAGAAAGGAATAACAAACTGACACCAGACAGGTGGGAATCTTTATTATGTTTAATGACACATCTCCCCAAAGTAATCCAAACCCCAGTATGTCACAAAATTATTCACATTATTATATACTCCCAAAGCAAAATACCTCAACTGCAATCCTGGATCCAATATGATTCCTCAAAACTGAAATAATTCCTTGAGCAATAAAAAGGTAAAATAGGAATAATTTAAGCAACAGAGTTAGCAGATCAGAAAGTGAGAAAAAGGTAGATTAATTTGTGGGGAAAAAAAAGGCTTTACCACAACTAGAAGGACCCACAACTAAAATATACAACTATGTACTGGGGGGATTGGGGGAGAAAAAGCAGAAAGAAAAAAAGGCTTTAAATAAGAATGGGCATTTCAGATCTTATCCCTAAACTGAATTAAGATGCTCAAACCATTTCAAAAAAACCGAACAGTGAATGTAACAATGTATATTTGAACAATAACTTACATGGGATACCAACTCAGTAGAAATGATTTCCTTCAGCTGCTTGTATACCTTGTTGTAAGTGGCCCCTTTCTGAGAATTGTACCACAGTCTTAACGTAACACAGTATTTTTTATTTTTGATGACTACTTAGACGTCAAAATAACAAATTGACAACTATAGTTTCAGACATATCGAGAACATATGAGCAGTTGTAATTTAAGCATGTTGTCTGTTTTCCAAAAATGGAAAGCTTTTTGTAATAGATACCTTTATTTGGCTGAAATTCTGAGAAAAGGATAAATGAGTTTTGTTTTACTGTTTTTGTTTTTGGAGAGTTTTTTTCTCCTTTAATTTTTAATTTCATTTTCCTAATTTGCCTAATGAACGAATTCCTGTGGTCATAATGAGAAAAGAAAACCTGACTCTCACTGAATCTTGTAAAAACTAAAAGGGTGTTAGGGTGTGTAGAGGAAAGCGCTCAGGTTACCGTATGAAGGAAAGATGAAGGTTTCCATTCTCAGGCTGCTCTTCCCTGGTCCGCACCCACAAAGATTGACGTGCCCCCGGTCCCCCTTCCTGCCATCCCCATCCTCTTCATGCTCCCTCAAGCTGTGTAAACATTTCATAAAAGCACCCTTCTAACTAATTTTAAATCCAGTTTTCAACAGCCATATTCGAAGAGCCTATTTACTTAAAACAGTTCTTTCAGAGAAATATTTGAGGAAGGTTTTGTTCCTCATATAAATTTATTAAGAATTTATAAATTCTAAATAAAAAGGAAAAAAAGGAGGGCTAGGTGACACAAGGAGGAGTTTAAACTACAGTCCAAAGAAATCAGCCTCCTCCTACAAACGCATCATAGAAATTGAACCTTTAGAGCAAGATCTGAATTCTCCAGATGTTATACTGTCTTTCTAGATTTTCAGTGGACTTCATGTAAATCAAGTCTAACACTAAAAAACAAACAAATAACAGAAAATAGATTTACCAAAAAAAGAAAATCACGTTGACAGTCTTTTCGTGAAGGATTTACCGGGTTATTCCTCTAAATAGCAGCTTCCTCTAGATCATGTAAAATGTAAATTGATTTAGAAAGAAAGAGAGATTGAGGGGGGAGGGGGAGGGGAGGGAGGAGAAAAAAGAACTTTTCAAGAACACATCCACTGCCCAAAATGAGGAACACTTGAAAAGCCATCTTGATATTTTCATTAGAATTCTAAGTGGCTTCCAAATGAAAAAGCATCTACCACTCAACTATTGGTATTTTCTATTTCAAGGTCAAAACAAACACACAAACAAACCAGAACACAAATTTTCCAGCTTGACAAGAAAATATGAGCCCCAAGCAGCAAACGCTTTAATCAATGACTCTTACCTGAATACAAAAGACTGAGGTACAGGGTTTTATTTAAAGGGGATTAGATACCCGGTGACTCATTACACATAAAAATTGTTGTCCTTCTCTCTAAGGATGTGTCAGTTGACTCGATGAGGGAGTTCTTCATGATGCTCCTCCAGCTTTCATTCAGTTTACCCTGTGAAATGTGAAACTTCATATACTACACGTGGTACTGAGAAAAAGAGCACCAGTCGACACAAGGAGAAGAGTTTACTCTGTTCTCATCTTGGCATGTAGCTGTACCTTGGGACCCCAGGGTTTCTGAGCCCCTTCTGCATTCCCAGTGCAATGAAGCAACATTAGGTGAGCACGACAAAGCAGCCATGTGACCTTGGGCAAGTTACCTGACCTCTTTGTGTAATACCAGGATGATAATAAGCAGAGTATCCACCTCTGAGTGTTATTGTAAGGAGTTAGTACAGTCCTTGGCACATAGTAAATGTGTAGAAACTGCTAGGTGTTACTGAGCTGAACTGTTAAATGTGCCCCAATCAATTCCATTCTATGCAAAAATTATTTTTGAGCATGGCGAGAGTCAATACAGAATTGGGGGGTGTTACAAGTCCCCCATCCTCAAGGCACTCATAGCCTACTGCAGAGATTCTCAGTCCTAAATGTGCATTAGAATCTCCTGAAGAACTTTTATAAAAATACTGATGCCACCCGCAGAGATTCCAACTAAATTGGTCTGGAGTGGGGTCTGGGCATCAGTATTTTTCACCCCCCACCCCAGGGGATTCGAATGCTCATTGAGGACTGCTGACCCAGGAATCTGCCTTGTGATTTGGGTACATGCTCACTGCCTGTGTGGTCTGTTGGATTCTGAAAGAATCAGGAGCTCCTGGGATGAAGGGAGGTGTGTCATTATCCATTGCATCAATCTCTGCAGGCCACCAAATGCCAAATCCCTCAGAAGCTAGTGACCAAATCAGACAGGGAGAGCCCTCAAGGTTGGACATTAGAATCTGTGTGCTGGTTTGCTTTTTGCTTCAGTTGTAATGGAAATGAAGGGGCCCCTGTGGGAGGAAGTCAAATGGCTCTTGCGTGCCCAGCAGAGACAGGGGAGGTTGGAAGGCATACCAGCCACTGTTGTAGGAGACGGAGGCCTAATGAGCTATGACAGAATCAGAAACCAGCACTTCAATTAATTTTTGTCCTTCATTTTTTTCTTTTCTTGGGTTACTTCCTTTTTGCTATTCTTTAATTTTAGAAAAGTTGTGTGCTATAATTCTTGTCTGTGTCTGAGGAAATCCAGGCCTGAGTTCCTTGCCCACCCTCTGGTTGGGAACATTACAAGTAGACCAGCTCCCGCTGAAGCCCAGCCACTGCAGTGGAAGCTGGGATCACAGGGAGCTGCGCACAGGGATGGGGAACTCAGTGGGCCAGAGTTGGCGCCATTTGGTCAGTCTCCCCTCCCTTCACAGAAACTTCCCTTCCAGTCCTCTGTCTTCTTCTTGGGAGGGTTTTCATAAGGAAAAATAACTATAATACAAGACTTAGGGAAAGGAGTACTAAGTGGAGGCATGAGGAAGAACAGAGGGCAGAGGGCCTGGCTCTGCCTGAGGGACCAGGAGGTTTCACAGAGAAAGGCCTTGTACGCCCATCTGTGAACGTGAAATCTCAGTGAGCACATAGCAGACATGGGCAATCAGCTCACGCACTTGGGAAGGGCCATGACACAGAGGCAATCACGCCTTCCAGGAGAACTAGGGATAATCTGCGGGGGGAGGGGCAGTGATTATGGGAGTTTTTTTGCAGTAAAATTCACATAACATAAAATTCACCATCTTAAAGTGTACAAAGGATAATCTGTTTTATGTCAAAAGAACCAAGTCCCAAATCATCCTGAATAAGGAGAAATAGACGTATTCCAACCCCTTCTGCCCATTTCTTCCACCCATTCCTTGGTCAGACAATTGGACTCATTGTTTATGGTCCAAAAATTCCTGACCTTTTTGTGGTAAGAATCTACTTTTTCATTTCCCCCAAATCAGCAGATCACTAGGAAATCGGGAGAGGAAAGCTGATAGACAGTAAAAGAGCAGCAGTGGAGAAGGGAAGGGACGAGAATTGGTGCTGCAGCAGGAGAAAGTCCTCGAAAAAAGCAGGGAAGGGGATAGGTAGTGGAGACCAACCAGGTCCTCTGCTGAACGCTCCCCTCGGGCCTGTCTTCCTGGCCACAGGGTGATTCTGGCTGACTCGCTTGAGTCACCTGACCTTGCTTGTTTGATCTTCCCTGGATTCAGTGAGATACTCAGCATCTTTCTAATAAATGCTCTGTTTGCTTAAGGCGAGCCAAAGTCACCTTGGGTTTTCTACAACCTTAAAAACCGTCACTAACACAGCCCTCCAGGCCCCAGCCTCACCAGGAATCCAAAACCCAAGAAGTGGAGGTAGGGGGAGGAGAGTGTGGAGAGCTTTCAGACAAGGCCTGCGAGTATATTCCAAACCATTGGCTGGGAACTCGTGTTATGTAGAAAATCTATTTTCTAAGACAGAATTTACTAATTTTTTTTCCTTCCTCTCTATCCCCTCACATCAGTGTCCACATGTCAGCTGGTTCAGGGCTTTATGTAACTTGATGTTCCCCTTGTTGAAATTCAGTGCAGTTTGGCATTTGGTAATCACATGGGCCATACTCCCTAAGTGGTAATTATGTGGGCTACGTTCGTATAACCACCTAATAAATGCCTAGATGACTGTTTTGGCAACTGGAGATTAAGTGGTCCAGAATCCATCCTTTAATCTACCAAGGAGAACATTCTATGGTAGAAGCCAGCAAATGGGCAATTACTGAGCTGCCCTCCACATTCCTGTGTGCTGAAGACAAGGCGGGCAGTCCTGGCCAGCCCTGGGGCAAGGTGATTTGTGCCCTAAGGCATAAATGACCTTCGAACCAGACTTTCAGGAGCCTAACTACAGTGAAAACCTAGCATGTCAATCCCACACTCTTTTATTGTTTAAAAAGACTCATAATTATTTTGATGTTGCTAGAATGGGGAACTACACAATACAACACCATAGGATCCTTGTGAGAGACGTTCTAGGACAATGTCCACAAAGTCTGCTTGGGTTCCAATGGGCTCTGCTCTGTCTTTCTCTCCAGGGTTCTTCTGTCACATATTCTAGGTTTGAAGAAGCAACAGAATGTAATGGCTAAAAGTATGGTCGCTGAAGCCAGACTACTCACATTCATATTCCGAGCTGTGCCATTTACTAGCCACGTCACCTTGAGCAAGGCCCCTAGCCTCCCTGTGCCTCAGTTTCCCTGTCTGTAAAATGGAACTAATGATAGTATTAACTTCATAGCGTTGTTGTGAGAATTAAATATTAACTTATTTAACGCAAGTGAAGTATTTGGACCAGTTCCCTGACACTCAAGAAGCACTTAGCAAGGAACAGCTACTATTATTCTGGGCCTGAGCTAGGAAGGAAAAAGAAGAGAATACCTGAGAAATGATGATACCCCACAATATTGCCAAATACCTGTCACATATCTGAATTCTAGATTTGCCTCGTTACCTCAGTCAACATTCACTCACAAACAGTATTTCCTGAGCACCAACCACAGTGGAGGGTCATCGGATGCAAGGAGAGCGGCAGGGTGCTGGGGGGAAGTTAGCATCTTATTCAGGGCACAAACCTAGGATGCGAGGCCGAGTTCATGTAAGCTAAATGGCATTCCATCGTAGTGCACTAAATGCTGGCTAGAAAATAGGGGACAGGACAGACAGAGTCCCTGACCTCGTGAAGGTTTCATTCAAGTAGAGGGGGCAGATTTTAAACAGTCAACCCATATAAAAATATAACATCAACTGTGTCATACTTTATGAAAAAAAAGTGCAAGGTGCTAAAAAATATACCTCAGAGAGGGAGGGAGGGTCATGGAAAGTGATGAGACCGGAAGGATAAACAGAAGTGGCTAAGCAGAGTCAGGAAGTATTCCAGACAGAGAGCAACACATGCCAAGTCCCCATGGCAGGAAAGAGCGTGTATTCAAGGAGCTGAAAGGGGGGCCATTAGATTAGGAGTGAGAGAGAGAGAGAGTGCGAGAGAGAGAGAGAGAGAGAGGAGTACAAGAGGAGGCAGGATTCCTGGCAGGTGCACATATGTGCTATGGTTACTACACTGAGTGAAGGAAGAACGTGGTTCTTAGACCTCCTCCACGTCTCCTGTCCACCCCATTTTCTAGTTACTTCACATTGACAGTGGGAAATTGAAATTGCTTTAGTAAATCAAGCAGCACTTAAGCTGCTTACTTACATAAGACAGCAGCTCAAAAATATCTCTTTTCATGCACTGGGTATTTCTTCAGATGGTAGCTGGGTCTTTCAAGGATACAATTTACTTTAGAGAAAGAATCTTCCTACAATAAAAAACAAATCCAGCAATTGCATTACTCGTAATGTAATATAGATCAATGCTATCCAGATGTGTAATTTTGCATTTAAGAGGTCTGTGAATCCCATATATGCTATATATGTTGGGTTCACTATATATGTGTGTACATACATACCCCTCCCTCTTTCTTTTTCTTTCTTTTTTTCTTCATTTTAAAGGGAGTCCCCTACTTGAAAAAATTAGGAATTAAAAAGCAAAGCCAATTGTTTTTCTGAGAGGAAGTAAAGTAATTCACTGCCCTCATGGTAGAGTAGTCAATATTCATTTATAAGTGTCATCCTATAAATCTAGGATATGTCAGCATTTAAATAAGTCAAGATGACCAATTCAACTACATGGTATGGTTAAATCCAATCCCTGGGGGCATGTTAAGCTTTCATTCGAATTCTTCTGAAATGGTGACAGGTCACTTAGCTGTCGGTACACTGCAGCAGACAAAGTCCTGGGTCTATCTGTCTATGGATCAGAAACACTCCCCACCCCCATAAAAGTCAAACAGCCAAAACACCTTATTAACTTTTAGAAAAACATCCTTCCATGTTGTGACCTTACGCAGACCACACACATTTTGCTGGACTCGTCCCTGGCTTGGGACTCCTGTGAGCAGTGGAAGGGAATGTGCTACAGGCCAGTTAGACTGTCTTCTCTCAGTCTTTTGAAGGACCACATCCCCTCCTGCTGCAGGACCTCTACTTGATCATGCTGTGCTCCCAATTAGCTGCTACTCATCTCTCATTGTCAGGTTCCATTGTCTCTTTCTCAGGGAAGCTTGCCCTGACTCCCAACCAAGTCAAATACCCACTTTCATACACTCAAAGGACACCATGTACCCTCCTTGGTAAGCATCACAATTTTACCTTTATTTCTGTGGTTACTTGATTAATGTCTGTCTCCCTCACTAGACTGGAAGTCCCAGTTCCCATATTATTTTATCAGCAAAGATCTAATGTTGTCAGAAATCCTAACCTTGTCTAGGTGCTGCTGAGCTCTGTGGGATGTTAGAAGACTGCATACCCTTTCATGGATCTTCTTCCACGTGGACTGAGAACTAGGATGGAACCTGCACAACAGAGTAAACAGGGTAGAGTATTACGCAGCTACTAAAAAGCATATTTAGAGTACATAACAGTATGGGTTGATATTTATAATTTAATAGCAAGAAAAAAACAGCAACATGCAAAACAGTATACATAGTGTGGTTTCAATGTCAATGAGCCTATGCATAGGAAAAACATTGAGGAATAAAAACAGCTAAGCTGTTAAGAATGGTTTGTGTTTGGGTGTGTGGCTGTGAGTGATTCTTTTCTTCTGTGTACTTTACTGTGTATTTCAGATATTTCTCCAAAGAATAAATCCTGCTTTAACATTTAAAAATTTTATCCCAAAAATTTTAATTCAAAATTTAATCCTAATTAAGAATTTTATTTTATATCTCATTACTTTAGGCCAGCCAGTCCCAAGCTTAACCACAGGTCCTGCAGTGTCTTTCAGTTCCTCAACATGAAGCGTTTTCTCCCTTTCATGGGCATTCGCAGCACTGCTCCCTCTGCCTGGAACGCTGCAACCCCCATCCTCATCCCCACTGGTGTTAACTCCCACCCACCCTTCAGAGCTCAGTTCAATTCTTCATCTCTCAGGAAAGTCTTTCCTGAACACCCTCCTGTCGAGGAATGCAGCTTCCTGTTAAGTGCACTTGGAGTCCACTCACCCCTCATTCACAGAACTCCCCCCAGTGGATATTCTGTCATTACTTGGTTAATATCTGTCTCTACTCCTAGACTGAAATTGGGACTGAGATACTTTGGTCCATAGCTCATCCCAGGGCCTAGCAGGAATTGAATATTTCCTGAATGATTAAATTCATCCATCTATTCATTCATTCATTCATTTTAGGGAGGAGAGTGGGTACCAAATCCTAAATTCTGAGGCAGAATTAGCATTTTGGTCATGAAAAGCACAGATATTGAAACACCTAAGGAATTTTAGGAATTTGGATAAAATCATTCTCTTTAGTTAGTGTACAATAAACATTGGAAATGACAGGAACATTAAAGGAATCAATCCAGTTGTTAGTCTAGCCACCACACTAATGAGCCCCTGTGTGGGTGCCTCTCTGCTTGGTTTAGGACCCACATCCAGGCCACCTATCCAGCTCTCTCATAACAAGCATGTCCCACTGGTTTCCAGGGAGACAAGACCAAGAGCCTGAGTGGATCTACACAAATCCATTACCAACCCAGGAAAACAACTCAAAGCAAATGAAAGCATCACCCAAAGCACGGCCATGTTTAAGAAAAGACAGGCATGTCACTTCTATACTCCTCTAAGAATTTTTAAGAGGAAGGAATAGAAATATTTTGAAAGCTATAAATAGTTAGCATTTAAAAATAGCCACCAGCTGGACACTGTAAATGCTTTTTCATAGGTCTTGAGTAACCAGTGCCAAAACGATTCCTACATTTGTTACCATTACTATCATACACAGTCAATACTACATTTGAAGATCTTTGAGAATGATGAGTCAACAGACAGGAGCAGACTGTGCCCTCATTACAGCCTTCACCATCTCCAGATGGTGGAGGTAGGGAAGAGGCTCGGGAGAGTTCCTCCCTCTTTTGGGACTACCATTTCTCACCCTTTTAAAAGGATTCTCCACTTCCCCCATTAGAACATTGGGCGGACTCACTCCCAAATTTGTCTCCCAACTCATCCCTGCAACCTCGGCCCTGGCCGATTTCCATACTAAGCTAGCAGAAACTCAAAAGGTGTTTTTCAGGGGCTGGCCCCGTGGCCGAGTGGTTAAGTTTGCGCGCTCCGCTGCAGGCGGCCCAGTGTTTCGTCGGTTTGAATCCTGGGCGCGGACATGGCACTGCTCGTCAGACCACGCTGAGGCAGCGTCCCACATGCCACAACTAGAGGAACCCACAATGAAGAATACACAACTATGTACCGGGGTGCTTTGAGAAGAAAAAGGAAAAAAAAAAAAAATCTTTAAAAAAAAAAAAAAAGGTGTTTTTCATGCACCCCAGTGATCCGGGCACAGGGAGACTGGTCCCAGTGTCTGATGTGAAAAGAAATGTGGGGGCAAAGTGCTGGTGGCACCTAGTGTTCCAGGGGCTGCCTCCGTGCTCATGCTGAAGGCAATGAAGAATGGATTCTTCCCCAAGGATATGAAGGGATAGCTTTCATTCAAAACAACTGTCTTAGGGGCCGGCCCAGATAGTTAAGTTCACATGCTCTGCTTCAGCAGCCCAGCGTTCACTAGTTCGGATCCTGGGTGTGGACCTACACACCATCGCGCATCACCATGCTGAGGTGGCATCCCACGTAGAAGAACTAGAAGACCTTACAACTAGGATATACAACTATAAACTGGGGCTTTGGGGAGGAGGTAAAAAAAAAAGGAAGGCTGGCAATAGATGTTAGCTCAGGGCCAATCTTCCTTACCAAAAAAAAATCAAAACAAACAAACCACCTTTAAAAAAGAAACAGCTATCTTAAAAATATTATCTTCAGTGCCACCTCCCTGGAGTTAAGGTGACCAACTATCCTGGTTTTCCTGGGACTAAAGAGTTTCCCAGAATGCAGCACTGTCAGGGTTAAAACCGGGACAGTCCCAGGCAAACCGGATGCCTGGCCACCTTACTAGAGAGTGCAGTTTGGAAAATAGAGCTTACTGCTCTCCATCTCTGACTTACCCACCAGACATGTGCAATCATGGGGTTTTTTTAATTTATGACAATAATATAAACAAACCATGTCTAGAAATATACCCACATGTTAATAACATTTGTCTTTGGGTAAGAGGACAACGGGTGACTTTTTTTCACTCCTTTTTGGATTTCTTAATTTCTAAACTTTCTATAGTGAGCAATTTTATACCTGAGAAATCAAAAGCTTGAGTTTTTAAGTTTATGACACATAAAAGTGGATAAATAGTATCTTCGTCAAGTTAGCTATGTGTCCCATTTCCAACAAACATCCTGAGATAGGCTTTCCAGAAGCAAGGGAAAAGGCTCAACTCTTACTTTGGAGAAGTAATCTTCCCCAATTTTTCATATCAAGGTGTCCTAAAGAAGCAAACTGATGAAGTGACCCAGCTTTACTCCTGCCAGACCACAACACACCCTTGGAGCAAAGAGATGGTGCTTGCCGCTGACCTTTCTCGGAGAAGGGGCTGATCCAGAAGAGGGCTGGGAGACCTGCAGTGCTGGGAGGCGGCAAATGAAGTTTCCCGACGGCAATCGGCATCCCCTTGGTCACTGTAACTGGGCGAGGGCTTTCCAAACTTACTCGAATCTAAGGGTGATGGTGACTCATTCCTTAAAACAATCCGTTCATCTGGCTCTTTGACAACCTGAGTGACAATGTACATGATTCTTTAGTTGTCGTTTTGTTTCTGTTTGGTGGGGGTCAGGTAGGACAAGGAAGAGAACTGGGGACAAAATGACAGTCTCCCTGCCCCAGGGATCTCCTGCAGTGAGCAAGGGGCAGGAGTAGAGAAGACTAGAGACAAGGTCAAGGAAAGATAATCAAAATTCTGCACATTCGACATGTATTAACAAGCCCAAACAACTTAGGCTCTTAACTTTGATTTGTGAGGATTAGGATTATTGGGTTTGAGAGAGAGAACTTTTAACAAAATATTTAAATGCTATGGCTTAACAAGCACAGGATAATACTCCATTTTCTTTGCATACATCTAGTCCCAAGTTGTAACACAGAAGTTTGTACCTTCATTTTGACAAGCCAATCAAACTTCAAGAACAAGTGATTTACCACCTCTAAGTATAAAGGTATTCATTAGAGAAAAAGCAACGAAAATCCCTACTGATACAGTAGAGATTGGGCCTACATACATCCCCATTGGTGATTCGTCCTAAAAATGAAAAGAGCTTATATGAGGGGAACAAACCAACTAAAGCAAAGCAAAGCATACAGCAGACCTAGGCACCTCTTACGCTCTAGTTAAACTATAGCAATTCCATAAGCAGCACTAGCTAGAAAGATACTGTCCACCACTCACTGGAGAAAGCACAATAACTGACATTAGACAGCTAGAAATAAATCATTTTACAAATGCTACTTCTAAAATTACCTTTATGTTAGCTGCAAGGCTGTCAAAAGAAGAAGCTAGAAGAAAGAGGAACAGGTGTTTCAATGACTCAGTATTACCAGTTATCCCTAAAACTGCTGTTACACTTATTCCACAGCAGTACAGAAATATCATACGATGAATGAACTATTAAAGAACTTAAATGCTCCTTTGTAAATTATACTATCACTTTTAAGTCTCCCTTGAGTCACAGCAATTCTGAGTTTTTCTGTCCTCTTGAGGCAACAATGAGGTTATATTATTAATGACAGCACATATGGATATGGGAAGGATAAAAGAGTCTAAAGTGAAGCAGTAAGTTCAGTAACCCTTACGCAGCCTGGAAAACTCATATATGCCCAGGTGCCTAGAGCCTAAAAGAAAGCCATGTGGCTCTACTATAAAATTCATCTACTCTGCCTCTTCTGCCATTTCCTTTATATTTAGATTTCATGGAATCCTATTTATGTAGGAACTCTTGAGTATACTTGTCCAAGGTAGGCACAAATGTTATATTGACACAATGAATACATAAGAGCTTAGAGAAACATAACGCAGCAAAAAATGTAAATCATTACAATTACCATAAGTAACCGTAATAAGCAAGTAGAACTAATGCCAGAGAATGGTAAGAATGACTAGGAAATGAAGTGATAAAGACACATAAACAAAACCAAGATCAAATTGGATTTTTCCAGGTTGAGAAAAAAATGCTTTTGAAATGAGTATTTGCAAGGCTATGCTAAGGCCACCATGGCTTCTCCCGGTGTGACCGCGCTTAAGCGGTGACAAGGGGCTTTTCCCAGACTGCTGATTCCCCTGTGCCACTGGCAGGAAGAAGGAAGATATGAAAAAGGATTTTAAAGCCTGGTAATTGTCATATCTTCTGGGCATGTGCGTATGTGTGTATCCATCTTGTCCCAGAAGCTCTCCTCTCCCAGCTGAGCAAGCAATGGGCCATGCTAAGGCCCTTTTCAGCTATAGCCACAAACCTGCCCTGTGGCCTCAGAGCCCCCTGGCCACTGGTTTTGAGCACTCCTTTTCACAGGAGACTTGCCTTTGTTCCCTTGCTTCTCAAAAGTGCAGCCTTTGGACCAGCAGCATCTGTATCACCTGGAAGCTTGCTGGGAAAGAAGGAGCCTAAGCCCCACCCCAGCCCTACTGGATCTGAATCTGTACTTTAACAAGATCCCCAGGTGATTCAAATGCACATTCAAATTTGAGAAGCACTGCTTTATTCTACCTTAGGCCTGGATGAATGAGCTAACAGGTGACCTAAGCAAAGGTGTGGCTTGGAAGCTACAGGGATTCCAAGGATCTGAGCCCAGAGGTCTGAACGTCTTCTCTAAATGTACGTATGTGCAAAACTTGGTGTGTGACCTGGACATACTCTGTAACCTCTCTGGAACCTTAATTCTCCACCTGCCAGGATTAAAAAAGACAAAGGCCGAGACCAATGTGATGTATGAGTCCCATCGCTACTGAGCCAGCATTAAACCCAACTTGTCCTCCCCAGGAAAGGACATTTGCTGTTGCTTGATTTCACAGTAATAGAGAAGACAGTGCTGCTTTTATAAGCTACACGGGTGATTTCCAAACCAAAAGACTTAAATTAAATGTCAGAGGTGATGAAGCACTTTCTACTTCAAACTCTGTACTCTGTCCTTGGTTTGCTACTGTCGAACAGTCACCATGATCCAAGAACATTGGATTGAGTTACCATAAGAGACGTGCAGCCCCTTAAAAGTATAAACCTTTAACCCTACAATAGGGAACTCTGTTGTCAAGGATGGTAAGGTCCAGTCCCACCAGCCCCATTCAAGAGAATGGGCCACCACCATCCCTTTCTAGCCTAAGAATTTTTATTAAGTTCAAGAATGGTTGAACTTCACTGCCACGACCTTCAGCATTGACATGGTTCACATATTTCAATCATAAGGTAAAGGCCTCCAAGGGATGCCTTAACCCAGTGACTCTCAATGTGTGGTCCGGGGACCTCCCCAGGGGTCCCCAAGACCTTTCAGGAGATATGGAAGGTCAAAACTATTCTCCTAATAATACTAAGGCATGAGTTGCCTTTTCACTCTCATTCTCTCACACTTTACAATGGGGTTTTCAAAGAGTTACATAACATGTCATCACATCACCACTCTGATGGATAATGGAATGTGTGCTTGTGTATTCTTGTATTTTACAGATTTCTCAGTTTTAATTTCTAATACACTAAACATTAATAGATACCATCCACATAAAAAGAGCTCTTTTGGGTCCTCCATAGTATTTAAGGATGCAAAAAGATCCTGACACCTAAACATTTGAGATCCCCTGCCTTAACCTAACTGCTTCAGAGAGAGTGGCTCCCCTCCTCACTGACATGGAACCTTGCAAGCAAATGTTCTGTCTCCTCCTCTCCACCATTCCCCTGCTCTTTCCCATCAGAGAAAGGGCAAGTCTTATTTATTAGCTATCAATGGTGCCTTTGCAAGGAGTTCACGCCAGGACAAGCTGCTCCCTAGTTTTCCAACCCAGCCAGGGAGCAACTACCATCAGGACATGGTGGGTGATCACACTACTCAGAGCAGTCTCCTTCAGTAGCTAGGGGACTCAGGAACTTCTCGGCTGACTCTGCTCATGGGAACTCCTGCCCTGGAAACTCCACAGCTGGAGGGCACCTGAAATTAGGCTCCGAGTTTCCAAAATAAACTGTGATTCCTCAGAATGAAAGAAGGTTTAGAAATAGGATACGGTTGTCCCCAAAGGGAAATGCACAGAAGTAACAAAAAACTCGAGTACCTCTTCTCATTGGAAACGGAAAGTTTGAAAACTTAGACTTTCTTCTAGACTTCCGGGAATGATGCTCTGAAACATCCTCACCAAAGGGCTTTGCGCTGTCCACCTGAAAGTAGAGAAAGAAGACTTGAATCCACTGTGGCTTGTATTACCATCTCCTCCTTACCTGAAATGCCCTTCTCTCCCTCAACTAGAGGTGACGCAGGTGAGATAAGCAAAAGCTGAGAACAAATTAAATCAGTCTCCACAGTGTTGTCCCCAATAGGGGAACCTGTCTGTCCCTATCTTCATCGAGGCTAGAACATGAAGATATGGACTAAATTTTAGCATAAAGAACATAACACAAATTATATTCTAACCACTCGTAAGGATTGAGCCCAGAAAAGAGCTAGTGAAGTTTATTTCACAATCTTTACAAGAGGACAGAGTTTCATATTTCTAAACAGCCTGAGCCATGCTGGCCTAGGTGGGGTCCTCTCTGAAGACAAGGGATTATCACAAGGTGACTTTTCAGCCTTCCACATTCCCTTCCAGTCTGAGTGTCCATATCCTTGAAAAAAAGAATAGTGGTGACTGTATTATTAAGGTGACCATATTTTCCTAAATTGGACAACATGATCTGCAAACAGGTCAAAAGACTTGAAATAGGGACTCTTCCAGAATATCTATGACATAGAGTTGCTGGATTTTTTTAATCTTGTTTATTTCTGCAGTTTTTTACTTTCAAGAAGACATGTTATAATGTTACTTTTCATTCTACCTCAAGAAACATATTCATTAGAATTTACAGTCCTTGACAACATCAGATTCTCTAAGTTTTAATGCTTCTACTTAAAGAAAACAGATATCATCAGGAAATCTGGCTAAATAGAAGAGTTAATATGTATAAAACACTTAGAAAATAGCTTGGCACACAGTAAAAGCTGTATGAGAATTTGCTGAACAAAAATATAAGCAAGTTTTGGGGCCAGACCAGTGGCGTAGTGGTTAAGTTCGCACAATCCGCTTCAGTAGCCCAGAGTTCTCAGGTTTGGATCCTAGGTGTGGACCTACACACACGCTCATCAAGCCATGCTGTGGCAGCATCCCACATACAAAATAGAGGAAGACTGGCACAGATGTTAGCTCAGGGACAATCTTCCTCACCAAAATAAATATACATAGATATATATAGATCGATCTATCTAGATAGATAGATAGATCTATAGATACATCAAGCAAGTTTTAATTCCCTAAGAAATCCACCAAGATTTTAAGGTTATTTAGCCCATAATAGCATAGACTACAGTTATATTTTACAAAAATTTATATCACATAGAATAAATCAGACTGTCCAATATACTCAATTCAACAATATTTTATGAAGCCATGTTTACTAATTGGCTGCTAGATTTTTGCCACATTTTTACCCAGGTCACCATGAAGAAAACAGCTATTCTGTAGTTTCTAACCAAATGTCTCTTTTCTACCCACAAACCAACTCTACATATGGTCATCTTAACAGCACTTTGCTTCATTTCTTGTGTCTAATACACAAACATCATCACTAGTGACTTTGAGTTAAATTATCAACTTGGCAATAATATTAACAGTTAACATTCTGGAGAATAAGTCATGAACTAGAAGATGGAACGTTGTTCATGAAGAACACGAAATAATATAGCAAAGGCTTTTAAGGTAATATTCACTGTAAATATCAAGAAACTAATCTGTATATACAGTATAATTTAGAAAAAAAGGTGGAAAAAGTTCATCAAATTAAAGAAAACAATGATTTTATCATGCTGGTGAGCCCATGGGTAATGTTTTTCTTGAACTTTTCTATATTTTCCATTCCTTTTATAGTAGTCAAAAAAATTTAACAAGACTAGGAGAACCAGTGTGATTAAATTTGCCCACTGCTTCCTAAGGGCTAAATCTAAGATAACTTTAATTAAGGGCTTTGAGGATGGCACATCATTGCTTCTTCCTGTAGACACATTTTTTCTGCTCTTTAAAGTATTAGCCACTGAGTAACAAACTCATTAAGAAAACTCAAGCAGTTTTCTTTAAAACTGATGAAGCTTTAGTTTTAGATTGGTACAGAGTATATGCCAGCCTTTGTTACACATCTCCTACCCTTGTCAGTTCGCTGATTCTTCTGGATAATGGCAGGTTATCATACGTAGACATTATACTCTATTAATAATTTTCAAAAATTAAAAATAGGGATGGCTGACATATACTGAGCAAGTCCTCTGTAAAAGATATCTTTATAGGAGTTTCCTAACTATGAGTCTAGGAAATGAACATAATTTAATCATCGTTATTATTCAAGCTGAATTCCCTCTTTATTTAATATTACCCATTTGTTTTTATGGCCCAGTCTTCCCATATTCCACACTCAGTCACACCCTCACCATTCCAAAGGACTCTGAAAAATAATTTTTGGCTCACATGTCTAACCACAAATGGAGGTTTGCTTTGTCTAGAGATTTTGAAATCATTTCCAAAGTTCAGTTGAGCTGGCTGATCCTGGCAGAAACGCCGGGTGGCATACGGAGAGGATGCCTGGGATTGCATGCCTCGAGGCGGTTTGTCGAGATTGCCCTCCTTTGCCTCCACCTTTATATCATCCAAGGGGAGCGGTGGTCTCCATGAATTAGATAAAGACCTTCGTGACTTATATTTTTCTTCCTAAAACCAAAAAACAGGAACAATATTTTGAAAAACAAAAAGGAAGAAAAAAAGAAGAAAATTCAATTAGAATATAACCATATTTAATTGAGCTTTGTTTAACTAAGGTAGAAGAGTGAACAGAGATTTATAAAACATGAATTTAAGGGAGGGCATTTCTCTAATTTATCTTCAGTTCAAATTAGCGTCACTAGTATTTATAACTTGCTAGTATAATATATTTCAACTAATCACAGTGAGATTTATTGGTATTAGAAGAAAGTTGGAAAGTATCTGACAAGCCTTGTCATAGACAGGCGATCAATAGATATAAATAGAGACAGAGTGAGAGAGAGAATTTGGCATACACTGGGGTCCAGTAATTTTACTTCAAGAAATTTAATATAAGAAATTAATTATGGCTATGTGTATAGCTACAAAAATTCTCATAACAGTAAAAACTTAGAAACCAACTATATTGGTGAGTAAGCAATTTCCTCTCAGCTCCAAACCCACCTTTCTACACTGAGCTTCATGATACCGGGGCTGGCACTCCGCAAACCCCCTTTCCGCTTTTCCAGCCGTTCTGCAGGCTCCACCGCTAGAAGGCACTAGAGGGAGACTGCAGACTGGAGGAGGAAGGCGGTACCGGAGGCTTCCAGTTTTGCATTCTATTCCTGTCAGCATCACCCTATCAACCATTCTGCATCTTGGCAGCAGCAAATTGTTCCAGTTTATAGTTTCTTCCCACCATAATCCCAGAACTAGCCTTACTGTGCCCCACTCGGACAAACCAGCACCAGCTGGCCAGAGCCCCATGCTCAGAGATTTGAGTCTAGCCCCATAGGATCCTTCCTCCAAGCTCCAGAGTCACCAGCAATGAGCAGTGTCCCTCCTTAGATGTCTAAGTCCCAGCTTGTCGCCTCTGGATTCTGAGGAAGCAGCCCCTCCGCAGAGATCTGGGTCCCGTTTCCATGGGGTCTAGTCCTCAAATTCTATGCTGTTGATGACCCAACCTCTCCCTTTTGCTCCCGCAGACCCAGGTGTGAAAGCTGCTTCCTGCAGTTACTACCTCCATCACGTTAGTGTTCTCCTTTCCTTTCAGTCTTCTAACCCCAGCCTAACCTTTTTTTTAAACATTAATCTTTCTGTTAAAATAATAGCTGTGGTTTGTTTTCCTGACTGGACTTTGACTGATATATCAGTTTAGTACCCAATAATAGGAAAATGATTGGCCAAAGAAATTATGATACTTCTGTATGATGGAATACATCAAGCTATGAAAAACTGCCTGGGCCTAAGAATATTTAAGGACACAGGAACATGTTCATGATACAGTAAGTGAAAAAGGAACGTACAAAATAATACACAGTATAGTATGATCCCAATATTTTAAAATTAGAAAAGTATGTGTGTGTACAGAAAAATATCCTCAAAAACATTAGTCATGCTCATCTCTAGATAGTAAGAATGACAGATAATTTTTATTTTATTTTTTGAGGAAGATTAGCCCTGAGCTAACTGCTGCCAATCCTCCTCTTTTTGCTGAGGAAGACTGGCCCTGAGCTAACACCCATGCCCATCTTCCTCTACTTTATATGTGGGTCGCCTACCACAGCATGGCTTGCCAAGCGGTGTCATGTCCACACCCAGGATCCGAACCGGCAAACCCTGGGCTGCTGAGAAGCGGAACGTGCGAACTTAACCACTGCACCACTGGGCTGGCCCCAAATTTTCATTTTTATTTTGTCCTTTTTGCTTGTCTGTATTTTCTAATTTTCTAAAATTAATGGAATACCTTTGTTATAAGAAAAAACAGTAAAAGCTATTACTTTAAAAAAAATTAACACTTAGAGGAAGACATATTAAGAGGTTAAAACAAGATTAAAATGGTGGAGTGGAAGAGAAAGAATGATAAGCTGAAAAATTACCATGCACATATATCAAACAGATTGGAGGAAATAGTGGGTAAAATAGGAAAAACTAAAAGCAGATAATGCCTTCCTTAAAAGTAATCATTGGTCTCCCATTATATGCGTTCTGATGCCGAGACGATTGGTGGATTTGCACAGATTAGTGACCCTTCGCATTCTGTACCCCTTAACCCACAGCCCACATTTTCAAGGTATTTTCCAGGACACCAGGTGAGAATCAAGATGACAAGTATTTGAAGAAGCTTTACAAATTACATTCATTCTCTATTTTGTTCTAGAAAGGATTTTAAGTGGTTACAAAATTACGTACAATAAGGTAAAAGAAACATAGAAAGAAATCAGGGTAAAGAGGCAATTGGAGCTGAACAAGAGTGCCCAAGACCCTTCGTGATTACCCAAGATGGCCTACAAACACAACTCTGAGCTTCAGCCTCAGCAAAAGAAAGAAGGAAACACTACTGCCCATAAGATCAAGAGTACAGTCAAGGAACAACAACGAAAAAGCTAACTAGCCTACTTATGTCAAACTGGTGATTTTAGCTTTTGTATCACTCTATTCCACCAACTATATCATAATGAATATGTGCCAAACACACTCTAACATGATAGGCTGAACAAATAGTTTGAATATAGAAATTCAAACCTAGCAGTAAGTCTCCAGGTTTCTATTCATCCAGTTGCATCTAAACTTGGTAAGCCAAGTTTAAGCTGAAATTCTTTAAATTTGTAGAGAAAATTCCAGACATTTCTATCACTAGCTTCTTCGTTATACTTACCAGACATCTGTTTCTATGCAGAAACACACATTCTCTGATGGCTGTCCTTGTAGAAAACTCTATTTTGGGAGCAATGCCCTAAAAATAAAACAGCATAAAAGAAGGAAATAAAATTATTGGAAACAGGTTCTTTGCCCATCCCATCCTAACCTGAAATCACACAAGAACTTAATTGCTCTTTTGTGTGTTTGGCATAATCCACATGCATTATCTAAAACATATACATAACAAATATATATACAATGGAATATTATTCAGCCTTAAAAAGGATGGAAATCTCGCCATTTGAGACAACATATAAGAACCTGGAGGACATTATGCTAAGTGAAATAAGCCAGACGCAGAAAGACAAATACTGCATGTCTCACTTATATGTGGAATCTAAAATAGTCAAACTCACAGAAGCAGAGAGCAGAAATCGTTGTCAGGGGCTGGAGGATGGGGGAAATGAGGAGATGTTGGTCAAAGGGTACAGATGTTCAGTTATGCAAGATGAATAAGTTCTGGAGATCTAATGTGCAGCAATGTGACTATAGTTAACAATACTATACTGTATTTTTGAAATTTTCTAACAAGGTAGATATTAAATGTTCTCACCACAAAAAAGAAAAGAAAATGGTAACTAGTAACAATATTAAGTGATGGATGTGTTCATTAGCTTGATTGTGGCAATTATTTCACAATGTATATGTATATCAAAACATCAAGTTGTATAGCTTAAATGTATACAATTTTTATTTGTCAATTATACACCAATAAAGCTGGAATAATAACATATAATATATGCATAATAAGCACAACTAAACACTTATGTAATATGTATTACATGCTAGGCCCTGACCTAAGGGCTTCGCATATATTAACTCATGTAATCCTCACAACAACCCCATGAGGTAGGCCCAAATAGCACCTCTGCTTTGTAGATGAGTAAATTAAGACACAGAGGACCTAAGTAACTTTCCAGCCAGTAATGGCAGAGCTGGTCAATGAACCCACACATTCTAGCTCCAGTGTCCTTATGGTTAGCTACTCCACTGAAAATATTGGACCATGGAAGTGAATGAGATTATGTAGGGGGTGGGATGGATAGAGCTTCTTCTTCCCTATCTACTTGCTTTGAAAAACTTGCTTTATCTCTTATACCAAATATTTATGCTCATTAGATCTATTTCCCAACTCTTCATTTTGTTTCATTGATTGGTACTTCTATCTTTGCTCAGTAGCACACTAAAATATTGTGATTGATATATATGTGTAGGATAGGAGATACATATATATAATCTCTCCTATCCTACTTAATTCTCATAATCCTATGAGGAGGGTACAATTATCATCATCAACCCATTTTAGAAATAATAAAACTGAGAAATGGACCAAAACCGGAATCAACCCAAATGTTCTTCATGGGTGAGTAGATAAATTGCGGTGTATCCATATAATAGAATCTACTCATTAATAACAAGGAACAAACTACTGATACACACAACTACAAGGATGAATCCCAGAGGCATCGTTCTGAGTGAAAGAAGCCGGTCTCAAAAGGTTACACACTGTATGATTCCATTTATGTGAGAGTCTCAAATAGACAGAACTATAGTGATGGACGACAGACTAGTAGTTCGGGGTGAGGGGCAAGATGTGCCAACAAAGGGATAACATGAGGGAGATTTAGGGGTGATGGAACTGTTCTATATCCTGATCATGGTGGTGGTTTCACAAATCTATACATGTGTTAAAATTCACAGAACTGTGCATTGAAAAAAGGTCAATTTTACTGTATAGTCGTTTCAAAAATACAATTATTTTTCTAAAAAAGCCTGAGGCTTAGAAAGATATAAAGCAGTTTTCCCAAGGTCACATGGCTTGTAAATGGCAAAACAAGGACAGGACCTGGATCTGTCTCCAACTGACCCCATCCACTCACCTGCAGCCCCTCTGAGCATGACCCTCTGCTCTCCTCTCCCCCAGAGAACACCCCCGAGCCAGGTATTCCTCGTCCTAGAGGCGCCTTCCCCTTCGTCTTTTCCCATCCAAATCCTATCTGTCTCTCAAAGCCTGGCCTCACCCTAACTCCTCCAGGCATGCCCACAGTGACGTCTCCCTCCAGCCTCTAACAGTTCATATTCATGTATATGACATACTCTGAGTACTTCCAAGAAGGATTTGCATCAGCTGAAGCCCAAAGGGAAAGGAAACTGACATGTGCTGCATGTCAACTACATGTGGCTGGTCCTGGCAGGGGCTTTCACACGTGTGATCTCATTTCATCCTCACACAACCTGTGTAGGAGACAACTATATCCCCATTTTACATGTGAGGGAACAGGCTCAGAGAGGCTAAATAGTCTGTCCAATGTTACACAGCGGGAATCGATAAGAGCCAAGATTTGAAACTCTCTTGGACAGCGAAGCCCAACTTCTTTCTAGTACCCCATGCTACCTATCCAGGGATCCCTGTGGATCAACTCGTTAGTTTGTTTCCTGTGCATTCATTCATTCCTATGCACATTCATCCCTGTGCATTCATCTTGTCTACAGAACAAGTCTTTACAGACACAAGCTACTTCTTGTTTTGGTTTTTTTTTTGTCTCTAGAATGTACAATATGCCCATAGGAGTGCTACGCCTGGACTGGTGACTCAAGATTTGTGGCTTATAAACACAAAAGCCCAGTTGCTGCACAGAATCAGATAATCCAGAAGGGCATTTGATAAAGAACGTACAATGACATGACCAACACAGCCTCACCTCTGGTTATCAAGATTGCCCACATGAGGAAGAGGGTAGCGGGAGTTCCAGGGTCCACAGCACCACTGGCAGAATCACAAGACCTCACATGTATGCCAAGCCCCAGGTCCTCCGTGGCCCAGATGCCTGAGCCTGAACAAGTCATCTGGGAAGCCACAGATTTGTGCAGTCTTCTCATTGCCTCATAGGGAGACAGTATTAACCCTTAAATGACAGTACAGCCATGTTCACTTAATGACGGGCATGTGTTCTGAGAAATGCGTTATTAGGTGATTTCGTCATTGTGTAAACATCGTACAGTGTACTTACACAAACCTAGATGGTATAGCCTACTACACGCCTAGGCTATATGGTACTAATTTTATGGGACCACCTTCGTATATGCAGTCATCGTTGACCAAAACGTCACTATGTAGCGCATAACTGTAATTCACCCAAAGTCACACAGTCACTGAGTGACAAAACTGGAACTGAACCCAGACAATCTGAGTCCACACTTAACCACTATGCATGCAGCTGCCTAACAGATCTTCAAATACCTGATCCACTTTGCCTGGAGAGGAGGAGGGTCCCCTACCAGTAAGGAATGCATACCCTGTTAACACATTCTTGTTGGCCTATATGACCTCCATTCCTTGAAATGACTTAGAGACAATAGGAAGGAATGTGCTTTCTTTTTCACAGCAGTACTGATTTTAGCTTACAGGCTCTATCTTGTCCAATCTCCTTAGCAATGGCATGATGGTGATAATGGTGAGGTCAATAAATGGACTTAACAGTAGGATTTTTCTAGAATCATTTCACTAAATAAAGAAGAAAATTATTAAGTAAAAGTTAATAATTTAAAAAAATAATATTCTTTCTGCTTAATTTACAAATTCAGCCTTCACCTAACAAGAAAACATATTATATTAAAAAATATATATACTTCAATTAACTTCATTGTAAGAATCAATACTTTACCTCTAATGCATGAGGATCTTTCCTTGCAGTTTTAAAGCCCTTTCTCTGATGATCACCTGCATTTATGATTAACTATAAACACAACTTTCTATAGGCTCTTCTTCCTACTGATGCCCATAACAGAGATAAAAAATTCAGGGAAGATATAACAAAGTGTTTCTCCTTGTCTTGATACTTAGCTGGACACCAGCCCAGTGTTTGAAGATGGCATTTATTTAATAGAAAACTCAGGCAAACCAAAGTTAATATAAAGAGTATCCCACACCTTATTCTCATCAGTTTTTATCCCCTTTTAGCTTCTAAAGAGCAATATCTCAATAACTTGAAATAATAAAGGCGAGCATCTCACAAGTACCATAGATATAAGTGATACACAAAGAATATTTCTGAGAAGAAAAATGGTGTCAGTCACACTAAACAAACCCTCAAAGATATAGAGGGCTCAAAGTTATGGCCATTAGTAATTTTGATTTGGACAACTCTTGATGAACGTTTGCTGTTTGAAGTATCACAGCTGGAAGTTGTGTTATCAGAAACATCACAGAAACAAGGGTCCTGCGTGTTATGTATGCCTCATGGCACTCTCAACAAAATGGGGACAGTAACGTTTTATTAATTTGTAATAATGGTAATTTATGGGGCAGTACCAGAAAAGTTGAGTATTAAATATGCTTTTATAATTCACAAAGATATGGTCCTTAAAATGGAGGTCATCCAAGTGACATACAAGTTGAGAAAGTTGTTGCTGCAGAATTAGAAATCGTCACAGATAACATCAAAATGAATATTTTGAATTTGGCTTCAGATAATGGCCCCAAAACAGTTAGATTATCAACTGAATAACTGAAGTGTCTTTTCAGATCCTTCAATATATCAGTCTGTGAACCTCTGTCAGTTTTCCCTCCTTTACGTGGAGGCCATAATATCTGCCTTGGCTGACTTGAGAATTGTTATGAGGAAAATAAGATTTCATATGAAAAACTGAAACTGCAAAATAAATGAGAAGTAGCATAATTACTATTACTACTCTTTTTTATTGTTATTATTACTAAAACAATAGCTATGATTAAATAAACTGATATCAAATCTTTCAGTTAATCGGCCTTAAGAGGAGGTAAAAAAAAAAGCCACTTTTTTATAACTATGTGATAACTATGGCAATGATTTAGCCTGATTAGGTAAGACTCTCATTTCTCAGATCAATAGGGGAAATTAGTATAATTTGGTATTGTGAGTGGGGCATCCTAACAGGGATGCTAAAATACAACAACAGGGGTACTAACCAAGAGGAAGTGATCTGCCCAAGAGCAGGCCATACCAGGAATAAAACGCTCAGGTCGAAAGAATTTCTCTCCCAATAGAAGCCCAGCTGGGCTCAGATCACTTACCGGAAAACCTGCAACCGTCTTCATGAGCACCTCCCTACACATCCCAGGGTGTGAAGGTGTCAGCTTGGGCTCAGGGAAAAGAAAATCCCGTGTGTTTTCTTCATAGTAGGCCAACTCTGCCCACCCTAGAAAGAATGCAGAAAAGGCATAACTAGATTTACATCCTGAAAATGATGTATCAACATCCCTGAGTTGAACAAAATAAAAGCTTAGACAGGTGACAGCAGAGGTGGCACTCAGATAAAAACAGACATTTTGACCACAGCACCTGTTATTCAAGAGGCAAATGACTTCTACTACTTTTTATCTCATGGATAATTTTTTAAAACCTCCCCAAGTCATAACAGAGAAAAAAGACTATCTAAAGGGTTGCTCCACAAAACAGAAGAGGAAGATCTCTTTCATCCATTCATCCATCCATCCATCCACCCCTCCATCCCTCCATTCATTCATTCATTCTTTCCTTCAACAAATGTCTTCTAAGGGCATACCATGGGTCAGGTCCTACGGATGGAACAGGAATAAGGCAGACAAGGCCCCATCAACGCAAAGGTTACAGTGTGGACTAGGGTTCAATGTATTCTGTGATGCAGTGATGTGTCAAGGTCCCAACAGCCCAGAGAAGAGCCAGAGCTGTGGTTCTCAGCAGTGCTGGTACAACCCCAAGGGCATTTCGGAAATTTGTGGCTACATTTCATGGGCAGGAGCCAAAGGTGCTAGAAGGTCCTGGAATGCTCATGATACTCCTGCACGACTTTCTAACATCCTACCAGACATTCTTTCAGGTGAGAAACCATTTTATAATTGTCTGAGTCTGAGGCCCAACTCTTACATATAAACACAAAGCACTTTTTTGCATGATTTTAAAATAAACTGAATTTTCAGGAATGCAGGTACCACGTAAATTAAGGAACAACTGTACTTTGCTTTGTTTGGATCTTTACCAAGACCCTTCTGGCATTTTGAAAATCATGTCACATCTAAATACTTCATGTTGCTCAACATTTACATATTGATATACATATTTATTTTAAATTACTTTCCTTTTATTTCTCCCTTATATTACAGCCCGAATATTACACTGATTTTTACAGTGATTCGTGTAAGTTGGGTATATAAACTACGAATATGATTTTAGTATGGTAAAAGTGATGCTACAAATACTCATTACCAAAAGAAGATCTTGGGTCTAATAGGATTGAGAATTACTGAGCTGAAGGATGGAGAAGCTGCCATCTGAGACCTTCTTGTTTACACAGCAGGTGTTACACAAGTGGTTTGCACTGAGAGTGGCCCCTGTGCAGAGCACCATCAAAAGAGTCACTGTAGTCAATGAGGCAGCTTCACTGTTTGGTGGCTGCCTTTTTATTTGTGAGAGGAATTCTGATTAGGGCATTTTTTTGAACATCAACTGTAGAAAATAATTGACTTTGCAGCAAGTAATATGATGGATTAATTTCTTCTAACATTTCACTTAATATGAATGTTTGGGTCCTAATGAGGAAAGGATCAAAGTGCAAAGCAAAGTATTCTATATTTTCCATCATAATATCATTTTTTCCCACTCTTCCCCTCTTAGACATGCTCCAGCCACAATGGACTGATGATGTATCTTTCCCTCCTCTGCTATGTACTTCCTCAGCTTATGGCTATTCCTTCTCATCCTGTTCAGATTATATTCATCATAATAGGTCCAAAACAGAAAACTCCATTTTTTCCCACAAATCAGCTTTCCCCTAGCCTTCTTCATCAAAGGAACTGGCACCATTGCTCAAGTCAAAAATCTAGGATTTATCCTTGATTCCACTCTTTCACTCCTTACATCCATCCATTAGCAAGTCCCATTGACTCTATTTCCAAAATAAATCCCAAATCTGTGCTTCTCTCCATCTTTACCACCCTAACCCTAACCACCTGTCCTGGAATACTGCCATGGCCTCCAAGCTGGTCTCCCTGAGTCCACTCTTCCTGCACTCAAACCTATTCTATAACCTGTAACACGTCATGTTATAAATACATCAGATCGTGCTTTTCACCTACTTAAAACCTCCCAATAGGCTTCCAATCATATTAGAATAAAATCTAAGAATCTTACCCTAGCCTTCAAGACTCTATATCAGGCCTCTAAGTACCTCTCCTACTTTTACCACTCTCCTTCTTGATCATCCCTGCTGCCCTTCTCACTGTCCCTCAAACACATCAAGTTCGCCTCGATCTTAGAGGTTTGTCCCACTGATCTTCTCCCTGTAATGTTCCTTCCCTGGATCTCTTCGTGGCTGGCTCCCACCTATTGGATGGTGGGCCTTGGTTTAAATATCTCATCAGAAAAGTGGCAACTCAACCTAAAGAGGCTGCCACTCCCTATCACATCACCCTATTTTACTTTCAATCTAATAGTTATGACTAACTGATATTTTCGTTCATGTATTTATGATCTGCTTCCATGAATGCTCCATGAAAGTAGTGACTCTGTTCTGTTCTGTTCTTTACTAAATTTCTGGCAGGACTGTCCCTAGAAAGGTGTGAGCTCAGGGCAGTTCAGCCAGTACAGGGCCTGGCCAAGCCAATCTCACCTGAAAGGGAGCCATACTGTCAGCATCTTTCTCAGGCCCCCTGAGATATCATTAAAGGCAGACATTTTAAAATGGAATTTCAGTGATATTCAGAAAAGAACGGCAAAGTGCAGCATCTTTCACTCTGCCCCTTGGCCTGTGGAACAGTGCCTGGCACATGGTGGGTACTTGAGAAGTGCTTCTTGAATGAATGAATGTGAAGATTAAAATAAGTTACTTAAGTGCCTGCTTACATTAGCCACTCAATAACCATTAGATTCCCTCTTTGAGACTCAGTTTCCACAACTGTAAAAAAAAGGGAGACAGACTAAATGCTCTCTAAAATCTTTTCTGACTCTTATCAGTAATTTATTTTCAATAATTTCTTTTCATTCATACATTCAAGAAATATGTACTGAGAACTTACTATGGGCCATGAGTTCCAGACTCTGGATGTGTCCTAGTGAGCAGGATGGCTGCAATTCCTGCCCTCCTGGAGCAGTCTACAAGCATTAACCAATTATACAAAGAAACATACAGCGTAAAGGCAGATGGGAAGGTGAGTGGAATTCTAAGCTCAATCTTCTACTTCATTTACTAGTCTCATCCTGGCCTCCTTTTTTTTTTTTTTACCAATGCTCCTTTTATAATGCTCCCTACGAAGGGCATGACCCCCCCACCTTTACTGGCCAAACAGACTTCCTCCATTCAGAGATCTCAGGAGTGCAGCCTGAAAATGGGAGGTGATGTGACAATTTCCTTACCCATCACTAGCAACAAAATACAACTTGCTACTGAAGTTTATAGTCCAGTGGTTAGGAACTCAGTTTCTAGATTCAGACGGAGCTGGGTTCAAATCCCTGCTCTACCACTTACCAGCTTTGTTATCCTGAGCAAATGACATAATCTCCTTAACTCTAGTTTCCTCTTCAGGAAAACGTAAAAGTCACAATAATACCTGCCCCTTAGGGCTACTGTGAGGACAAATGACAAACACCTGTGAAGTGCAGAGCATAGTACCTAACATTACCTGCCATTGACATGACTGCTCTGTGACGCCAGCCCAGCAGTGGTCTCAGCACCACTCTGGTCTCTATGAATGTCACGTGTTTTTGGCCATATGCTCCTACTGGGAACAAACACCTCGAAGCATGATATGATGCTCTATACAGTGCGCTTTTCTTTTTTCCTTTCATACGTTTTTGGCTGGTGCTGCATCCAAAATGATAGCTCCTAAATTACTACTCCTAAATTTAGCAAGAATTATGATAAACATAAGAGATCAGATAATTGTAGGCAAGCTCATCCACTATATTAAGAATCACAGGAATAAAAAGAGACTGAAATAGAGCTAGAGAAGGCTGTGAAGCTTTCCAATTCTGTCTCTCTGATTTGGTCATTTTTTAGAGATTTAAACTGCCACCCAGAGTGAAAGTGTCAGCACACCAAGGGGATGTTACAGCAAGAGGCTGGGTTATAAATAATAAATAAAAATATACACAAACTGAGCAAGTCTCATAGGCCATGTGAAATGTCTGAAAGAACTCAGTGTTCTTAAAAGATTAATGGTGTAGACAGGAACGTCATCAGTGCCATCAATGAAAACCTTCTCCTCAAAAAAGGAAACAAATGAGACTTCAAGAGAAATAACAATTTTAATAATATTAGCTCAAGAAACAACATTTATAGAGCATATTAGAATTGACAGCTTGCTTCCCAATATGGGGTCTCACTTGATTCATCTTTATAGATATAGGAACTGAGGCACTAACAGTTGAAAACACTTGTCATGATGCCACATGATAAAGTAGGAATTCAAAACCAGATCATCCGAGGCAGTTCTGTCCTTGCTGATGCCTAGTAAACATCACTACAAAGTATAAAATCAATCTCTGATTCACAGAATAGGTGCCCACTAAAGTAGCATTTTACAGCTGGACTGAATAGATATGACATCTCAAAGTAGAGGTTCTTATTTAAAAGGTCAATAAAACGAAAGCACCAAGCTCACAATCAATCAGGATTATGCTGCCCCCTTGTGTCCAATTGCTCTTTCCCACCTTTGTAAACTGAAAAACCAGAGTCTTCATTACTTCCAAGCCAAACCATTGGACCTCTTTGGTCGTTAGCAGGAAAGCCGTACGCAAATGTGAGGTACTTGTATCATTAACTTAATGGTCACAATACGTCTTTTAACTATAATAAGTGTGTTTGAAAGTGATGCAAAAAAAAATCAAACAATAAAGTAATATCTACAGCAAAATGAAAAGGTAACAGTTCAGCCAATGAAGAATTGGTCCCTGAGAACCTAAAAGTGGCCCACGTGACCCCACAGTGCTGTCCACATCAGACTTTAAGCAAATCATTTTTACTTAACTATCTGGTATCAAGAACCAGCAGATCATGAGGGCTCACTGTCAGCATTCTGTGCTTGATGCCACCAGTGTGATACCAGGAAGTGGCACAGTGTAGCCCATGTTCGGAGTACACCCTCAATAAATATATGTTGGACAAATTAATGGATCAACCTGTAATGCATCTGAAGTCGAACAAAAATAATTATTTTGAGAAATTCATATTTAATTCCACTAAAATTATAATCAGAAATTGAAGGACTGTAGACAAAAGGAAAACAAGTATAATAAAGCCTCCATTTTGTATCTAACTTCCAAGTTATAACCAGTATGCATGCACCTAGCTCCCATATTCTCCAGTCATCATGGTTTTGAACTATTCTTGCAGTCTTCTCACAGATGCATTTATGATCATAAGAAAAACATATGGCAAACTAAGATATATTAAATTTTGTTTCTTTTTTTTTTAAGATTGGCACCTCAGCTAACACCTGTTGCCAATCTTCTTTTTTTTTCCTTATTCTCCCCAAAGCCCCCCAGTACCTAGCTGTATATTACAGTTGTAGGTCCTTCTGGTTCTGCTTGATGAGCGGTGCCATGTCCGCACCCAGGATTTGAACCCGCAAAACCCAGGGCCACTGAAGCAGAGCTTGCAAACTTAACCACCCGGCCACGGGGCCGGCCCCAGATATATTAAATTTTAAAAAGCAAGTTGCAGAATATGTATATTCAACCAAAATCAAACCAAAATATACACTAAATATACATTTGCTAAATACTAGATATATTTAGTATATATATGTATACATACATGCTTGTGTGTACATATATGTATGTATTTTAGGGTTGGTTGAACAGACTAAATACATTATATATACTAAATGCATTTTAAAAGATCTAAAAAGATACACAACACATTATTAATAGTAATTAGTTTTGAAGTTGTTGAGGCATGTGGCTTTTGACTTATTTTATATAATTTTGTGTTAGCTAAAATTTTTACAGTGAGAATATTTAAGTATTGGATAATTTTTTTTGTCATATAAAATTAAATAAGACCCAAATTGGCCTGCTTCTCTTTTATTAGCATACTAAAATATAACTTGCCAGTTAGCAGTGATACATGTTTGAACATAAAATTGAGTCAAATAAGAAAAAAAAAACCTATAAAAAAAACGAAATGCCCTGATTTTAGCCTGTCATTTTTAGGCTGAAAAACATTTTGTGAAAATTTCTGAAAAGCAGGTAGGAGGCATCTCTGATCTTCCCTGTGTTCTGCCTTCCTAAGAAAGCACTGACATACACAGGAGTGTCTATTCCTATATCCACTTGTCTGCTTTCAGGGCCTGGCTCTGCCAACAAACCAAGAGGCAGAAAAAGAACTACAGACTCTGGGTCCATTCCACTCCTCTGGGGCCCCTGACGTGCTCCCAGCACAGCCCCAGTGGGCAGGGCTATAATCCCCATAGAAGCCTCCACGGCCACCTCTGCTTTAGCTGAGGCATCTGCCAGGAGCTCACCTTCCTTCTCGAGACCATGCTTTCTTAAGAAAAGGAAAAATTCACACAATAAAATATTAAAATAATGCAATGAAACAGGGGAAATACATATGTATTGAGCATAACTGATCAAAAACTTTGGTAAAAATATCATGAATTTATACTAAAATGCAATGCTAACATCCAGACATCACTCCGCAAGTAATCGAAGGACACTGACAGTCATGTTATACAGAAAGAAAGAAAAAAAATCGTAATATAGAAAAATGAAAATTTTTTAAAGTAAACTTTAAATTTAAGGTTGTCACAATCATATCTTAAAAGAAGAGGCCAGAAATATAGTAAAATATATTTTAAAGAAATTATTACACACTTTGTAAACACAATCAATGAAATGATAATATCCAGCATTAGCTAGGATCTGGGGATGGGCAGGCACTGTGGAATGCAGCAGAAATAACGGAAACTTATTATCAGTTTCCTAGGGATCAGTTTACTCACGTTGCAAGAGATGGTTCAATCTAGCAATTCTATTCTTTAAAAATATACTAAGAGAAAAAATAATTTTTATAAATATGTGAAAGACACAGAAAATCTAAATGCTCAACAATATCAATTTGAACGCTATGGAAAAATACATAGCTATTGAAATTGACAAACAAGTAAGCCACAGGAAATAATGTAGACTGAAAGAGCAAAACCCAAAATATTATGTACATACTGTTTATAGACCTATAAAAACACATAACTAAATTAATGAAAATAATGATGTAGATCTATGTTTTTAGAAATGACAACATAACAGTGATGTATAATGGGGAAAGCTAATAACAGAAGAAAATGTACGTGACACTATTTATGTAAAAATTCCATATCTATGTGTTCTATCCACAGAGAAACATAAAGGAACAAGTTCACCAAAATCATATAAATAAAGGTTTTCTCATCATTTGGAGATGCTTTTTTATAACAAGTAAAAACTGAAGCTATTTTCATTTTGGGGAAGGGAAAGGCAAAAACGTAATAGCAAAGATCAGAAGAGAATTAGAAGAGTTTCTGAGTTTTAAGCATTCTTTCTCTTTCTTTCTCTCTCTCTCTCACACACGTATGCAAATGACTCTAAAATCACCAGATGATCTGCCACATTGAGAAACTATGCATGAAAATTGATGCTACCAGGTGGCAGTTCCTACTCTCTGTTTATGACACATCACAAAGCAAAGGCACCATAGAACAGTTTCCTCCTAAAAGTCTCATGATTCTAGCACAGGGGTCACAAATTTTTTTCTGCAAAGGGCCAGAAAGTAACTATTTTAGGCTTTGCAGGCCATATGGTCACAACTACTCAACTCTCTCACTGCAGTGTGAAAGCAGCCATAAATAATACCTAAGCAAACAAGCATGGCTGTGTTCCAATAAAACTTTGTGGATGATGAAATTTGAATTTCATATAATTTTCAAATCACTAAATATTCATCTTTTAAAAAATTTTTTCCAACCATTTAAGAATGTAGCAACCAAAGACAGTTTGGCAGTTCCATAAAAAGTTAAATACGGAGTTAACATATGATTCAGCAATTCCACTACGAGGTGTACACTGAAGAGAACTGAAAACAACACTTGAGTAACACAACTTGGACACGAATGTTGACAGCAGTGTTATTAAAAAGTGGAAATAACCCAAACGTCTACCAACCAATGAATGGACAAACAAATGTGGTATATCCACATAAAAGAATATTATTCAGCCATAAAAAGCAATGAAGAACTGATACATACTACAACAAGGATGAACCTTGAAAACATGCTAAGTGAAAGACGACAGACAGAAAAGGCCACATATTGTGTGATTCCATTTATATTAAACGTCCACAATAAGCAAATCAATAGAGACAGAAAGTAGATTAGTGGTGGCCAGGGGCTTGGGGAGGAATGAATGAAAAGTGACTGCTAATAAGTACAGGGTTTCTTTTTGGGGTAATAAAAATGTTCTGGAATTAGATAGTGGTGATTGTTGCACAATCTTGTGAACATACTAAACCAACTGAATTGTACACTTGAAAATGGTGAACTTTATAGCACGTGAATTAAATCTCAATTTTTAAAAATGTAGAAATTTAGCTCATGGGCCATATTAAAAACAGTCTGAAGGCTGGATTTGGCCCAGGGGCTGTAGCTTGCCAACCCTATTCTAGCATCTAACAGAAAAGATGGCTTTGGGTTATACACACACACACACTCCACAAATTAGAACATAGCCAAAGGCAAAAAAGAAGAAGCTGAGCTAGGACTGAAAAAATTATTTGATGATAATTAGATAAAGTTATGAAAAAATGGGGCCGGCTCCATGGCTGAGTGGTTAAGTTCGCGCACTCCGCTGCGGTGGCCCAGGGTTCGGATCCTGGGCGCGGACAAGGCACGGTGTATCAGTCCACGTTGAGGCGGCGTCCCACATCCCACAACTAGAAGGACCTGCAACTAAGATATACAACTGTGTACCGGAGGGGTTTGGGAAATAAAGCAGAAAAAAAAAAAAAAAAAAAGATTGGCAACAGTTGTTAGCCCAGGTGCCAATCTTTAAAAGAAAAAAAGTTATGAAAAAATGGAAAGTAAAACAGCCTGTTTGAGTAATGCTTACCGCCACTAAACCCACAAATTTACTCTTCCGAAAGTGGACATAATTCAACAGACTGGCGGGGGAAAAAAAGTGAGTGTTATATAAAGCACAACTTTTAAATACCAGTCCCTATTCTGTCACGACAAAATCCTTTTTAAATTAAATTAAGCTAATTTAGAAATGCATTTGCTGGCACGTTACCTGGAGGCACTTGCTGTATTAATTCAAACCTGGTTAGGAAGCCTAAAAAGGAAAAAATGAGATTTTAATACTTTAGAAAATTGCCAGAGTTTTTCATTGATTGCTAAGTCTAAAACTGCCATAACATCCTATTTACATTATCAATAATAATAATAGTAAGTGCCATACCAACTATGACTCAGATAGTTCTAGACCCAATAAATCAAGGGCATGGAGTAAAAGTAACTGAGTTATAAAAACAGCATTTCGTCCCCTTAAAAGTATTGACAAAATGGATGCAATATTTTTTCTCTTAAAAATATATGCATAAATCACTGAAATAACAATAAACTTTTCATGTAAAAATTCAAAACATAATTGTTATCCATTGACCTATAAGTTTATCTTGCTTAAAACAGTATGCTATGTGACTATATAAATTAGACATAAAATACAACATTTTTTATATTTCCTAAGTCCAAAATGTATTTAGAAATAGTGATCCCATGTACAATGTCTATAAGAAAAGAATAAAATTTCAATCTTAAAAGTAATCTAAAACGTAAATGGTATAATAACAAAAAATCAATAAAGATAATTCCCACACAAGGTTAGAAGTGAAAATATTTCAAAACAGCCTATAACAGTGATTATAGTTAATAAACTGTAGTATACACTTGAAAGTTGCTAAGAGAGTAGATCTTAAAAGTTCTCACCACAAAATGAAATGGCAACGATGTGAGGAGACAGAGGTATTAGCTAATGCTATGGGTGGTAATCATTTTGCAATATATAAATATATCAAATCCACGTTTTCATCTTAAACTTACACAATGTTACATGTCAATTATATCTTTTAAAAAGCTGAAAAAAATATACAATAAAAGTAAAATTCTTCCTTTGAAGACCTGTGAAAAATACATGCATCAGGACAGAATTTAAATGCCAAGAAATTTAAAAGCCAAGACAGCCTATAATTTTAGGTTTTCCAAGTGGAAGAAGGGAATATATCCTTGCCAACCATCACCCCAATGGTAATGTAAGCACTTAATTTGTCTCAGGCTCTAAATTCCTTACATTCAATTAATTCTCAGCACATCCCAAGTTCATGTATTGAAGACTTAATGTTGTTAAAATTAATAGTCCCCAAATTGATCTACAGGTTCATTGCAATCCCTATCAACATCCCTGTTGGCATTTTTGCAGAAATTGATGAGCTGATCCTAAAATTGATATGGAAAACCGAAGGAACCCAAATAGCAAAAATAGTCTTGAAAAAGAAGAACTAACTTGGAGAACTCACATTTCCTGATTTCAAAACTTATTACAAAGCCATAATAATCAAGATTGTGTTGTATTGGCATAATGATAGATAGATGGATCAATGGATTAGAACTGCGAGCCCAAAAATAAACCTTCATATTTACAGTCAATTCATTTTCAACAAAGGGGCCAAGACTATTCAATGGGGGAAAATACTCTCATCAACAAATGGTGCTGGGATAAATGGATATCCAGATGCAAAAGAATGAGGTCCGACACCTACCTCATGCCATTTACAAAAATCAACTTAACAGGTATCATAGACCCAAACGTAAGAGCTAACACTATAAAACTCTTAAAAGAAAGCATAGACATAAATCTTTGTGACTTGAATTAGGCAATGGTTTCTTAATAATGATATCAAAAGCACAAGAAATAAAAGAAAAATAGATACAATAGAATTCAACAAAATTAAAAACATATGTGTCTCTGGGGGCGGCCCCATGGCTGAGTGGTTAAGTCCTAGCGCTCCACTTCGGTGGCCCGGGGTTTCGCCAGTTCAAATCCTGGGCGCGGACATGGCACCACTCATCAAGCCATGCTGAGGCAGCATCCCACGTGACACAACTAGAAGGACCCACAACTAAAAATGCGTAACTATGTACCAGGGGGGCTTTGGGAGAAAAAGGAAAAATAAAATCTTTAAAAATATATATATATGTGCCTCAAAGAACATCATCAAGAAAGTGAAAAGATAATAGAAAGAATGGGAGAAAATATTTATCAATCACACATCTGATATGGGACTTGTATCTACAATATATAAAGAACTTACAACTCACTAATAAAAAGACAAATAACTCACTTAAATATAGGCAAAGGATCTGACTGGGCATTTCTCCAATAAGACAAATGGCCAATAAGCCCATAAACAATTGCTCAATATCATTAGCTATCAGGGAAATGCAAGTCAAAACCACAATGAGATACCACTTCATACCCATGAGGATGGCTACCAATCGAAAGGACAGATAGCAGCAGGTATTGGCCAGGACCTGGAGAAATGGAACCTTATACATTGCTGACGGAATGTAAAATGATGCAGCTGCTTTGGTAAACAGTCTGGAAGTTCCTCAGATTAAAAAGAGTTACCATATGACCCAGCAATTGCACATCTAGGTATATACCCAAGAGAAATGAAAATCCATGTCCCCAATAAAACATGTACACAAATATTTATAGCAATATTATTCATCATAGCCCCAAAGTGAAAACAATCCAAATGTCCATCAACTAATAAATGGATAAACAAAATGTGGTATATCCATACAATGGAAGATTATTTGGCCATAAAAAGAAAGGAAATACTGACACATGCTACAGCAAGGATGAACCTTGAAAACATCATGCTAAGTGAAAGAAGCCAGTCACAAAGGACCACATGTTATATAATTCCATTTATATGAAATATCCAGAATAAGCAAATCTATAGAAATAGAAAGATCAGTTAGTAGTAGCCTAGGGCTGGGAGGGATAAGAAAGAATGGGTATAGGGTTTCTTTCTGTGGTGAGGAATATGTTCTAAAATTGATTATGACGATGGTTACACACTCTGTGAATATACAAAAGCCATTTAATTCTAATAAATAAATAAACAAACAAACAGAATTGTACCATCCAGTAAATCCCATCTATATCTAGAAAGCATTTGTAATAGAATCAAAAACACAATTCACATTGTACACAGACTCTCTTGAATATAAATATGGATCACACATGGAAGTATCATAACTTAGAAAATAGTAGAATTTTACATCTGTGAATTACATACATACAATAGTCTCTTCTTTTTTTTGAGAGTACCTACTTTCTAAAATGTCTGCTACAGCTCCAGGATCTATTGCGTTTTCAAACACCTGCAAGAAAAAAATAGAGAAAATAAATTTTCAAAGTTCTATTAATATATACTTACAGAAACTGTAGATTATATTCTTCCAAATAATTAACACATGTCAAATCCAGCCATATGTTATTTAGGTTTCAACAGGAGTAACTTTAACAGGTATGTGGTTAAAAGTTAACAAATGATTACAAAATAAATGGAGAATGAACCCAACACCACCGACTGAGCCAGCTGAATTTCCCACATGCCCATACTGCCATCAGCATGACCTCCTCCTACAGTTTGTTGCTAAAAGCACATCTGGCATCAACCTCAGAGAACTGTTTGAGAAACCAGGAAAACATCCTGCATACCAGAGATACTCATTAAATGTTGTTAACTGAATGAATGACTTCTCTTCCCAAGCAACTGGTTGGGAAAAAAGGAACATAAATAAAAATTCCATGTGTGACACAAAAGAAAAGCTAAGCGCTAGTAGCTACACTCCCACAGAATCCAAAAACAACTAGAGAGAGGGAGAGCCTCATAAGTTTTAAGTGCATCATGAAGCACAAGAAAAACACTGTGATACCTCTCTAGCCACTGCCAAATGTGCTTATCTTGTCCTCGAGATGAAAGGGCAAAGGATAGGACTGAAATAAAAGGCATACAATGGGGTCCGGCCGGTGGCAGAGCGGTTAAGTTCGCACATTCCGCTTCGGTGGTCAGGGGTTTGCCAACATGATCCCAGGTGCGGACATGGCACTGCTTGGCAAGCCATGCTGTGGCAAGTGTCCCACATATAAAAATAAAATAAAATAAGTAGAGGAAGATGGGCACGGATGTTAGCTCAGGGCCAGTCTTCCTCAGCAAAAAGTGGAGGATTGGCAGCAGTTAGCTCAGGGCTAATCTTCCTCAAAAAAAAAAAAGGCATACAATGCCCCTCCCGGTGAATTCTAGAACCCTGTAAGAAACAAGAAGTTTTCAGCAGAGTTTGATCACAGGCATTAAAGTTCTGATTTAAAAGGTGTTTAAACTTAAGCATGGTTAAAATCTGCTGCTGATTCAAAGTAAGGTCTGCTTTAATTACAAAAATGGAGGCTGTCCCCTGTAATCCATTTTTGCCTTACTGACTTGGATTTATCGAGCAAATGTGGGTGAGGTTTTTGGGTTTTTTCCCTAAATTATTTCAGTAATTGCATCCCTTCACTTCATCTATGTCTAAAGATTTTCTCAAGTGTGATCTGTGGGAGTAAATGATCCACATGAATTGCTCAAACACAATGGCTCATACATTCCTTATGAGTAATTTCTTGTTTATCCAAATGCTTTAGAACATTCAATCCTGAATTACACAGAACGTCCAAGGAGGAGAAACCTTTTGCTATCTGCTGCCAGTATTTGCAGCTAGAGAATGGAACAGATACAAGAAAGCTGGAGCCAACTGGAAGAAAGCTGGAACATGAACCCAAACAGCTCACACAAGAAGGCAATTTTTCAAGATATTAAATAATTGCATTTTATAAAATGAGAAATGATCCATGATATATGTTTGACTAGTAATCTCAAATGCACAGCTTTGCAACAGAGCAGAAGTAGCACCTAGAGTATAACTCTGAGGCTCACCTTCCTCTTCCACAAGTCAAGGAGGTTGGACCAGACGACCTTCAAGGTCATTTACAGAGTTACCATTCTGTGCGTCTACAATTTTCTATCCTTGACCTTCTTATAAAAAGATTTGTACATCCCACAACCAGAAGGACCTGCAACTAAGATACAACTATGTACAGGGGGGTTTGGGGAGACAAAGCAGAAAAAAAAAAAAAAGATTTGTACAGTCTTCTACAGAAGAAAACTTAAAATTGATAAAATAAGGAAATTCTTAGGGAAAAAAAAGACTGGATTTTCACCACCCACTTTTTACCACTACCAACAACTAAATGGCAGAAGTAGGTTCCTTTGGACTCTGTATGCTCCAAAGTTAATATCCATTTATTCCTCTTATCCAAACAGTTTGGTAGACTCTATTTAAATTAAGAGGCTGGGATTTACAAAAATACTACATAGAGCCCTAGCCCTTTAGAAAATCAATCATCTCCTCTCCCATTCTCAGGTCAAAACAGACAGGCCATTTTCTGGGCACCACCATCCAGACCTTTTAAAGTGATAGGCTGTACCCTGGAGCCTTCTCATACTCATCCTCTCCCGGAAAGAACCGCCTCAGTGATCTTGTTTAGGGCAAAAATCATTAGACTTCTCAAGGTTAAAATTGATTCCACCTCCAAATTCCAAAACAAAAACTTGAAAGGACTGTCTGTGATTGCATAGTAATGAAATTAATATTCTAAAGTGGGAAGAAGGTTGGCAATGTTTTGACTACTTACATCATGTTCATATTCCTTGGAATGGAATCTGGCCTTTATCACTGTAGCTAAATAAGCTACATATGACCTAAGGACACTCAGTAATATCTGAAGAGGCTTCTTGTTTTGTCACAGGATTTCAGAGACAGGATTTAACTAATTTGGTGGTAGTTTTTCGTTATTTTTCTGAGTCTAAAAAGGGCTGTTTACAAGGCCTTCTAGTTTATTGATCATCCTTGTCAGAAATGTAATGCAACTGCCTCTAATACCTCCAAGAATATTCACAAAATGCTCTCTGCTCCAGTTAGAAAATGCCATGGGAGTTCCAAGAATAGAAAACATCGACCAGGGTACTTAGCGCTAGCTTGACACAACTTGGCTCAGACCTGAGATACAAAAGCAATTCCTCCAACTATGGTTTTGCACTGTGCTGAGGCGCCTTCAAGTAATTTTCTTTTAAAGGAAATTTACAAAATAACTTTATAAGAACTGTGTTCTTTACATGAACCATTAAACGATCTTCAGACAGCAAAATCTGTTCTCTATTTAGCAGTGAGAATGTCACGTTCACCTTTTCAAACCTCATGTTCTGCTGAATCATAATAGGGAACACAGAGGGAAAACAGTCTGTCTCCAGGTATTGATTCAGGAGGTAAACAGCAAGGTACACATCCTGCTTGCCAGGAAGGAACACCCCAGGGCAAGAAATCTTAAAAACAAAGAAAAAAAATAGAGAACAGGGTTTGTTTTGTTTTTTTTAAACAGGGTTCTATTTTGCCTAACCTCTTGCAATTTCCCCCACGTCCGCACCCTCTCACCTGTACCTCCCACACCACCACCCTCCCCTCTCCTCCGCTTTCTCAAACTTGAAATTCGTATTTCCTCCCACGTCTCCGCCAGGTGTCACAATCAGCCTCTCGCTGGCTCCTCTCCCCGCCCCTAAAAGATGGCAGTGCGGAAACGGAAGAGACTGCAGGGCCGGGAAGCCTCTCTTTAGGCCGCTCGCCGCGATGCCGAGCCCCCGGAGGAACACCGAAGGACGCCCGCTGAGCGCCTCCGCCTCGAGCAGCAGCAGCAGCCCCGGCAGCCCGGCCCATGGCGGCGGCGGCGCCGGCAGGTTCGAGTTCCAGTCCCTGCTCAGCAGCCGGGCGCCGGGAGTCGACTCTACCTGCGCCCGGCTCCGCGCGTCCGAGAGCCCGGTGCACCGCCGCGGCTCCTTTCCCCTGGCTGGGACCGGGCCATCGCAGGCGCCCCCGCCCGCGCTACCCGAGGATGACCGCATGGACCTAAACCCGTCCTTCCTGGGCATCGCTCTGCGCTCCCTGCTGGCCATCGACTTGTGGCTGTCCAAGAAGCTGGGGGTGTGCGCGGGGGAGAACTCGTCGTGGGGCAGCATGCGGCCCCTTATGAAGCTGCTGGAGATCTCCGGACACGGCATCCCCTGGCTGCTGGGCACCCTCTACGGCCTGTTCAGAAGCGACAGCTGGGCCGGGCGCGAGGTGCTGATGAACCTGCTCTTCGCCCTGCTGCTGGACCTGCTCCTGGTGACCGTGATCAAGGCGCTGGTCCGTAGGCGCCGCCCGGCCCACAACCAAATGGACATGTTTGTGACCCTCTCGGTGGACAAGTACTCCTTCCCCTCGGGCCATGCCAGCAGGGCTGCCCTGATGTCGCGGTTCATCCTGAACCACCTGGTGCTGGCCATTCCACTGAGGGTGCTGACAGTACTGTGGGCCTTCATCGTGGGCCTCTCCAGGGTCATGCTGGGGCGGCACAATGTCACCGACGTAGCTTTTGGCTTTTTTCTGGGCTACATGCAATACAGCATCGTGGACTATTGCTGGCTCTCACCGCACAATGCTCCGGCCCTCTTTGTACTGTGGAACCAACAATGACACCATCTCATTCCTTATGGCACCAGGAGATCTGAAGGTTTTCACATGCGACAATGCCGACATAAACCAGCAGTCATCCCGCTTGTCCCTCTTAAGACGTTTCAGGCTTCCTTTGGGATTTCAGGCATCCTACCATCTTCATGGGTTGTGAAGTTGGAGTATGTGCTGGCCATTACTGATCACAGCCATATTATGGAAAGCAAAAAAGATCCCTCTACTATGTATTTATTCAACATTTATATCTCCAGGACAACTGCAAAGAAACCAAGCTGGGGTGATTATAATGTTGCTGTGTTTTTAAAAGTTGACCTCAGTAAAATTTGTGTTTTCTAGTAATCCTGCAAATCAACATATCACTTCTAAATTGAACTTTGAAAACGAAACACCATCTTCATTCTGTAAATATACATGCAGATAAGCCACGTACTGATCCTAGTTCTTTTCCTAAGGTATATTTTAAGCAGTATTTTAAAAGTCTAAGACATAGGTTTTTCTAATTTATTCTCTGAAGATCTGTTGCCACAGTTGGGGAGATTTCCTCTTAATCCTGATTTGCTTAGTGTGCTTTTTCAGTTTATTGTCTCTTCTGGTAGTGAGAAGAGAGATTATAGTACATATCTTTCTTTTCCCTCTAAATCCTCAAAAGATCTGCAAATAGATATTTATTTGCCACTACTCTCTAATAATGTCTTTTAGCATTCAGAGAACAAGCCAAGAACTTACTTGAAGAAGAAACGCTTAAAGGTGGGCATACCTACAGTCCCCATAGAAAAGGAAGGATGGAACTCTGGCTTCATGCTTAATTCTGCTGATAACCAATAGCATGACACGACAGAGGGAGGAAAGCTAAGTGGCTGAGGAGGCCAGAGGAACTGAGAGTTGGGCAGCATGTCATCCTGTCAATGGACCAGTATGGCAGGAGATGGGGCCTGCTGCCCATCATCTCTACTGAATAAAGTATAATGCTCTTCTATTGGGGTAATAAAATGGGGAAATGATGTGATTATTTGCAATGCAAAAGCATAAGCTTTCTCATATATACCACAAGGATGACCTTGTATATTATAGTTTTTCATATGGAATTCCGTTTCCCTGTATACAGCACACTTTAGGTAAATTCATCAGGGGCAATCTGCTGCTATACCAGGCACAAAGTATAAATAACTCCTAAATTTCTGTTTACATTGACCTTTACATTTAAAGCAGTTTATCCGTGGTGCCTCCCCAAATCACAAGACCAAAGACCACCAAATATAGGGTGGACCCTTCATTATTCTTTGATCAGGAAACACCAAAAAGGGCATGTGCTTTAAATGCTGCTCTACCTGAAAATAAGAACCTTTAAATTACCTGTGGAACTGGAGTCTTCAGATAATCTTAATGATCAATTATTTTGACATTTATAAATAGAAAGCATTATGGCCTTTGATCTGTCATATAGAGCTGCACATAGAAATCCTGAGAATGGCTGCGACAAGTAGGCTCTGATTGGGTGGAAGTGTGAACTATCTGAGTGTGAGAGGCACAATGAAAGAGGAAAAGCTACTCCTTAAAAGAAAATAAAATCATTTACATTCCCATAACATCCTGAACACAGACTACCTCTTCACTTCCTGAATCAGCCAAACCGTGAAGGTCTGATTGGTTTGCTTTATTGTTTCGCCTTTATTTTAATTGCAGCAATATTCAGCACAGATATTTGGGAGCAATGATATATCCTCTTGCAGTGTCCACAAGTCTGAATACTAGGGGCTCAAAATTAGGCTCACTTTCTGGTTCCTGGTTCTACTTCTGGAATTCCCTGTCTTAGTTGCTGAGCCTGAGTTTGCTGGTTTTTCAAGCACAGATCAATTCACCTGCTGTTTTTGGAGCATCGTAAGTACTGTAAAGTGGAAAACTGATTTCACTGTTAATTAATTGTACACTGAAGAATGCCTTTTAAAAATCAAAATAAAATTAACCAATAATGTTGAATGAAGTGAAATGAAAACTTGCTTGGTTTTTGCCTTGATAAGGAGGAAGCCTGATTTATTACTCAGCTTCTCAAGAATTCCTTCATCTTACTGCACAATTTTGACAGCTCACAATTGATATAGTCTGGTCTTGTTTGCTGTCAGCAAAGTGGGACAAATCCAGGAAGTTTTAATCTTTGTTTCAGAGCTGCATGTATGATGACACCAGAGCATCTGTCACTTGCATGGAGGCTAACCAGATTTTCTGGAACCCTAACTTTTCTGCATTGCGCTTGCAATCATGGCCTGTACAGAAGCATGTATAGCTTGGAGGCAAAGTTGCATGATAATGTGTCGTAACTACAGATGGAAAGATTGAAAACTGGAAGCTGAAATAAGGGGAATGACCCCAAACAAGAACGATGGAGTCACTCGGCCAGGGCACCTCACTTAAGCAGGATTCAGTAATTATAAAACAGTCGTTGATTGATGGATTTCCCTCTTGAAATTGCAAACCAGAGCCATCTCTAGGGGAAATAGCTTAGAAAATATTTGATTGGTTCATAAAGGTGACAAATTATCAGGAAGTGATGGGGCTTTTTGAAATTAAATTCTTCCCTGATTATTTAAAGGCTGGGTTTTTAAGTCCTTTCACAAATCTTTACCCTGGTAAAGAAAAATAAAATCCTTCTTGGATTTAATGCAGGGTTGTTTTAAAAGAACAGAAAATTTCAGGATAAAGACAAGAAACAAGTTGGCTTTAGAGGGGAAAAAAAAAGTGGGGAAACGTTGAGCTGAATTAAAGGTTAGGAAGTCAGGGAACACCAATGTAGAGAATCTTAGGGACAGGTACGATTTGTCCCAAAAGATAATGATGTATGTGTGGTGAGGTGGGGAGGGGGTGGTGAAAACGACCCGGGACCATTTAAGAACCCCAGGGAAAGAGTCTGATTTGGGGCAAGTGGTGGGGGGAGATTCATCGACGTCTCTTACCGCCCGGATCTGCAGCTCCACCACCACCTCCAGAGGCATCGTTCCCTGCGTGGGCGAAAGAACTGGAATGAAAAGATCTTTTTGTTCTGAGCCTTGGACCGTTTTTTCTTAGTTTAGCTTAAACTCTAGGGCAAATGTTCCCAGCACCTTCCCCAGCCGCCACCCCCCTTGCACCCCCATCCGTCCTCCCCAGCCCAGGTCCCTCCCACCGGGACGGGTCTCACACTACTGGAGCCGGAGCCAAGGCTTCCAGAAGGCGGCAGCGTGGCGTTGCCATAGACACTCAAACGCACAACCTTCCAGCCTGGAACTCGAGCGAGGCCTCAGCGCAGGCGTGCGCGCCCCCTGTGCTCCGCTTGGAACGCGCGGTCCCGATGTCGGCGTCCAAGGCTGTGCGCTCTCGGAGAGGGTGGGCGAGTCCTGTCGTTGTGGTTGGTTTTCGAGATGCTGAGAGCCCTAGTTTCCTTTCCACCAACCTTTTCCATCACCTCTCTTTATGGCTCCCAAGCAGTATGTTAAAACGGTTAGTGTGTCCATTCTAAAAGTAGAATGTGATCATAGCTCCAGTATAATTTAAGTACTACCCATTTTTAGGAGCTATACGAGCCCCAAGCCCTGGAATTTCTGTAACAATTCCAATTAATATAGTAGCCTGTCACTAAAGGTACTCTCTTGCTTATTGAATGTTATGTTCTCGTGTTTGATTCGGAAAACATGGCCGTTGTCAATAATAAGAAATTAAACGAGTGCTAATTAGAAATACAAAGATAATTGTTAAAGAGTTTTAAAAGTTAGGTATCCTGTGTTAGCCACAATAGAAACATTTGTCAGTCTCTCTCTTCTGGGGTTTAGTTAACCTAACACAAGCATTGAATTGCATTATCTCCCAATGGGTCGTTACTGCAGTTGCCAAAGCCAGGGTTACACTGTAAAAACCATCACAGGTGGCAGGCAAAGCAAGAATTCTTAACCAGTTGGGAAACTGCTTTTTTTCCCACATCACTGAATTTAATAAACAAAAATGAAGGAAGGGAGATGGAGTGCCTGCTTCTGGGCAATCGGAAAAATCTGGGAGGGCCAATGCTGTCGCTGAAAAACAATCTTAAATTGTGATGGATCAATTATCGCTAATATTTTGCATTAGAGATTTATACAATTGCAGAAATGCAAGTGCAGAAAGATGTCCTGAGACAAGAATTAGATATTCCTTTCAGTAATTGTAGTTCCTTTCCCTGGAAGGGAAAGACTCAGCATGATGAAGCGTATATTATGTCCTTATCCAATCCCTGGTGCTTTGTCTGTCTGCATACCAAGGGGCACACCGGTAGGTGCTTGGCTCCCTACAGTATCCAGAGAACTGTGAGTGCCGGCTCACAACAGTTTGCTGGCACCCAAACTAGTATGGGGATATATGGGAATAGGACCTGTGTTGACCCTTACAGGTAAGTGACCAACGCCAATGCTAAGACATCAAGGAGAGTAAAAACCAAGGCAGATAAATAAGTAAGTTGTCAGAGACATATCGGAAGGGAGGAATCAATCTTTATTGAGGACCTGCAAAGTGCTCGGCACACTGCATACGCTAAGTCATTTCATGCCCACAATAACTTTTTGAAGAAGATGTTATTAACCCTGTTTTACAGATGCAGAGTCTGAGGCCAGACAGCCTTTTGCCCAAGGCCACACAGCTAAAGGGAAGGAGCCACACTTGAATCCAGTTGTGCCCTACCACGTCACTGCCCCTGCAACATAGATATCTTATTGGTCCCTAGAGACAGAGTCCCCTCCTAAGCTCTTCCTAGCCTTACCTGGAGTTCCTTGCTCACCTGAACTCTCTTTGCTGTAACTAACTGGACTCTCCTTGGCTGGCACCTAGGGCCCAGCCCTCTTCTGGTTTCCCTCCAACTCTCTGGATGTTCTTTCTCTGTCTTTGTTCATCTTCCTCTACCTGGCTAAGCAATGTTTCCAGGTTCTTTCCTCTCCTCACTCTAACTCTGCCTAGGGTGTCATCCAGTGTAGCTATGACCGACATGAACCTACATAGAACATGTCCACAGATTTACATATCCCACCCATGCTTCTCTTATGCTCTCCCTGACAACCTGGGATCTCACCATTACAAATATATGTTATCTCCTCTTTGTAGCAACTGCCACAATAGCAGTTTTACATTTGCTCCTATGATTGTTGATTACTATTTGTCTCTCTAAACTGTAAGGTCTGCATGGCTAAGAGTTTGTATCCTAATATTTAATATAGCAGATGCTGCTCAGTAAATATCTTTGAATAGATGTTAGATGCAGAGATGGTCAAGCCAGTCTGTAGGATTTAATGTACACGCGTAAGGGGAGGTCCCACCACATCCAGGCAGGCACAGCTACTTCCACTAGTTTGCCATACGGGTATTAAATGAGTTGATAGGGAATATTTACACTCTGTTATTTTCCCCCACCATGGTCACCTAAGGCTCTCAGCTGCCAGGAAAATGTGGAAGTTGCTACATAGACAATGCCTCTGGGCCATCTTGCAAAGCAGTTAATTACTGAGGTTGCCACCTCCACTGGAGGCCAAGCAGAGCTGTTCAAGGAGTGGACTGTCACCACTTCCAGAGATTGGCTTTATTACCTGTCTTTGTGCCTCTTGGTGGCAGAAAATTCCATTGAACAAATCTTATTCCCAGAGTGTTTCTGCAATGCAGGCTGGTCAGCAGTAATATCAGCATTGTTGAAATGACCCATCAACATATTCTGCTCACATCCTGTCCTGGCGACCTCCAAGAAAATGGCACATGCCCCACATGGGAATTTTCCAAAGAGTTAATTATAATTAGCAAAGAACAAAAGAATGACAGATAATTATGGCTGAGATTTTCCTTTTAACTAAAAAAATTAATTATAGGACACTGAATTGTAAACATTTCTTTTCAAATAATATAGGAAGCAGTATTCATATGAGGGGAGAAAACTATAAAAAAAAAAAAAGGAGGCACTAATGGCAGGGGTGTGAGGAAACACATTACTTATTGGTAGGAGTGTAAATACATATAATATATTAATTTTCTATGGTTACTGTAACCGCAAACTTAATGGCTTAAAACAAGACAGATTTATTATTGCCCAGTTTTGTGGATCAGAAAGCCAACACAGATCCCACTGGGCTAAAAGCAAGGCTGTATTCCTTGCCTTTTCTGTTTCTTTGCTTCTCCAGCTTCTAAAGGCTGCCCACATTCCTTGGCTTATAGCTCCTCTCCATCTTCAAAGCCAGCAACATCAAGCCGAATCCTCATGAAGCCATCTCTCTGGTTCTCTCTTCCACTTTTAAGAACCTTTGTGATAATATTGGGCCCACCCAGATAATGCAGGATAATTTCCCTATATTAAGGCCAGCTGATTAGCAACTTTAATTCCATCTGCAATGTTAATTTCCCTTTGCCACAGAAGGTAACATATTCATAGTTTCCAGGGATTAGGACGTGGGGATCTTTGGGGGCCATTATTCTGCCTATCACATGTAGCTTCTCTGGAGAGTAATTTATTAATGTCTATCAAAATTTTTCATTTGACTCAGCAATTCCACAGCTAGGTATGGGTATATATGGGCATACTTTCACAAGTACACAAAAATATATGTGGCAGCATTATTTATTATTTAAAAAATACTAGGGGGCTAGCCCAGGGGTATAGTGGTTAAGTTCGCATGCTCCACTTTGGAGGCACAGGTTTGCAGGTTCAGATCCTGGGCGTGGACCTAGCACTGCTCATCAATACACACTGTGGCAGTATCCCACATAAAAGAGAGGAAGATTGGCACAGATGTTAGCTCAGGGCCAGTCTTCCTCACACACACACAACAATACTGGAAACCACCTAAATGTTTATTAACTAGGGTCATTAAGTCAATTATGGTTACGTCTCAAGATGGAATAGTATGTAACATGGAAAAAGGATGAAGCAGAGCTATAAGTCCTAGCAATAAATACTCTCTAAAATATAGGACTAAGGGGAAAAAAGCAATCATGGAACAAAAAATGTGTAAAGTGTGCTGCCATTTGGAAGAGACAGGAATATGATATGTACATATATGCTTAGAATATTCCTGAAAGGATACATTAGAGACTGCTAATAGTGATTGCCTCTGGAGAGCGGATCTAGAGTAGAGAGAGAAAGAAGAAACTTACTTTTCATTGAATATCCTTAGGTACTTTTTGAATATTTTTGCTAAGTATGTACATTATCTAGTCCAAAAAGGAAAACAAAACAAGTAGAAAACATAAACCAATATAAAGGATAAATCTGGGAAGATAGGGAGGACCAGGAACTGGCTTCTTCAGCTTTTGGAGCTGCATCCTATATCCTGCATGCCATGAGAATATCCATGCAGGTGTGTCTGCTACTTCTGCTGCCAGTGCTGGGTGTCTTACCCTAAGATCCCTGGCTGTCTCAGGGGTCCTAAAGCCTCGGAAATGATAGGCAACCTTTCCTGCATGTGCATATGTCCATTTTTCTGGGAAGAGAGGCTGTAATTTTCATCAGAGTCTGGAAAGGGTAGAGTTAGTCAAAGCAGGTTTTAGAACCACTGTCCTGCCCTCTGTCCTGCCATCAGTCCCCTCCTATAGCAAAAAGAAGGGCCACCCAAGTGATCTGACAAGGTGACAGGTAAAGAAAGAGGGATTCTTCTCTATCACATTCATGCCCACTTATTAGAGCCAGGTGTCTCCTCAAGGGCAGCAGTATTCAATAATAAGCGAAAAAGACCTTCAAAGTCCTGTTCTAGGCCATTAGTTTACGTCTGGACTCAGACTCATTCAGTTGGCCCTACAATCTTTTGAGCCAGTAAATTATTCATTAGCAAATGTGAATAACACCAGCAAATTGAGTTTCCAAAGCAAGTTGTTCATTAGCATTTGTGAGAAATGCCTGAAAAGAAAAAAAACCAATTACATGAAACAATCTGGATTATTTCAGCAGTAACACATTTCTAGATCACTGATTTTTTTTTTTAAGTGCAGACTCAGCCTCAAGACCCAAGAAATAAATGTGTTTTATATTTGGTGTTCTCCAAAATCTTTCTCTGAAATGTTCTTTAACAGTTTAATGTTCTCACAGTCTGAGATACACAGGAGGAAAATTGACTTTTCTGACTTTCACCATGAATGTGTAAGAGCTCAATGAACTATGCTGGGTGCCTGCCTTGGCTCTCATAAACTGCATAAAGACAAAGTTTATATATATATATCAATTTTTTATTTTGAGGAAGATTAGCCCTGAGATAACATCTGCTGCCAATCCTCCTCTCTCTTTTTTTTCCTGAGGAAGACTGGCCCTGAGCTAACATCCGTGCCCATCTTCCTCTACTTTATATGTGGGACACCTACCACAGCATGGCTTGCCAAGCGGTGCCATGTCCACACCCAGGATCCGAACCGGCAAACCCCAGATCGCGGAAGCGGAACGTGCGCACTTAACTGCTGCACCACCAGGCTAGCCCCCAAAGTTTATATTTTTAAAGAAGTTAATGTTAAAATCATATCCTTTGGGAGAACTTTAAGGGATCAGGCTGTCACCATATGAACTCACTGATCAATCAACATCACTAAAGGTGACATCACATGTCTCCCTATGAAGGAAGCACCTATGAAACACTTTGCCAAGAAAGGTGAAGTCAAATCTAATCAAGCCCCTAGAGCCACACTGTCTAATAAGGTAGCCACATATGGCTACTTAAATATAAATGAACTAAAACTAAATAAAATTTAAAATTCACTTCCTCACTCACACTAGTCACATTTAAAATGCTCAATAGCCACATGTTCCTGATGGCTATGGTATTGGATAGTGTAAGTAGAATATTTCCATCGTGACGGGAACTTCTATTGAGCAGTATTGCTCCAGAGCTAACTTCACTTAAAGGGGGATAGAGAAACATGTTAATGATACCACAAGGAAGCAAAGAGACATATCTAGAATGTAGGACATTCTATAAGGACAACTGACCCAGTTAGTCTGCAAACAAGCCAATGACATTAAAAAAAAAAAAAAAAAGGAAAGGGGGAGGAGAAATGCTCTAGATGAAAAGATACTTAAGGGGACCGGCCCTGTGGCCTAGTGGTTATGTTTGGTACACTCCACTTTGGCAGCCCAGGTTTGGTTCCCAAAATAGAGGAAGATGGGCACAGATGTTAGCTCAGGGTGAATCTTCTTCACCAAAAAGAGGAGGACTGGAGACATGTTAGCTCAGGGTGAATCTTCCTTACACACACACACACAAAAGATACTTAAGGGCCAGCCCTGGTGGCCTAGTGGTTAAGTTCAGCGGGCTCCACTTCGGCAGCCCAGCTTCAATTCCCGGGTGCAGACTTACACCACTCTGTTAGCAGCCATGCTGTGCTGGTGGCCCCATACTAAAAAATAGAGGACGACTGGCATGGATATTAGCTCAAGGTGAATCTTCCTCAGCCAAAAAAAAAAAAAAATACTTAAGAGACCCAACAACCAAGTGTAATATGTAGACTTTGTTGGGACTCTGATTGAAACAAACCAACTTAAATAGAATATTTGAGACTATAGAGGAAATTTGATTATGGTTTTGGTATTAGATAATACTAAGTAATTAATTTTGATAGATATGATAATGTCCTTGTGTCTATGTAAGGTAAATATCAACGTTGCTTAAAGATGCATATTAAGGTATGTAGTAGAAATGATTTAATTTCTAAGACTTTGTTTTCAAATACTCTGGCAAATTCATAAAAGGAATGGACAAAGCAAATGTAGCAAAATCTTGATAATTGTTGATGTGGAAGATGGATATATGGGTTTACTATAATTCAATACTTTTGTGTATTTAAAAATATTCATAATAACAATTTAAAAATCTATAACACATACTTAAATTAGAAAAGCAATCCTATCCTTACATGAACCTCCTTATATCCTACAATAGCCCATCAAGAGCATTGTTGGTGGCATCACTATGAAATTCTCTTCAACAGAAGTCTTACATACACATAAAGAGAACATATAGTGGATCCACTCCCCCCAAATGCAGATGAGATAAGAAAATTATTGTGGTGTGTAATACTTTACAAGTAAGTCAGACGGAAACCCACTTAAGGAAAAAAGAAGCACTGTTTTATAAGAATAGTGGTCTCTGCATGAATATTCAAAACAGAAGCTGGCAATCTGAATATTTCTTTAAGTATACATACTTCTTGAGAATTTTCCCCAATTATCAAGAATGCTTCCAAGGAAGGAATTAAATCACAATTAAACAGCTTTAACAATCTTGAAGTCATTTAGGATCTGGACCCACACATGGGATCTATTTCACAAACTTTATTAGAGTTCATGAGTCAGACTCATATGTTACTCTTTGGCTTCTGCTTTGACTCACTGGCAGTTGTAGGTTCAATACTTAATGACACCACGGAATCCTTTCCACAAGGACTGCCTTTGGGGATTCTGGACTACATAATCCATATCCTTGCATTTTAAAGTAATTTCTATTCAGGAAAAACTAATTTGCTCCTTTGACTTTCAGCTGGCTAGTTCTATGTCCAGGGGAGTAGTAGACTAAATATGACCAAAGCAATCTCCAAGGAACTATATTTATTATCCAATATAAGAAAGCAGAAAAGAGTATGATTCAGTTCCAAGACTTGCAAAAGGTGTCCACTGTACCTTGGCACAGGATTTAGGTCCCAAAGTCAACAAGGACTAAGATGAGGATACTTCCCATGTCATTATAGCCACCTTTTCTTCTCCTACCAAAATATATCTCTTTCCATTCTCTTTTCATCCTCTTCTGTCTTTATTTAATCCTACACTTTTCCTTTTATGCTTGTTTCCATTCATTCATTCCCTTTTCATCTATTCGCACATATTTATTGAGTACCTACTATGTGCTAGGTACTGATCTGGGCAATGGAGGTACGAGGGTAAACAAGAAACAATCTATGCCCTCGTAGACCTTACATTCTAGTAGGGGAAGAAATATAATAAATAAGTGAGCATAAATAAGATAATAACGGTATGATAAATGCTAGGGAGGAAATATCCAGGAGGATGAGATGAAGTGTTCAGGTTGGAGAGAGAATAAGAACGTAATTTAGACCCAGTGGACAAGTCAGCCTCTTTAAGTGTATGACATTTGATCTCAGATCCAAAAAGAAAAGCATGACCGCTAGCAAGACTTTTAAAGAACTAAGAGAAAAGATATCTAGGCAAAGGGAGCAACAAATGTAAAGGGCCATGAGTCAGGAAAGAAATTGTTATGTTTGAGGAACTGAAAGGAAGCCAATGAGCATACTAAGAGGGACCTGGGCAGGAGGTAGAGGAGGTTGAGATGACACTCAAGAGTTGGGCCAGCATTAGATAGCATAGGAACTTAAACAGCTACAGCAGACAACATGACTGCCTACTTAACAGCCATAAGCTCTTCCTCCTTGCTAATGGAACTCCAGTTTTGCTTGGGTGACAATGCATCTAGCTCCAGAGAATGAATCATAATTTACCTAAGCCAGTTCTTGCCAATGAGGTATACAGGGAAGTCACTGGAAGTTTCTGAGAAACATTTTTCTCATCTGAGAGCCACAGTGAATAAAGTTGTTTTTGCCTCTTCTCCCTTCCTACTTCAGCTGCTGTCATGTATTGATGTGATGTCTAGAGCTGTGGTAGCCATCCTGCAACCATGACAAGGCTGAAGATGAAAGTCAACAGACTGAGGATAGTGGAAAGGATAGAAAGAACTTGAATCCTTGATGACATCACCAAACTGCTAAACCAATCCTGGGACCACCTATCTTCATCCTTTTTGTTAAATATAAAAGAAAAGTCCTTACTGTTTAAGTCTCTTTTAGCTGGGGTTTCAGGTATTTGTGTTGAAAGCATATAATTGATACAGCGGGATGTGACATGATCTAATTTATATACTTTTTAAAAAATTTCTTTGGGGGCTGCCCCATGGCCGAGTGGTTGGGTTCACGTGCTCCACTTTGGCTGTCCAGGGTTTTGCTGGTTTGGATCCTGGGTGCCGACCTAGCACTGCTCATCAAGCCATGCTGAGGCGGCATCCCATATAGCACAACCAGAGGCACTCACAACTAGAATATACAACTATGTACTAGGGGGCTTTGGGGAGAAGAAGAAGAAGAAGAAAAAAGGAAGATTGGCAACAGATGTTAGCTCAGGTGCCAATCTTTAAAAAAAAAAATTTCTTTGGCAACTATGTGAAGAGATTGTAGGAGTAAAAATGGAACAGAGACATTGAAGACTACTGCAGAAGTCCTGAGGAAAGGTCATGGTGTCCTGGGCTGGAGAGGAAGCAGTAAAGCTGGAGAGAAGTAGGCAGATTCAAGATGTATTTGCAGGTGAAAATAACAAGACTTGCTATTGGTTCAGATATGGGAAGTAAAAGAGAGGAGGATTTAAGGCTGACCTCTTTTAGACTTGACGGTGGTGCCATTTATTAACATGGAGAAGACAGGAAAAAGAAGTTTGGGGAAGGGGTGGAATCAAGAGTTCTTTTTTGGGCATGTTCAATTTAAGATGTGCATGAGCCATTCGAGGAGAGATGTCAAGTCAGCAGGAAGACACATGAGTCTCAAGTACTAGGGTTAGGTCAGGGCTTGGATTTCAGTTTGGGAGCTGTCAATTCACAGATGTTATTTAAAGCTACAGAACAGACAAGGTCCTCCCCACTGGCCAAAACTTTGAGGAACTCTAAAATTAGAGGTTAGTTAGAAGGGGAGGAGACTGCCAAAGAGACTGAGGGGAAGTAGTTAGAGAGGTAGGAGGAAAACCGATAATAACAACAACAACACTTAACATTTGTATAGAGCTTACTGTATGCCAGGCACTGCTCAAAGCACTTTGGGCCTCCATGGAAGCAAAGAGAACAAAGTGTTTTCCTTTTCTTTTTCTCTTCCTGGTTTCTCCTGTGGCTTTCATCCCTAAACTCTAAAGGTTTAGGCACAGTGCTTCTCAACTTGTATTTGTAGTTAATTATTAAGATATATATTCTAAACAAACACATGGACAAAGAAAACAGTTCAGTGGTTACCAGGGGAAGGGGGTAAGCACGGGGGGTGAAGGGGAGCCCTTATGTGGTGACAGACAAGAAATAATGCACAACTGAAATCTCACATTGATGTAAACCATTAGGAACTCAATAAATAAAATAAAAAAGATATAAAAAAAGATATAACATGTATTCACCAGAAAATAGTCAAACAGCATAATACAGGAAAGCTAAAAGTGGAAAGTAAAGATGGTCAGAAACTTTCCTCCCCAGGCTTACCCACCAGGGGTAATCATTAACAATTCTTGTTTACCCTCCAGGAATTTTCTATACACATGTGCACACACACACACATACACACACACAAAAATTTGTTTTTACACAAATTGGATCACTGTCTTTCTCAATAGATAGATATAGATATATAGACATATATCTAATTCTGCAACTTGCTTTTCTTTTTTTCACTGAACACATTTTGGAAATATTTCTATATCAGGACATTTATATCTACTTTATTCTTTTTAAAGACTGATAATATCCTATTGTATTAATATATATGATTTATTTACGTTTCTCTATTGATGGACAATTCGATGGTTTTTTCCTGCCACACACACACAAATGCTGCGATAAACATCTTTGCAGATAAGTCATTGGATATTGGTGCAAAAATAACGCATCTTTGGATAATTTCCTGGTAGTGAAATTGCTGAATCAAAGCACTTAAACCTCTGATATTGTAAAATTACCCCTCCTGAAAGGTTAGACAAATGACATTCTAACAGATTTCCTCACATCTTGTCAACACTCGGTATTGACAAACTTCATAAATTTGCCAATCTACGAGATTGAAAAAATGGCGTCTTGTTTTTATTTGGGTCTCTTCAATTATGAGTAGGGCAGCAACGCCTGATTGTTAAACTTGCGTGTTTTGAAATGAGACTCCCTGGGCTGGTCCTAGTTCGCCCTCTTAAATGTGTCCGCATCTTTGGCGTATTCCTCCCAGCCAAGTTTCACAGAACTCTTGTTGCTTGTAACTCGAAATGAGAGGAAAATTGGCCTTGCTTTTCAAAATTCTTCCCTCTTCTCCCCTCCCCCACCCCAGTTTCAGAACTGGTTTACATGTCAATGTCCAAGAATGAGCTGCAGTTTTTAAACAACAGGCAAAGTGGACCACACTCGGTCCGAGCACCTCCTGGCGTCCAGGGCCCACTGTCTACAGCGTAGGGGAAAACCAAACAAGTACTTAATACTCCAGGATCCGCAACACCGTTACGAGTATATCAGCAGCGCTGAAGGACTTCCGAGAACGGACCTTTAAACTAGAAAACGTTGCAGACCCGCCCCCTACACGGAGGCCCGACAGCCCACCCCCATGGCCCCGTCCTCCAAGCCGGAAGTGACGTACAAAGTCGAGTCCGTCTCTTTCCGCCGTCCGCCGGTGGCGCGGCCCAGGCTAGCGTGGGGCGTGCGTCGGCATCGCGGTCAGGAAAGGGATTCTGGGTAACGGCCCCGGCCCCCTGGGGCGGCTGGCTCCGCGCAGCAAGTTCCAGTCACGCCAAGTCCGTTGGCAGTGGCAGTTGTAGGGTCGGGGGCAGGCGGACATGGAGCAGCCGTGGCCGCCGCCAGGACCTTGGAGCCTCCCTCGGGCCGAGGGGGAGGCTGAGGAAGAGAGTGACTTGGACGTGTCCCCTGGTTCTCCCCGCTGCCCCCAGCTGCCGGGCGGCGGCGCCCAGGTGAGAGGGGCCCGCATTCTGTGGGGGGTGGGGTGCGGTGGGGTGGGGTGGGGAGGGCCCCCAAACTCCCTGTCTCCGAGACTCTCTGGTCTGCGCTACTCTGCGTCCCCCCACCCCACCCCCGGGGACCTGATGCCATCCCACGACTATTGTAGCATCTTCTGAGGGCTTTGAAGAGGGGCTGGCCACGTATTCCCAACCTCCACCACCACTCACACCTTTTTCACCTTGGCAGATTCCTCCTCACCCGTGGAAGACGTTCCTTCCCCCATCCACCACCCCTCTCCTGACAGCACCCAGATTTGGAGCGGCTCACGCTATAACACTGACCCTTTGTCCTCTTGTGCGTGCTTTTATCTGAGCACTTTATTCTGTTGAAGGCGCTAATACTTGTGCATAGTTGGCAGTTAGGAACGGTGTATGGTTGTATTTCACCAGTTCACTGAGCTCCTGACTTGTAAAGCTTTCAGGTCCAATTTCACTGACTTGACATCTGAGCAAATTCTGTAAACCTCGCTTTTGATGCTGGCGTAAATCTCTCCCATTCGCGTGACCATTTTTTCCTTACGGTTATCTTTTTAGTTTGGCTTCACATCATCTCCAGTAAAAACATATACTCACACGTTTGCGTTTTTCTTCAGATTTCTGATGCTACTTGTGGTTTTCAGCGCAGCCTTCCTTCTTCTGAAACTTATTCAAATGTGATATGCCATTTAGGATTTTTCTGGGTCCTGTCTTAGGGAGTGCTTTCCTACTCATATCACCTTGTCTTCGTTTTTCTGCTAACCCGAGTATATTTTGGAAGGATCACAAACTAAACACTAATATGTTCAATGAAAAGGATTTTTGGTGTCTGCTTTCTAGGCTTCTTGTAAAATGGGGTCCCTAAGAGCTTAATTGAATTAATACAGTTTTTCTCCAGACTCATCTTGCTACCTGTTAATGATGATGAGTGATTTAAATCGTTTGCCATTAAGTGTAGGGTCATCGATCCTATGCCCAGCTCACAGCGTTAGTTGGCTTCCCATGGAGAAAAATGCTGTTTCATAACCACAGACTGTACTTCGGCCAGCCAGCCACTGGGAAAGCGCAAGACATTTTTTAGGAGGACAGAATGAGAGTTGATGGTTAGTAGTCAGCCACTAATTATGGATAGCTAGTGTCATCTTTATATACAAAGTGTGTTATATGAGCGCATAATGAATGTGTTACAGAGAGAAAAAAAAGAATGAACAGCAGCTGTCATCGTCAATTTTGAAGGCATATGGAGAGAATAGAAGGGTCCCCAGAATTTCAGTGCATTATGCTTGAATCATAAAAGTAATCTAAGAGAAACTCTGAATTTAAAAAATATCTGTATATTAACTTTTTACTTGTGCACTTGGAATTATAAGCTTATTTACTTGAAAGGGATTTTGGAAGTGAATAGCTTATCTCCTTCGTTAAAAGTGATTTGCATGAGACCATATAGCCAGTTAGTGACAGAATTAAAACTAGAGCTCGCTTCTGACCCCTGGATGCAGTGTTTTTCCCCATCTACATATTGCACTGCCCATCCTGTGATGTAATGTAAAACTTTATATGGCTGAAACTACTTTTGAATGGTGTTAAACTTTGCAAGGTGATTACTAATCCTAAGTTAGTGCATGTGATTATAACAAACCTACTTATTTATCTTGCTGACTTTAGGATTTAAGATTTGGATTAGAATATTTGAAAGAATAAAATGTTTAATTCAATTTATAAATATTTTATAATCTTGTTTTAAAAAAACAGCTTTGGTTTAATTTTACCAAATATGGAGAATCTAGACATCTTAATGTCATATGTGATGTATACTTCTGAGATGCACTTGAATGTAAAGGCAGTTTGGAATTTAGAGAGCCTGTTTGAGAATTTTTTGCATAAAGTTGCATTAGTAGACCTAATGCTAACAGCTGCTATTTATGTTCATGAAAATGTAATTATGTTTAATATCCCTCTAAAATCTCAGTATGTTCACAGATAAAATATGATCTTTTAATTAGCGCATGTTGCATAGTTTGCTCAAATGGCCAAATGTTGTCTGTGTAGTCCATGGAGAAGACTTTAAACTTAAAACATCTTTGGAATTTGGAAGTCAGATTTCTGTGTTTGATTTGAGGAATGAACATTTGCTCCCACATAATTTGAAAATGCAAGATATTTCCATTAGTCCATATTGTCTTTCTTAGTATATCTTTGTCATTCCTTACAAAATAATAAATGTTATCGCTTTCTCATTTTCCTGGCCCCTTTTTAAGCATAGTCTACAGTTATTCTTGATCTTATTCTAAGATAGCAAACACTAAAAATAAATATTTTACTTGGTTGATTAGGGCCATCGGGTACCTGGGCTCCAAACCTTCTAAGTGAGTAAATAAATCATCTGAATAGCAACAGTGTCCACATTGCCCCAATAGAAATCTAAGTTTGCCTGAAATCTCAGCTAGGAAGAGGGGGCCTTGCATATTGCGTGCCTGAGAATTCTTTGCCACGACTAGTCTGTTCCAAGAAGTGGAGAATCATTTATTCATCTAAGATTTATTGAATTCTAGCCTCTCAAGAAGCTGATAGTTGAGTAAGCAAACAAGCACAACATTGTGTGAAAACACTACTACAGAAGTATGCATAACCTGGATGGGAAGGGAAGGGATAAGAGAAAACTGAGGGAAGTGATGCCAGAATCTGAAATGGGGATAGGAGTTTGGGGGAGTGGGGATAAAAAGAGTAAGCAGACAATTAGAAGAATCACTAGAAATGAGTCTAGAGAGAGAATAGAAAGTGAGATCATGAAGGACCATGCTGTGCCACAGAGTTTGCACTTTATCCCAAGGTCTAAGTATGTAATATTACCGGATTCGTTTTTTGGAGAGATCACTCCAAGTTTAGTAGAGTGGAGAAGGGCTTAAAGATGAGAAAGGCTGTATTTATATAATTAAGGTGTGAAATTAAAAGGGCTTGAAGAGTGATGCAGATAAGGGAACAGATTGGAGTAAAATTCTTCTGAGTACTCAGTTTGAAATTGATCTACATTTTAGCTAATAAATCATAAAAATATGTGCCTTCAGCTTTTGTTTTATAGAGCTGTGGCATATAAGGAATTAAACACCCATCATAGTGCCTTACCTGTAGTGGTTCAGTAAATATTAAAACTAATTACTACTGCTTCTGAGTGGAACAGAGTCATTGGGGTGGGTCAGTTGGCTTTAGTTTTTAAAATGACTTTGCCTATTTTGATTAGGGTTAAGTTAAAGAATATCTGTCTGATATAGTCAGTTATAAATAGAAATTTCCAATAAGAACTTCTCAAATCACCAAGGATTGGAATGATAAAGAAAGAAAATAGAAACCAAGAAATGGTTATTTCAAAATAAGAGGTTCGATGCAGTAAAGAACTTGGAAAACCAAACTATGAAGGTCTGGTTTTCAGCATGTTGGATGGTAGATTGATGACCTAGATTTAAGCTTCTGTTCTCATTATTCTGCTGTTTCAGGATTATAAAGACTATAAATCAAATGTTTGTTGAGCACCAGCTGTATGCAGGACTCTGTGCTAGTTGCTAGGCTTTTTGTTGCTGTTAGTTGTTGGGGGAGGGGTGCAGATTAACAAAGAAACTTAGAGTTTGATGAAACAAGGCCTATAATATAAAAATGTAACTGCCTACACAGAAGGCAGGATACCTATATACCAAAAACATTGTACAGAAATCCTTGACTAAAAGAAAAATTGAACTGTGCTGCCTTCTTCATTTCTTACAAACATTGTTATTTATCCAGATGTATAGCCATGGAATTGAACTGGCTTGCCAAAAGCAGAAAGAGTTTGTGAAGAGCTCTGTGGCGTGCAAATGGAATCTCGCTGAAGCTCAGCAGAAACTTGGTAGCTTAGCACTGCATAACTCTGAGTCCTTGGATCAGGAACATGCCAAAGCACAAACAGCCGTATCAGAACTGAGGCAACGGGAAGAGGAATGGCGGCAGAAAGAAGAGGCTCTAGTACAAAGAGAGAGAATGTGTCTGTGGAACATGGATGCCATAAGCAAGGATGTTTTTAATAAGGTATGGCCTTTTATTGGACCATAATGAAAGAAAAAAAACTGAAGTGTTTGTGCAAACCAGTTGTGCATATTTGCTAGCAAAGAAACCGAATCCTGTAAAACAGTGTTCAGTTTTGACAGTTTATGAAAGTCCTTGTTACAGAAACCTGTATCCCCGATACTGTCTAATGTGGGTGGTTCTTAATACAAATATATGGTTGCACTGTAGCACACTGGACATAAGTGTGGGCTCTGATACCAGACTGCCTCAAATCTCAGCTTTGTCAGTACTGGCTTTGTGACCTTGGGCAAGTCACCTAACATCTCTAAGCCTCAGTTTCCTCAATGATACAGGGTGGGTATGAAGACTAAATAAGGTAATGTCTTAAAAGTACGTGGGATGGTGCCTGCCTGGCACATGGTAAAGCTCAGATATTATGAGAGCTTTCTTTTATTATTATTATTTTTTTATTGCAGTAACATTGGTTTATAACATTATATAAATTTCTGGTGTACATCATCATATTTTGATTTCTGTGTAGATTACCTTGTGTTCACCACCCAAAGACTAATTATAATCCATCAACATATACATGTGCCTAAACACCCCTTTCACTCACTCCCCTCCCTCCTTCCCCTCTGGTAACCACCAATCCAGTCCGTGAGCGCTTTCTGATGTTGCTGTGCTATCAGCTTGCTATCACTTTTGTAACACCAATGTATAGTTACTGGATTTATTAAATAAAGTCTTTCAGTGTTATTTAGCATTGTGTATTTAGTAAAACTCAGGCAGTAATCTGGACTTAGTGTTACAAGCATTATTACTGAAAGGACTAGTACAGTAGTACAGTACTTTTGCCAGGTTAGTAGTTAATATAGTAAGATCAGTGTTCTGTTTCTCACTGGATTATATAGGCCTTCTTCTTTGACTTTTTTATCTGAACAAGAAATGGGCCATCAAATTCAGTCATTTTCTACTAGTGTGTGCAGCGGAACTTCTTTCTGTTTATACTAAACTTAACTCTCAAGCTTCAGAGATAGACTACTCATTCTTGTCTAAGTCCACATTCACTTCATCTTTAACCATCATTATTCTCTAGATGTCTCAGTCTATACCACAGCTTGTTTCTGTCCTGGCATCCACTCTCAACCCACTCTCTAAGCACTCATTAATTTCCTTCCCCTGCACCAGCTCTAGTTGTGCTACAGCAACAGATGATACACATAGGTAAATGTGCACCACCACTAGCCCTATCAGTACTTTATTCTTTAATCAAGAAAAATTGTGAGTACAACATGCTTATTGTAAAAAGCAAAATGAAACAAAAAATACAATACGTAAGTATGTAAAGTAGATTGAAAGGCTTCTTTCACTTCAGTTTCATTTCCCAGAGATAACCACTGTTAACAGAGTTGTATCTTTCTAGACTTTTTCTGTGCCTGTACCAATGTATATTTATATATTTTTCCTCTCCCACAACATGATCATTTCTTTATCTGAATGATTCACTATGTCTGTATATTCTTCTAAGTAGTGTGTCTTCTTAAAGTGTTATTTTACTTCTGGTTTGTATTTATACCCCATAAGTATTTAAAATAATTTTTTTCTTCCAGAAGGAATGTCACAGCAGTGTTTCTTTGTTTCATTAAGTTAGTGTCTCTTCTTTTAACACACTGGTCACAAAGAAAATATTTATTTGTCTCTACTTCTCTTTTTTTAAACTTAAGTTCTAACATAGCCTACATTTATACCACAAATTAATTAGGACTATCTTTATGTTCCAGTCATTTGCTCAAAATCGTACATTGATTTTTGTCTGGGAGCTTGAGACTTGAGAGGACTGGTCTAGATCTGCACTGTCCAACTCGATAGCCACTAGCCACATGTCCTGTTGAGCGCTTGAAATGTGGCTAGTCCGAATTGAGATGTGCTGTAAGTGTAAAATACACACCAGATGCCAATGACTTAGTACCAAAAAGAAAATAAAATATTTAATTAATAATTTTTTTGTATTGCTTACATGTTGAAATTATATGTTGGCTTAAATAAATGTGTTATTGATTTCATCTGTTTCTTTGGGCTTTTTAATGTGGCTAATAGAAAACTACATTTGTGATTTGGCTTATATTTCTATTGGACAGAGCTGGTTTAGGTAAAGAAGATATTAAAGGGGAAAAAAATGCTTTTATTTTGAAATAAATAAAACTTTTCTGTGCTTCCTGATTGTAAACTGGCAGATTTACGTTTTTGGCAGCGATGATCTCAAGGTTTAAATGGGATCACAGAATGTTCTGAGAAACCGTTCTGCCAGTTTTTTTGGCTAGATAAAAACTTCATCTTGGTCTGTTTTATGACTTATTTAACTGAAAATAAGGACTTTCTTAATAGAAATTTGTACTTTATTTCAGAATCAAACTGTTTGGCATCTCCTAAGAAAGTTTATGACAAAAGTCTATTTTAGGGTTATGTCTTATCAGAAACTTTATAGTAAATATACTTTATTATGTATATGCTTCGAATTTCTAAGTTTATTTCCAGCAAGAACTCCAAAGATTTGGTTAGAGTTGCAGATATTTAATGGAAATGAATAATGCAAAATGTAAATTATGTATGTAAAGGATCTTTCTGTACTTAACTTTGATAGGGAAATTGTTTAACAAAAAAGTTAATTCATTTGTTTTTTTGTATGATTTCTAAAATAATTCTGTAATTTCTCACAAATATCATTTTAAACAAAACTAATGAAACTCCAATAGAAGAAAATTTTAATTTTTAATAGTTTAACAGATGAATTTAATGATATAGTATCAGTATAATACTACTAGTGTCTATAGGAAGGATTGCTAGGCATTCAGTATCTGAGAAAGATGGTTCAATTAGAATATAAAATCTGATTTTAACTTCAAAATTTTTTCTTAGAGTTTTATTAATCAAGATAAAAGGAAAGAAACAGAAGATGAAGATAAATCAAAATCATTTATGCAGAAATATGAGCAAAAAATCAGACATTTTGGTAAGTCTACTATTTGAGTTTCCTTCTTTTGTAACATTTGGTATCATAAACATGTGCACAAAAAGTGGATTTATAAAATGGGGACCAAAGAGAAAATAAGTGACAAACTCTAGTTGTGTAGCTACTTGTGACGCAGTGTACAGCTCTTGTTTTAGATTTTTTTTTTGGTCCTAAATAAAACAGATTGAGAGTAAACCGAATGGTGAGGGGAAGCAAAGTTCAGTCTATTGTTATCTAGCACTACCCTCCAGGACATGGTCTTTGTTTATTCCCTAGCCTCTTTCCAGCTCCTCACCAGTCTGCTTTTGTCTGTTGCTCTTTGCTTCCTTGGTATCTGTTTATCTTATGAGTATAAGATTAGCATTAATTTTTTCAGTTTTGGATATGTTGCTATATATAAATCATGCAGATCTTTAACTGTTATTCATATAAATATAGTAATAGAAATATGTACACAAAGAACTAAAAAATAGTTTTCTCTATTGGGGAAAAGCAGTGGGATGGGAGTTGATGTAGTGAAGACTTCCCAAAAGGAGGTAATATCTGAGCTAGATTATGAGAAACAGGAGTTTTCCATGTAGATACGGGAGGCAAGGTAACAGCAACACCATGTACAAAGGCAGAGTTGGGAAACAGCATGCTGTGTTCTAAGGATTAGAAGTAGTGGTGTACTGTTGGGGTGAAAATGCTGCTGGGTAGTGTTAGGAGTTAAGGTTCAAGGCATATTTTTTTGATCCCAAGTAATCTGTTAATTTAGTAAACATAGTTTTTGTAATACGTTAATAGGCTTTTAAAATGGCATTTTGAAATCTTTTTCCTATGGTGTTTTTTCCCCAAAAATATTCAGAATATCATTCATCCTTCAGTTATGTCAAGGCAAGACAATGGATACTACTTTAGATTTTTTTCCCTTCTTTTTATGCAGTTTATTCATAAAATGTTCATTTTTCTTATACTTTGCTGGTTACATGATTACTTGGGTGGTATCAACTTTTTGACCAAATTTCTTACTAATTTGGATGAAGATACACTTTAAATAGTATTTGGGATAGTTTGATATTTTGAAGCAAGATAGCAAAATTTTCAAATATGCTTAACTGATTTTTGAAAGATTTTGTTTTCTATGTATATAAACATGACTAGTTAACATGACTAAAATGGTTAAAGTATGTTTACTATTATGACACTGAATGGATTGGTTTTCCGTGCTGTCAACTTTTTACCATATCATTTTAAACATTTTTTAATAGGGATAATGTGGTTTTCCTGAATCTTTTACTAAGTTTTTGTTTGCATAGCATTTTTCTTGAGGTTTTGCTTTCTTTTCCATCTTTCTAATAGAAAAATTTGTATTCTATGAATAAATAATATTGAATTTCTTGAAATTATCTGTACTTACTTTTGCCTAAGATAACCAACTATCCCAATGGCCTGGAACTTCGGGCATCCCCCAGAGGCAGGATTTTTTTGGCGTTAAACTGGTGACCCTACTTTAGCCTAATTATCTAAAATAAAACTTGCTGTGAAGTTTGGAGGCTGTTTCCACTATACTGGCTATTGCTTTAAAGTTTTATCCCTTTTCATTTGCTCTTACGATAACATACTGCTGTGGTAATATGAATTGTCTTTAAAGAGAATCATTTTATTTTAAATACCATTTCTTTGCTTATAAGAAGAAAATATTTGACATTCATGATTTAATTCTTTTTCTTTTACAGGTATGTTGAGTCGATGGGATGATAGTCAGAGATTTTTGTCTGACCATCCATACCTTGTATGTGAAGAAACTGCTAAATATCTTATTTTATGGTGTTTTCATCTAGAAGCTGAACAGGTATCATGTGAACCTTGAGTTTCTGGGAACCTTAGTGGAATTCTGATTTACTTTGTTGGTTTTTTGTTTTGTTTTTTACCTTACTTTAAATGAAAGTAGGAAGGTCATTGAATGGAATTAGAATTTTTTTTTATTTTCAGATCTACTTGAGTTTACTGTGGGATTTTTTTTTTTTTTCAGCTGTTTCAGTCAGCATAAGGAGACTTTTCCAGTGTGCTTTCCCTGACCCCCCATCTCTGGTTCCCATATAATATAAACCTTTTTTTTTTCCATGAGTAAGATTGGCCCTGAGCCAACATCTCTTCCCAGTCTTCCTCTATTTTGTATGTGGGGTGCCACCACACTTGGCTTGATGAGCAATGTATAAGGTCTGTGCCCAGGATCCGAACTCGTGTACCCTAGGCCACCGAAGCGGAGCACGCGAACTTAACCACTGTGCCACTGGGCCGGCCCCTACACCTTGTTCTTTTTTAACCTATTAGAAAATTCATGTTTTAAAAATCCAAATAGTAATCACAATATTAAGTATATTTCCAGAGGTAGTTTTTGTAATTTTAATGTCTTTATTTTCAGAAAGGGGCTTTAATGGAACAAATAGCACATCAAGCTGTTGTAATGCAGTTTATTATGGAAATGGCCAAAAGTTGTAATGTGGATCCAAGAGGGTGTTTTCGTTTGTTTTTCCAGAAAGCCAAAGTAAGTAGCTATTTGGTATTGTTAAATGGGAAGGTTAGGCCTTAGCTGAGATTTCTGTGGTCTGTACATATCAAAGGAAACCATCCAACCAGGATACCACAGGCTAAATTCTGTAGACTTTATAGCGGAAAGGAAAATTATATTGCTGATTTCATGCTAATTTAGAGTTAGGAGAGCAATATAAGAGGCTGTACTGTAGCATGTATATGAAACTGAGACCCGTTCAAATGAATGTATGTATTCAGGAAAATTAGAGTGTCCCATCGTTTATTCATTCAGTAAATATTGAGCACCTACTAATGCAAAGCACACATGTTTAAGATGCTCAGGACAGTGTAGAACAAAACAGGTATGGTATCCTCCATATGTAGAAGTCACAGTTTAATGAGAAATCAGACTTGTGTATTGAAAAAAAGGGGAAACAACCTAAAAATTCAGCAGTTAGAGGAATGGTTAAAAAAAACCAAACCTGTACACAGAATATCATGCAGCCATTAAGATTATATATATATATATATATATATATATATATATTTTTTTTTTTTTACAGATTTTATTTTTTCCTTTTTCTCCCCAAAGCCCCCCGGTACATAGTTGTGTATTCTTCGTTGTGGGTTCTTCTAGTTGTGGCATGTGGGACGCTGCCTCAGCGTGGTCTGATGAGCAGTGCCATGTCCGCGCCCAGGATTCGAACTAACGAAACACTGGGCCGCCTGCAGCGGAGCGCGCGAACTTAACCACTCGGCCACGGGGCCAGCCCCCATTAAGATTATATTTTTGAGGAATTTTTAATGATCTGAGAAAATGCTTTGCTATCAAGTCAAAAGAAGTGATACTTTGTTAATATATACAGGATGATGCTGGCCATGTTAAAGAAAGACAGATATCTCTAGAAAGATTAACTACCATTTCACACTCACTAGATTAGTAATAATTTAAAAGTTGTACAAGAAGTAGAGCAATAAGAATTTGCATTCACTGCTTATGGGAGTATAAATTGGTACAACCACTTTGGAAAATTTCCTAGTAGAGCTGAACAAGTGCTAATGCCCAGAAATTCTTCTAAGTACATACGCTAGAAAATAGATTTCTCAATATGTGGTCCAAGGACACCCAAGGGTCTTCAAGACCCTCTCAGGAGGCCCTGAGTCAAAACTATTTTCATAATAATACCAAGATTTTATTTGCCATATTCATACTCATTCTCTCATGAGTGTACAGTAGAGACTGATACAGAAGCAGATGTGTGAATGTAGCTATCTTCTATTAAGTCAGTCTTCTCATGTTTTGGAAATGAAGTTTTTTAAATAAAAATATGTTATAAATATTAACATGTAGTGAGTTTGTTATTGTTATATTTTAGTTAATATTTTTTAAATTCCTTGGTTTTAATTTCTAACACAGTAAATATTGACAGATATAGCCCACATAAACAGGAGCTCTTTAGTTTCCTCAGTAATTTTCACAAGTGTGAGGGAGTCCTGAGATCATAAAGTTTGAGAACTACTGCCCTAGAGAAACTCTTACACATGTGTACTAGATACCGTAATGTTCATACTAGAATTGTTCATAATAGCAAAAAGCCTGGGAACAATCAAATGTCTATTATCAGTAGAATGAATAAATTATGGTATATTCATTTGGTAAAATACTAACCAGCAATCAGCATGGATAAAAAAACGAGAATGAAAAAACAAGTCACAGAATGACAGATTCAGTATCATTTAAAAAATATTTTGTATTTTTTATAAAGTTCAAAACAAGCAGAACTAAACAATATATTGTTGAGGGATACTACATATATAGGCCATAAAACTAAAGAGGCAAAAGGAGTGATTAAGACAAAAGTTACAATAATGGTAACCTCAGAGAGAGAGAGGGAATGCTCTTGGCAACTGATTTCTAAGGCACTAGTAATGATCTGTTTCCTAATTTCTGTGGGTACATAGTGGGGTTTTGCCCAATAAACTGTAGATAAATATATTTTTTACATGTTCTTTTGCATATATGATACATTTTAGCATACACAATTAGAAGTTAGAAGGAAATACTATATACCAAAATTTTAACTTTGATTATACCGGGTGGTGGAATTATAAATGATTTCTATTTTCTTTCTAATAGACTACGATGAACATATTTTCTTTTATATACAGAAAAAAATTGTGTTTTTAAATTTAAAAAAGTATGTCAGGGTGGCAATAACCCACCTTTAATGCTGTAAACTCTTCTAAAGTGCAACCTAAACAGGAAATTGTCCCAAAGAAGTAGAGTTTTAGTGAGTAAACAATTGAGTTGGTATTTTAGGTAGGTTTCTGATGACTATTCTAAATAGTCATTTGACACATAGGCATAATATAAACCATACTTTCTTTTTCATCTTACATTAATGGATATGTTTGAAAATAGTCCTTAATAGGACAATGGAACATAGCCAAACTATATATATTCTTTGAAATTTACTTTGACAAAATAGAACAGAAAAGCACTGAAGTCTTTAATCTTAACACTGTGTTCTTAATAATATTTTTTGTTTTAATTAGGAATAACTTTCACGGGGGGCTACTTTGTGCCAGGTACTATTCTAAGCACTTTATGTGCAATAACTCATTAAATCATAACATTTCATGACAATTATTATTTCTGTTTTACAAGTGAGGAACTTAGCATAGAGAAATTAAGCAAATGACCCATAGGTTGCTTAATAAAGCAAAATTCAGTCAAGTCTCTCTAGATCTAAATCCCCAGGCCTTAGGCATGCAGTAAGGTCGGCACTTTTGCCACTTGATTCCTTTAATAGTTTGCTGCATAACCATTTCAGAAGGATTACTTTTGGATATGAAGACTAACATTCCATATGTCCATATGAATACCATATAATGACTAAAGTGAAATGCTATCATATAATTAAGGAAATGATTCTTAAATTCATAAAAAGATAAAATGGCAGCACAGAACACTGTCTGCATTATGTTTATAAATATTGATGCTAATAACTAATCCACAGGTTTTAATCTGGTTACACAACCTAAACTACATTAAAGTAAAAATAGCACTTCAGACAAAGGCGCTCCAAGATATTAAGGAATGAAATCTTGACAAAATCTCTTCCACCACTTGAACTTAAAGCCTATGTTCTGTAAGTGAAGGATGTGCATTGTGCTATTCTTGATCTGCAAAGGAAACGTTTATAAATGGAGGCTACTGCCAACAGGGTATTTTGTATCAAGACTTTTATTTATATTATATATCTTGGAGGGAGTTCCCCTCCATCAACATAATTCATTGTACTTCTTTCCATAATGTTGAAAAGAAGGTACTTGCTTAACTTAAACACTAAGATATTTCCATAATGAAGTTGAATGTTGAGTTTTATTTGGTTTTCATCACTTTTACAAATAGGGAGTATAGGGTTAGAGAATTACTAGAAACAGGTAATAGTGCCTCCTCATTGATGGAGAATTAAAAGGTTTTAAGAATATCCCTTGGTTGTTGGTTGGCAGTGGGAAGAGGATAGAATGAATATGACAAGTTAAATGAGGACTATTTTGGATCCTGTCAAGAATACGGATAAATCAAGAGAAATACAGAGAATGCCTACTTTCTTTTGTTATATTTGTATGTGTGTTTATAAAGAGGGGTCATTTCTTATTAGTTTGTTTTATTTTGCTGAAACAGAAGGAAATGGAACAAACCAATCATTAATATTCCTATAAAACAGGCAGTTTTCACAAATCTGACAGGGATCTTGGTGGTTTCTACATTTAAACTATTCACCTCATCTTTACTTCCTCCACTTCAGACCTGATAGACGCTTGTTAGAATTTACTGTGTGGTCTGGAAGTTTTGAGAAACACAGTCTTCTTTGTTTTCTAGGCAGAGGAAGAAGGTTATTTTGAAGCATTCAAAAATGAACTTGAAGCTTTCAAGTCAAGAGTCAGACTTTATTCTCAATCACCAAGTTTTCAGCCTATGACAGTGCAGAATCATGTTCCCCATTCTGGTATTGGATCTATAGGTTTATTAGAATCCTTACCACAGGTAAGTTGGAAAAGCAAATATTTATTTATTTATTTTTTAAAGATTGGCACCTGAGCTAACAACTGTTGCCAATCTTTTTTTTTTTTTTTTTTCCTGCTTTCTCCCCAAAGCCCCCCAGTACATAGCTGTATATTTTAGTTGTGGGTCCTTCTAGTTGTGGCATGTGGGATGCCGCCTCAGCATGGCCTGATGAGCGGTGCCATGTCCGCGCCCAGGATCCAAGCCAGTGAAACCCTGGACCGCAAGCAGAGCACGCGAACTTAACCACTCAGCCATGGGGCCAGCCCCAGCAAATACTTATTTTATAAATGTATTAGTTCACATAATTTTTGTTCTTTTGGACTACTTTTTCTTCTTAGATGTTAAAAATATTCTTGCCTCAGAAGATGACTTAATTTGGCACTAAATCTCTTCCATCCCTTAGGTATTTAGAGAGACACCAAATTCCACTGCTGTAAGTATAGAAGAGATGAGTTGCACCTAAGCTTTTTTAAGGGCGGGTGTTACCTATTGATCTTCTCAGTCATAAATTTCTCACTGTGGCTCCTGAGGAACCCCTCCCATTCTGAGTAGAACTATATTGTTAAGAATTTATCAGGATGAATTAGCTTCAAAGCATACATCCAAGTGGCAACCAAGATGATCTGTTACATGAGTTTATTTAGTGTTATCTTGTTAAATGTTGGTGTTGCCTACCAGATGTAACGTTGTTACTACACATTAATGTAGTTCATGCTAAGCCGCTCTTTCTGGTAACATTGGCCAACTGTTTGAGCCTCTGAAGTCTGCTATTAGATCAAGATAAAACCATGTCACTAGCATGAAAGAACTTATGTCAAAAAGAAGAGGAAGTTAGATCACTGGTCTGTCTGATACTACTTAGGATTACAATTTTAAATTATCATTAGAAAGTTGCTGCCCATTTTGATTTTTGTGGCATTTTAATTGACCCCAGTCATCTCTCATTTCCCAGGCCCCAAGATTTTAAGACCAGCTTTAGCCAGTTTAGTCTGTTGCCTACACAATGAAAAGGGAAGTCTCATTCAGAAGGCAATGTGAGGAGAGCCCTGAATTTATTTTTAAATCTCATAAATTGGTAGGAATTGAGATTTTCAGTATCTTGACCCTATGTCTCTATAATTTCAACATTCCAGTTACATGTATTGTAAGCCAAAGGGACAATTTAAGGAAAGCAATTTATTATATTCAACTCAGCCAAAAATATTATTCTCAAGGATGGAAATAATCAAGGCCTGATTTTTAAATAATTAGTAACGTTACCCCTTAGTTAGACATGCAAGCAATATTCCCTCTCCATTTGTCCTGCAGATTCTCTCTTAATGCTGTTTAAATATAGTAATTTTCTCTTCGTTTCCTTGAGAAATAGCCCACAGAGAGTCGTCTTTCCAAGGAGATTTTATGATGAAGTCACTGTCAAGTCCAGTATACAAACCTCCTAAAATTAAGATATCACATAATGAATGCAAAGGAAAAAGACTTTTGAAGGATATCATTGATTCTAAACATAAGAGGGGGAAAGTACACATTAAAATATAAGAAGCCTGTATTAGAGTTGCTTCTGGTTTGAGAGAAGTAAGTTCTCATACAAATCAGATAGCAACTGAGGTCTGCTGCTAGGTATGTATCCCCTTGCAGTCATTTTGGCAGGAGGCCTGAGATTATACAATTTTGACACTTTTGAATTGCTGATGTTACTAGGGCTGTTTATGCTTAATTCACTTGAGCTAACAGACCAGTTCCTCTTGGTGGGAGAAGTTGAGCATCCTGGTCTAGTCCTCCTGAGGGAGAGAAGGGCTAGATAAGATTTCAGCTAGATATGCAGGATTGTCAACCTGTTGAGGGGAACCGGATAAGATGAGAGGCAGCCTGAGGGACTAAATTGTCAGCTCAGAGGAGATTTGGAAGAAAAGCTTACCATAATCCCATTTTTATTATATCAGTTTATAGATTGCAAAATACTTTATGTTGTATCATTTAATCTCAAAAACTCTGTGGTTCATTTTCATTCATTTTATGGATGAATAAACAGCTTATGGAGGTCAAGTAATTTGCCTGAAGTCAGTAAAATAAGTGACAGAGCTAATATCCTAATCCTAGATTCCTATCCTACATCACTGCTCATTCCCCTGTACTGTTGTTGAATTGTTTATTGGAAATAGGGCAAGACGCTCAGTCATGTGCTCTTGGGAAGAATTGATCACTGGGACAAGACATGTGTTGAGATTGGTACCAGATGAGAATATGGGGTGAACAGTGGAACTTGAGTGTAGATTAGGTTAGGTATATTGGTTGCCTTTTTTTTTTTTTTTTTTTTAAGTCTCTCCATGATGATGTCTTACAGTTCTTAGGGAAGTGGGTAGATGAGTTCTGGAGACACTTTTTAGCCAACTCTAATAGTCAAAATTCTCTCACGGAAAACTGGAGCCTAGTCTTAATAGAATAATTATAAGCTCTGTTCTGAAGGCTTTTGGAATTGGGCCTGGATTGTTAGAAAATGTCTTAGCACTTTGTTTCTTTGGAGAATCGGATAATGTAATGAGAATATTAATCTTTTATAAAACTTAAACTTGGGTAACAGTTTAGCTTTTCATTGCTTTTTTTAATTGATAACAATCTGGTGAAATAAGCCACATACTATTATCCTTAGTTTTGAGAGAACTAAACCAAAGCCTCTTGGGATAGAGATAAAAGTAACAGTTACCTTAGGTTTATCCTATAGACTAGCTTTTAATTTTATTAAATTGTGATGTTATTTTCATCCGAGGTCAATGTTATTTTAGTGTCCCAGACCTCAGTTTGGGAATAATCCAACTTCTAGCTAGATTTTGACTTTTACAATAAAGGAATCACAAACTATTGTACTTTATTAAGTGGATCTTTTGAAAATGCTGCCTCCCTATGGGAAGGGGAGATTTAAAGCAGCTGTCCCGTTTGCAATATTTTCCTCATTGGTGTTTATTAAATAAAATAAACAAATGAAACTAGGTGATACAGTAGTAAAACTCTTACCAGCAGATATTCAGAACAACTGACCAGACAAAATCGAATTCTTGGAGAAGAACTTTCCAAAGTCCTGGGTCTTAAGGGCTTATGCCCCTATTCATGGTGCTTTAACAAATAATGTTTTTATTTTTGCATTTATTGAATAAGGTTTTCTGTTCCTAGTTTTAGAAATAAACAAGTAGAACATTTATGAGTTTTTCCATTTAAAAAATAAACAAAAAAAGCTATTCTTTTATTCTCAATTTTTTAAATAGGGGCCCAAGTACCTCTCAAAAGATTAAGTTTCTCACTTGATTTTAACTTTTGGGAAACCAGAATCAACTCTGAAGATAGCTATAATTTTTACTTATAAATGGATTTTTTTCCTTATTCAAGTGTTTGGCGTGTTTAGTATTTACTGTTATAATTATTAGATAGTGATCTTCAAAATATATTGCTGGCTTAATGCCATATTTATCTCTTAAATTATCAATGGCTATGTACATATAATAAATAACATGAATGATGTAGCCTTGTATGATTAAATAGTTAAAATTATACAGTTTGTTAAAAGGAGAAAAAAGTAATGTTTATTACATTGCTGTTTTTCACATAGATCATTCTGTCTTTATCACATCTTTTTTGGATTAAGTGGTAATAGTCTATTTTTTCTCTTTTTGACTTCTTGAATTTCATCCCAAGTCTGACTTCAAAGTCCATCTTCTTTCTCACTCTGCTGTACTGCAGAGAAATGGAGAGAATGTGAAACTGAATATGTAGTTGCATATACTGGCATAAAACTGGTTATCATCCATTGTTTCTTCCCTATACTTTTTTTTCAGAATCCAGATTATCTTCAGTATTCTATCAATACAGCTCTCTGCAGTTTAAACTCAGTGGTACATAAAGAAGATGATGAACCCAAAATGATGGACACTGTATAATTTGGTTAAGACTGCTGAGGCCAAGTGCTATTTTGTTACAAGAAAGGAAGAACTTGGCTATTTTCTTGACACTTTTATGGGTGCTGCACTTTATTTTTGTTCAGTTTTTGATGGGAGGGAAAAAAGAGTACTGAAACGTTTTGTAACATTTTTTTTTATGTGCTGCTAGGTTTTTTTGTTTTGTTTTGTTTTTCCTGGAGAGAGGAGTGGTACGGTATGTTGCAGGAAGTCAAACTGGACTTTTTTTTTTTTTGCGCTACTAAATTTGCCTTTAATCTTATTGTTCTCAATTTTGGAATCAAAGTATGAAAATCTGCACAAATGTAATGTTTACAAGAACTGGTTGATTCTAGGAGGCATCTGCTACAGTCTCTTTTTATATGGATATGTACATGTCCTATTCTATAAAAATGATTAAAGATAAAAAATGTACTTGTATCCTACTGCTAATTTAGCTGTCAGATCTCGTGTTTCATCATATTAAAAGCAATAAATCAGTAGTTGATAATCTACTAAATAAGCTGGGTGGTACAAATGAAAACAAAGTCTTTCCCCTTAAAATAATATTATGTTTGTATTTTCGGCACCATCAGTTAAATCCTTGACTAATATCTATTTTATATAAACACTAAATTTATTCCGTTAAGTATTCTCAAAACTATATTCCTTAGAAGTTGATTTTACTCTGTTGACTTTTTAATATTAAGCATTGTAGTGATATAAAAAGTGATAAAGCTAATATTTTTTTTAATAAGATCAACTTCAAGCTCACTCTTAATTTCTGTACTTGACATAGTCTGGGATCTCTCAGGGAGCAAGTTTTAAAAGAATACTAATGGCCTGTAAGAACAAACAGGAAGAAGAATCTGACTTTTTAAATTATGGTTATTGTTTGTTTCACTCTAGTGTAGCCCAAGGACTTTTTTAAAAAGCAAGAGAAATCTTGTAGAGCTAACTGCCTTGACCTGGCAACTACTTATTTCTAAGAACTTAGTGATCGTTATCGGTAATGATGGCTTTTACTACATTTGTCATTCCTCTTATTAGCTCAGTTACCATAGAATGCTTCTTAGCTTTACTACGTCCTATATAATTCACTTCAAATATGCCATGATATTTGATGATTCATTTTATTTGGAGTTAGATGACAGTGCTAATTATGCTATCCTTATTATGTGAGGATTAATCTTCTGATGTATAGGAACATGAACTTTGATTTGTATTGAGTGTAGTCTTTGGTTCAGTCCCATTGAGACTAGTAGCAAACATTTGGAAATGGCTTGCTGGGATTGGGAATACATTCCTCAATTTCAGAAACCAAATAATGCTAAGGGACCCATATGGTGATCAGACCTGTGACCTTGGCCTCATTTGCACCTTGTCTTAACTGAGGTGATAAGGCACTCACTATCCATAGAAATGGACTGGAATTACTGAATCATACTTCTGTAACATCACAATCTTCCTGGTTTTCAGAATAAAACTCTTTGTGCTTTTGATATAAATATATACTCTATAATAAAATGTTTGACTAATTTATATGGTAGTATTCATCAGCCTGTATTTTTTTTTTTTTTTACCGATGACCTAGTTATAGAACTTTTTTTCTCTTTTAGCAAGCTCTTGTTTTTCCCTTCCTATCAGATAGGGAATGGACACAGGAGTAAAATCCCGTTTCACAGAAATGTTACTTGAACCATTACTTCCATTCCTCGACTTCACTTTTCGCCAGGATTTGCCTCTTAAGCATCCAAATTGTTTTGAATGTCATTTTACCTTCTATAAGATAGAGGTATTAATGACTGAAGACTAGAAGGAGAGAAATTATCAACGAACTGACTGTTCTGAAGGGTTTTTTGGTTTTTGTTTTCTAAAACAGGAAGTATTCAAGAGCTATTTAAATTTTGGCTATGTCTGTTTTTTAACTTTGAAAAGGAAGTGTTCTATGTTTTGATTGTGAAAATGTGATTGGATTTATTTTGGGAACCAGTGACTGATGCCAGAATTTACACTTAAAGACTATGACTGTTACGTATTTAGCAGTACTTTAGTATTAAGAACAGTAAATTGACATCCTTTTTATTTTGTTTTATTTTGCTGCAGTACTAAGAACTAACTCCTCTTAAGAGAAATGTTCTCTTTTCTGTTTCTTAAGAAATAATAAGAGCATACTAAGCAAAGGGACAATTCATATTTCACGTTGGACAATTTTCTCTAAACAAACTATGGAAAGTCCAAACAGATGAATGAAACATCTTTGACATCAAAGTACCCATCAAAGATTTTTGTTTCGTTTGGTAAAATTAATCTTCTAATAAAAGATTTTTTTAAAACCAAATAGTTATCACTCTATTTATTCCCTATTAACTCAGTGTCATTTTATCAATGGTGGTGGAGATAATACTGATTGGAAATTATTCTCTAGGAGAGACAGATTAGTAACATTCTCATCCAATTATACCATCAGTTGGCTCTTTCAAATCTTGCATAATAAGCTCACAATCTCCTACAACTTCTCTTTAGGAAAACTGGGTCTTCATTCAGACTAGTATTCCTATTAAAGTGATTTAACGTGTTGCCCAAAGAACAAGAATTTAGTAAGTAGTCTTTCTTACAGGATGAAAAATGTGATTGCGGGTTTAGGCAAAGTGATCTTGAAGTTAACCTTGAGGTATTTTCAGAAAAAATAAAAAGATGTCAATGTACTGTCCTCAGAGTCAGTCGTGTATTTCAGTTCTTAAATTGATGTGGGACAGAAATGTACTTGTCTGTGTTGAGGTCAGGCTTTTCATTTCCATTTTGCGACTATAGCATATAGTTTTAATAAGTCCTAAAATTCTATGCATCCATTTCCCATCTGTAACAGACATGAATGTACTATTTCACAGGTCTTCTGAGAAGCTGATTCATCTAATAAGTTTTTCCTTGCTTACTATGTAAGCTCATGGAGGGGAGGGGATACAAAGAAGAATAAAAGTTGATTATAAATTGCTTACCATCTAATAATGAAGTCAAAACCATTCTCATAAGCCTTGAAGAATTAGACATGAAGTTTAATCTTTTCTAAATATGAAAATGATAAAAATACATCTTTCAACCTGTTTCTTTAGACAGCATGCTTCTGCATGCTGTTTACTCTTTTAAACACTTTAAATTTAGAGTCCTTTGGTTAAGTGTGACACATCACCAGATTGATTTACACTGTGGCGAAATCCTTCCAAAGTGCAATCTGGCACGACAGTTTAACTTCACTCACTGCTGTATATATAGAAGACACGTGAACGTTAAAGAAACGCAGGAAGAGGGGTATGAACTCTACAAAGCACACTGGCTTTTACCAGAATCTTAAAGCACAGGGAGACTATTTTGACTGTGTTTTAAAATTTTTAAACTGTATCCTCCGAAGTCAAAATCTTGAATTAGAAAGCTAAGAAAGCTATTTCTGCGGTTTACCAGTGTCTGGGAATATTTTCTTTTGTCACTGAGAAGACACCTTATAAACATGTTTTAAAATAGAAATTTATTTTTGCTGTTGGTTGCAAGTATTACAGCAATTTAATCTGAGGTTTGTAATGACCATGATTTGTTGTTAACATAGGTAAGTTTGTCAGAATCTATGAGTGTCCAAAATATTTTATTTTGCTAGAATGCCATTGTAAATAGCTGAGGGGGAAGTAGCTATGGGATGGGGTTTAGAAATTTGAGCTGGTATTTAACCTATTTCAAATGTAATTGAGAAATAAAATTTCTGGATGGTACTGCCACTTTGTATTTCCCACAGCACACAATGCTTATGAAAGGTGTACCAAAATAACTATGGCACTCCAGAAAATAGGGTAATGAGTTGATGTACTGTTCTCATTAGCCTTTAACTAAGGCCTAGTAACTTCTAGCCATGGCATTCAGCTCCAGACATATTTCCGTGTGGCACATAAATCATAACGATGGTCGCTGCAGCATTTTTATGGTTTTTAGCAGGATGTACTCCTCAGCAATGAGATTGTTCATCAGAGCTGTCTGTGACATCAACTCAGCATGAAACAAATTTTTTTTGTTTGCTTTAATAAAGAAAAAAGTAATAGTGCAGGTGTTTCCCAAAGTAATGGATGCAAGTACAAAACTTTGGGTTAAGTGTTTTGGGTGTGGGGAGAAAATGGTCACGGGAAAGAAGTCTTGAGTCTTCATAGCCATGTTCTTCTACCCCTCTTTTTAATTTCCAAATCTCTTAAGGGTGTCAAGAGGGCCAGTGTGACTGCAACTATAGCAGGAGATAAAGGACAGTGTAAAATGAAACCAGCCTGTGTACTGTTTCAAGACAACTATTAGAAAGCAGTCACTAATTCAGAAGCCAGTGAGACATCCAGGCAGTAGAATAGAAGGTGGGATGGAGTGAGCCCTGTGAAGTACCAAGGACAAAGTAACATCCACAGTTCAAAAATTTAATTTTATTCTATTAATTCTAATGTATGCCAATAACCTAGTGATAATTCATAAATTTAGTGGTTAACCCAGTGATAATTCATAAATTTAGTAGCTCACAAAGTTTTTAGAAAGCACATAATATTAACATTCCAATAAAACATAGGAAGTTTTGTAAAGAATGAAATGTTTACTATAATCTTTTTTTTTAAAGCCGTGATCCCCTCTGGGAGATCAACAGTGATTTTTAAAAAATCAAAAGAAAAGAAAAGAAGTTTTTTCCCCACAAATACATAAGAACCACTTGCTGGCAATTGTATTTTAAGTGCCTGAAATAAAATGAGCCAAATTTTCAAAGGCAGTTAATGACAGCTTGTATAAGGATTTGTTTCATTTGATTTAGCACCAAGTAAAATTAAGAGTAAGTATGCCATTGAAGATAAATGAGGTTTCTCCCCCACTTCTCATACTGCCTCACTCTTCCTTCCAGGCCACAGTACATACACATACATCCTTATTGCCCCGCTAAGGAATCAAATCATTTTGATTTTAAAATGGCTGCTCAGATTACATTCACCAGCAGAGTTCTTTGCCTTTAAGCTGGGATGGCAGTGAGTGCTAGCAGGTGTCAACTTTGATTCGGAATAAAGAACTCCTTCAGCAAATTCAGTCTCCTAGTCTTTTTTAACCTGTCATAGAAACCCTTTTAATTGCTACACCTGTTTACTAGTTATGATTGTTATTTATGTCAAAGGAATTTTCCCCAGACAAACCTGATTTATTTCTATTTCCTAATGACACAGTTGAGCTTACCTAGTGCTATGGGTCTTCCTTCTTTTTTTTTTTTGTACTTTAATTTGTTACTCATCAAGGCAGATCATACATTTTGATCAAAAAGAGAAACTGGCAAGTCGAACCTAGAGCATGCATTTCTTACCCTGAGTAACATCTGAGAAAATAAGACTTTAATTATATTTTCCATTGAAAATTCAATTTTGGTGCTTTTGCAAGAACTTATAATGTCAGTTTCTAACATAAATCATATCCCTCAGTACACATGTATTTCCAAAAGAGAACAAGTCATAACAATAACTAATAACAGGAAACAAATATTTTCCTGTATACTAACTCATAGATTTTTATGGTGAATTGAAAATTCTGAGTAAACTGAAGGTATGTTTAACAAAATAAATACAGCATATATGGCTAGCTTGTAAGTTTCTTAGTGTAAAGGCAGCAGTGAATTTGCATCCTGCAACTGGTGTGTAAATCCAGTTGCGTATTTTCTGGAATTTTATAAACATAGTGTCTCACAAAATCGTGTACCACAGTGCTAGAGATGTCTTTGGTATCGGTCTACACAAAAGCCTCTACTGAGATATTTTCCCCAAATTACATGGAATTTTTTTTTTCACTTTTCCAGAAGACACAGAAAACTCTATCAGCCACTTACTCTTCTGAACAAACGTTAGATTACTACCATTACTCTTTTAATCATGCTCTAAAAGATTTTCCAAAAGTTTAGACATCTCTGATGCTTTTGAATTGCACATCCATAGAAGATAACTAGATAAAACAGACTAGACAATTTCAAAAGATGAATCTTGGTATCTCACTCATTTGGCACATCCTTAATTTCCAGAATAAAATCAGTAGAAATGAAATTAATACAATTTTCAAAGAATTCATACATGAGTCTTAGGACAAGGAGCTTCTGCCCATCTTACTAGTTATAGGCACTTTTCCTCATGGAGTAACTGATGCTTCCTGGTTTACTTGTGGAACTTTTGTTTGTAGGAAAGCATACACATGAGGCCAGATCTTGTTGGTTTCTGTTCCAGAGAATGTTTCCAACACCCCTTTTTTCCTAAAGATGACGAAACAAAAACAAACACAGGTCTGAGTCTTCCCAAAAAGCTTTTTCAAAATGACTCTTAAAAGATGATAATGTGGATTTAGGAGTCTCAGTAAGTTTAAGTCTGTGTGATCAAGAGAAAGGCACTTTACTGGGCACTGGAAAACCTAGATTTTAGATTTGTTTTGCCCTCTGGCTTACAGAATTATAAGAAAATAATTAGAAAATAATAGCACCTACCGTTTATTGAGCATGTGCTAAGTGCTTTAATATAACAGTTCATTTAATCCTTTCTGAAATTCAAGTTCCCTTATTTTACTGATAGAACTGTGTGTCAGAGATGTAAAGTAACAGCCCAAATCACCAAAATGGTAGCGTGCTTCCAAACACAGGGCCTGCCAGACACCAGGACGCCCCTTAGCTTTCTGCCAGCCCATTTGCAGAACAGCTGTTTAATGCTTGATTATGCTTCCTTCTTTTCACCTAGGTTTATTTTTTCTTCTATGCTATCCTTCTAAATGTGAGGGGGATTAAAAAGTACAGTTTTTATTATTTCCTCTTGTGTTTCTCCATTTGTCCCCAGGCAGATCTGTCTGGCTTGTCACCAGACCAGCAGCCAAAGTCTATTTACTCCAGTTTCTTTGGGGTAAGATGGTGAAGAGGATCAGAATCCTGGGGTTACCTTTCAGAACAAACAGCTGCCCTCCAGAGATTCTGGCATTCCTCTTGCTTACCGTCCCCCTCTAACCCACTCATATACACAGTGGCTTAGAGGCTGCGTAAGAGCAACTGAAGAACTCTGGTTTACTGCTTTCTAAAAACAGGATCAGTCATACCTCTGCAGCCTGTTCACTAGACTTTCAGAGGTTTCACCGGGGGCAAAAACATTCCTTTCCTGATACCTCATAAAATTTGCCACAGTTAAGACTAACTTAAATAATTCCCACTGTTTTCTTGGTAAGAAACATCTGCTAAACAGAGACATTGTGCTAATACAGTATTCTTTGCATATTAGAAGCCCTCCTGCTTCTAAATTCACTGTCATCTTGTAAAGCTTTCAAGAGAACAAGCTTCTTAGCTACCCTAAGCCTCTTGAAGAGTCACTGTAAAATCAAGCCAATGTCACAAGTGGGTTAATTACTGAGGGCACAACTACAGGCACCTAGTCAATGCTAAAGCCATACCTTGGACGAACATTGGTCATTTTAATTTCTATGTAATAAAATGGAACCAGCTTCAACTATTGGTCCTCTAAAGAGTAAGAGCATCATGTTTTTAAACACAGACCTAATTACTCTATAAATGTTGCACAGCTGCTAGAGTTTTAAAAACAATATAACTGTCAGTATTTTTAAAGAACAATGCTAACTATCTCTAAAGTTGTTGCAAATACCACCTGCAATTTTTGGTTAAGTCCAGTCCTAGTTCTATGTGTGGGAGCTTAGAAGGAAAAGTTTCAATTAACGGCAAGAGGCAGCAAAAGCCAGAAGCGTTAGAAAAACTAGGGTATCGCCTAAGATAGGGACCCGGGTCATACGCTTCATCTCTGCAGCGTTCCCCACCTTCCCTTCCCACATTAGTTCCCACATAACTAATCCCCAGAGCCACTGTGCTGCCAGAGCATTCAGTGATTACCTCTATTAATAGCCTTGCAGTGTTACCAGCCCAGCAACAATGCGTTCTCCCTTCTTCTGGTTACTTTTGAGTGAATAACAAACACTTTTCGGGAAACAACCTCTTCGCCAAACTCCATGAGGTTCAGGTGGGACTGTCCCCACTTCCCAGCTTCAAGGATGGACATGTGACCTAATCAGTGCCAACTCCAGGACTTCTGCTGGCAAAGAGGCTCTCTTTCCTGCTGGGGTAGCTGAACTGGTAGGAGGTAAGCTGGAATGATGAGGGCCTCGCACAGGGAGAGCCCACCTGAGATTGAAGCCAAGATAGGCGAATGGAGTGGAGACTGACCGAGGCCTAATACACTGTTTGAACACCTGGACCTAGCCATCTACCTTTGGACCTTTTAGTTACATGACCAATAAATTTCCCTTTTGCTTAACCTAGTGTGAATTAGGTTCCTGACTGATATAATCTTGTTGTATGATAAATATTATTTACCCAGCTCTCTGCCTCATCAACATATGGAAGGTGAGAGTTTCTTGGGGCTTGGCAGGGACTGGGTCTAATTATCTGTGTGTGGACTAAGAGCTTAGCACAGTGTAAATTGTGATTTACCAGAGTAAATCATAACAGCCAAGGGGCCGGCCCAGTGGCATAGTGCTTAAGTTCGCACTCTGCTTCGGCAGCCCAGGAGTTGCAGGTTCAGATCCCAGCACAGACCTACCACCAGTAGTGAAGTCATGCTGTGTCAGCATCCCACATAAAACAGAGGAAGACTGGCACAGATGTTAGCTCAGTGACAATCTTCCTCAAGCAAAAGAGGAGTATTGGCAACAGATGTTAGTGCAGGGCCAATCTTCCTCACAAAAATAAAACAAAAAAACCCAAAAACAGCCAACACTCAGCGATTTAATAATGCCAAGGCTATTGTCAGTCTTTACATGGATTCTCAAACTTAATTCCTTTAACAACCCTATAAAGTAGGCACTATTTAATACTGCTTTGATTTTACACATGAAGAATTTGTGGCACAGAGGTTAAATACCTTGCCAAGGGCCACAGCGCTGGTAATCTGCAGAGCCAGCCTCATTACATAAATCACAAAATTATAATACCACCTATGTGGGAAGTGAATCACCAACTCCCTTGAAATTTTGCCCTCCAGAGACAACTATTAAAACGGCTTGCAGACTATTGCCGTATATTTCACTGCACACTTACTCTGTTATAACAACAACAATAATAGCTAATAATTATTAGCTTACTATGTGTCAGACACAATTCTAAGAGTTACACATATTAATTCATCTTTCAACCCTCTATTCTCACTCCATTTTACAGAGGAAAAAACAGAAGTTAAGGCCAAGTTAATAAGTGGTGAACTAGGATTTGAACTCAGGCAGTTTGGCTCCAGAGTCTGTGCTCTAACCACAAGACTGTACTGCCTGAGGCTGAACCATTATTCAGTAAGTGAATAAATGAACGGAAAGGGGATGCAATCTGTCCTCTAAGGAGAGGGAAAGGCTGAGTTAGGAAACTGGATCATTTCTTAGCCTGAGTCAAAAATTAATTCAGCACAGTTCCTACATCTGTTGTGGAGCATGAATTCCCTCAAGAGCAGACAAAACTATGTTAGAATAGAAGCTTTAAAAGACCTAGCCAAATAAATGATGTGAGGATTATTTGCGATTTGAGAGTCTTCTTTGCTGTAGTGTCCTCCACTGTCACAGGCCGTGGGCATGATTAAGTTTGCCTCCCCAGGATTCATTCCAGCCCTCCCTCCACCAGACAGCAGAGTTTGGGTGAGACTAAACCACTCCAAGCTGCGGGTGTGGACCAATCAGTGTAATCCCCCCATCCCAATGCCTGGTTCAGGAATGGGCAGTAACCCAGGCCTCCAACAGGTAGAACAAGGCATTCCCTGACCACAGAGGCTGTTCAAGCTGATCCAATCTGCATGCTGCGCAGGGCTTTTGTTCACTGGGGGAAAGGTGACCCTTCAGCCCTTCATGAAAGATGATGCCCCGGCTGTTCCTGGCCACTGTCTGCAACTATGCAGGAAGCCTGAGGACAAAGCCAACACAAAGCTGAGGACAACGGCAAAACTCCGATCAAACCTAAGGGCAACTGAAGGCCAACCTACCTTCTGGACTCCTCTGTTACACAAGCTAATACATTTCCTTTACTGTTTAAACCACTTTGAACTGGATCTTCTGGTATTTTAGCATTTCGGCTGCAAAGCATGAATAAGCAAAAACTGACTTAGTGCTTCACGAGGCAAGAGAAGTTCTACAAAGTGACAGACTCACTGGTAGTAATCCAGGACCGGCTTTGTTTGCGCCTCGTAGGCCTTCAGCCTCTTGACAACTGTCTCTGGTTTGTCATCCTCCCGCTGAACGAGAGGCTCTCCAGTCACATCATCAACACCCTAAACAGGAGTTAAAAGAGACTGGTATCAAAGATCACATTTTTGAAAGATATTTTTATAAGCAGTTCCATGATTTTTAAAGACATTTTTTCCCAAGCACCAAACATAAAAATGTGCTTTTAAATAAACGGAATCAAATTCAAACCCAGATCACCACATGACAGCACCATGAGACCCTAGGATCATCTCTACAGTATCAGTCACCTTCTCCTTAAAGATTTTCTTAGCAGCCTCAAAATAATTTCACATATATACAAAAAGATTCAGCTATATACCTGGGATCTCAACCGCAAGCCCTAAACAAACCAAGGTGTTGCTAATCCCTATTGCCCCAGCTCCCAACACACTCCCTGGCACACAGCAGGGAATCAAGAAATGCTTCTGAAGGAGTAACAAACCCCTGCTGCTCCCGGGGACACCTTTACTACCAAGCTGAGCAGACTGGACCAGTTAACTACACCAAGGAATCTAAGAACATGCCCTCCGGAGTTTTGGACCAGTGGAGGATTTCCAAGGTCTTAGAACTTATATCTGCGGACTCAAGAGGACCCAAAACAGTCTGCTACCTGGAAGGCTGTGTGAGCAACACCACAACTACTCACCAGTGTTTTGGGAGGGTTGAATTCCATGTTGTAGACTCGGCCGCTGGCTGGATGAATCCAGCGGGCAGTGAGGCGGTGCTGAATGACTTCAAAGGGCACATTCAGATTAATCACTGTATCTATCTGATACGCTTTATCCAGGGCTTCTGCCTGTGGAAGTGTCCTTGGAAAACCTTTACAAATTAAAAAAAGGAACAAAGGAAGAAAGGGAGGGACGAGGGAAGAAGGAAGAGAATTAGGTAATTTAAGCAATGTGAACAAAAGCAGTAACGCCAGGCAGGCTGATCACAGCTGTAGGGCAACCGTGATAGTTAATTTTATGTGTCAACTTGACCAGACCATGGGGTACCCAAATATTTGGACAAATATTATTTTGGGTTTGTCTGTGAGGGTGTTTTTGGACGAGATCGCGTTTAAATCAGTAGACTGAGTAGAGCAGATTGTTCTCCCTAATGTGGGTGGGCCTCATCTAATCCATTGAAGGCCTGCACAGAACAAAAGAGCTGCCGCTCCCTGCCAAATAAAGGAGGATTCCTCCTGCCCAACTGGCTTTGTCTTCAGACTCAAACTGAAACATCTGCTCTTCCTGGGTCTCGAGCCTATTGGCCTTCAGATTGGAACTACACCACCCATCAATTCTCCAAATCTCCCGTTTGTCAACTCGCCCTGAAGATCTTGGGACGTTGGCCTCCATAATCATGTGAGCCAATTCCTTACAATAAATACCTCTTTCTCTCTCTCTAGAAAGTAAAAATCAACTTATCTGGGGCGGGCCCCGTGGCCGAGTGGTTAAGTTCGCGCACTCGGCTTCAGTGGCCCAGGGTTTCACCAGTTCGAATCATGGGCACGGACATGGCACTGCTCACCAAGCCATGCTGAGGTGGCATCCCACATGCCACAACTAGAAGGACCACAACTAAAAGTACACAACTATGTACCAGGGGGCTTTGGGAGAAAAAGGAAAAATAAAATCTTAAAAAAAAAAAAAAAAAAAAAAATCGGGGCTGGCCCCGGTGGCCGAGTGGTTAAGTTCACACGCTCCACTGCAGGCAGCCCAGTGTTTCGTTGGTTCGAATCCTGGGCACGGACATGGTACTGCTCATCAAACCACGCTGACGCAGCATCCCACATGCAACAACTAGAAGGACCCACAACGAAGAATATACAACTATGTACCTGGGGGCTTTGGGGAGAAAAAGGAAAAAATAAAATCTTTAAAAAAAAAAATCAACTTATCCTCAAGGATTCTGTCACACTTCTAGTTGGGGAAAGTTTATAGCTGATTGTAAGTTACTCTCCAGTCTTCCTTCTTTTGTGGTGATTCTTCCTCATCATAAAATATTCTCAAAGGAAGGGGAAGGAACTAAAGTCACATCTGAAGTGAGCTTAGAAAATGTGGCAGTCCACTTCCCTCTTTCCATTCGGATAAAGAAGCAGGCCCAGAGAGGATGACTGGCCCAAGGCCTCAGGGTGGTGACTGGCAGCCCACCATCCATGATGTCTGTCTGTACCCATGAAATGCTCATTCTCCTGCCTGCACTCATCATTTGGGGCAGCTGAAATGCTCACAACACTTCACTTACCATCCAACAGCCAGCTATGTTGGGTGAGATTTTTCAGCTCATGAAGGGCCAGCCGAGTCATGACATCATCTGGGATGAGCTTCCCTTGGTCAATGAAAGTCTTGGCTAACACACCAATTTCTACAGCAGAGGGAGGGGAAAAAAGCAAATCAGCAAGTATGTTTGTTCTATCCCATTCCGGGCCCCTAGGAAACTGGTCACCTAAAGAAGACCTGGATAAGTACCTTCGTATGAAAATGTGCATCATCAACTTTTATGATAAAAACACAGGTTACAAAATAATCTGTGCTTATCTCAAATTCTCCATTACGTAAAAATAAATTTAAATGTATAGACAGAAAAAATAATAGAAAGCTACAGACCAATACGTTAACAGTAGTCATCTCTGTATGACAGAATTATAAGTGACTTTTGAAATGTATTTGCACTTTTCTGTATTTTCTATCAGAAAAAAAATAAAGAATAACTGAAATTATTTTCTTTTTAAATAATAATTTGAGGGGCCATCCTCATGGCCGACGAGTTGAGTTTGTGCGCTCCACTTCCACAGCCCAGGGTTTCGCTGGTTTGGATCCTGGGCAGGGACCTAGCACCGCTCATCAGGCCATGCTGAGGCGGCGTCCCACCTAGCACAACCAGAAGGACCTACAACTACAATATACAACTGTGAACTGGGGGTGCTTTGGGGAGAAGAAGAAAAAAAAAAAGATTGGCAACAGATGTTAGCTCAGGGCCATCTTCAATAAAACAAAATAAGAAGAATTTGAAATAGTCATTATTTTTAATTGCCTCAGTTTAAATGCCTTCTATCATGTAACTAGAGATTTTTCTAAACCTCTAAATAGATGCTGCTGTCACAATTCAACTTTTGACCAGTTAGCACTGTGATCATATCATATTTTTATTAATAAAACATGTCATCCTTTTGCAACAGTATTTTAATTTTCTCATCATCTCTTACCAAATTTATTTATATACATTCAGAATTGTAATACCACTGTAATCTGTGTATCTATAGTTTTGTGTTCTTTTTTCACTTAGCATTATTTTGTAAATACTTTTCAGTGGTTTTATATAGTCATTTTTTGTAACTATGTAACATTCTACCAATATACATCCATGTTTGATATATAAAAATACACTCATCAGAGCAGTACTGTTAGACACTTAAATTATTTAAATTAGTCTTAGTTTTTCCCTACCACTGCTGCTTTTATATATCTTAACACCTTTTCTCTTGTCTGTCTTTTTTTTGTCTTCTCAATTATTTCTGATGGATAAATTCCCAGGAGTCAGATTAAAGGTTCAAAGTATATGACTATTTTCATAATTCTTAGTATGAATTGCCATACTGACTTCAGAACAGATTCTAAATTGTCAAATTCATGAAACTTTAAGATTTTAACACATTCACTGCATGGAAATTGGCTGCCATTGGACAGGTGTACTGCCGGGCTTTACAAACTGCATCTGAGAGAGGCCCTGGGTTCTGAGTGCTAACATTAAAACACCCTATCGGAAAGGCCCACAAACTCAGTAGATGTGTGCACCTCTCTGTCGTCAGGCTTTCGACCACTGCTTGGGGAAGCAGAGCTCAACCTCGGCAACAGTGTTTGGGAAAAACGTAAAAACTTGCAATTCTCCAGGACTGAGTCCCTAAAACTCCTCTCAGCTCTCTCTTCAGGCCACGCCCTCTTCTAAACCATCAACTAATGGTAACAAATCGATTGAGATGATGGGATTAACTGATAAAGTACTTAATTTCAGCCTATAAGAACAGCTTTAAGAAACAATGATCTGCTCTTGCCACTTCTGTTCAACATTATGCAAGAGATTGTAGCCAGGGGAGTTAGTCCAGAAAAAGAAATAAAAGGCATCCAGAAAGGAAGAAGTAAAACTATCTCTATTTGCAGATAACATGATCCTGCATATAGAAAGTTCTGAGTAATCCACTAAAAACTATCAGAACTAATAAATGAGTTCAGCAAAGTTGCAGGGTACAAGATCAATACACAAAAATCAACAATGAACAATCTGAAAATAAAATTAAGAAAACAATTCCATTTACAATCATATCAAAAAGAACAAAAAACTTAGCAATATACTTTAGAAAGTGCAAAACTGGTAATCTGTAAACTACAACATTATTGAAAAAATAAAGAAGACCTAACTAAATGGAAGACATCTCATATTCATGGATTAGAACATTTAATATTAAAATGGCAACGCTCCCTGAAAATGATCTACAGATTCAATGTAACCCTATCAAAATTCCAGCTGGTGTCTTTGCAGAAATTGACAAACTGATGGTAGAATCCATATGGAAATGCAAGGGACCCAGATTAGCCAAAACAATCTTGAAAAAGAAGAACAAAGTTGGAGGGACACACATTTAGAATTTCAAAACAGCAATCAAGACACTGTGGTACTGGCATAAGGATAGACGTATACAGGGCCTGCCCTGTGGCCGAGTGGTTAAGTCTGCGCACTCCGCTTTGGCGGCCCCGGGTTTCACCAGTTCGAATCCTGGGCACGGACATGGCACCACTCATCAGGCCATGCTGAAGCAGCATCCGTATGCCACAACTAGAAGGACCCACAACTAAAAATACACAACTATATACCAGGGGGCTTTGGGGAGAAAAAGGAAAAATAAAATATTTTAAAAGAAAAGGATAGACATATAGATTAAGGGAACAGAATTGAGAGTCCAGAAATAATCCCTCACATTTACAGTCAACTGATTCTTGACAAGGACACCGAGACAATTCAACGGGGGAAAAATAGTCTTTTCAACAAATGGTGCTGGGGTAACTGAATATCCATATACCAAAGAATAAAGTTGGACCTCTACCTCACACTGTATGTAAAAATTAACTCAATATGTATCACACACCTAGATGTAAGAGCTAAAACTACAAAACTCTTAAAATAAAACATAGGTGTAAATCCCTATGACTTTGCATTAGGCAATGGTTTCTTAGATCTGAAACCCAAAGCCGAAGCAACAAAGGGAAAAATAGACAAACTAGACTTCATTAAAATTAAAAACCTTTATGCTTCAAAGAACACATAATGAAGGTGAAAACACAATCCACTGAATGGGAGAACATTTTTGTAAATCATGTATCTGATAAGGAACTTGTATCTAGAATATCCAAAGAATTCTTACAACTCAACAATCAAAAGACAACCCATTTTTTTAGAAAATGGTCAAAGGATCTGAATATAAAAAAGCAGATATACAAATGTCTAATAAGCACATGAAAAGACGTTCCACACCATTAGATATCTGGGAAATACAAATAGAAACCACAATAAGATACCACTTCACACTCAACTAGGATGGCTATAATCAAAAAGACAGAGAATAACAAGTATCGGCAAGAATGTTGAGAAATTGAAACTCTCATATAGTGCTCGTAGGATTATATACGGTATAACCAATTTGGAAAACAGTGTGCCAGTTTTTCAAGAGGTTAAACTGAGTTACCATAGGACTGAGCAATTCCACTCCTAGGTATATACCCAAGAGAAATAAAAACATGTCCACACAAAAACTTACACATGAATGTTCACAGCAACATTATTCACAATAGCCAAAAAGGAGAAACAACCCAAATGTCCATCAAGTGATGAATGGGTAAATAAAATGTGGTATATCCATACAAAATTATATTATTCAGCCTTAAAAAGAAATGAAGTACTGACACATGTTGCAAAGTGTATGAACTTGAAAACATCATGCTAAGTAAAAGAAGCCAGACACAAAAGACCACATATTGGATCATTCCATTTACATGAAATATCCAGAATAGGCAAATTTATAGATAGAGAAGGAAGATTAGTGGTTGCCTAGGGCTGGGAGCACTGAGGAAAAATGGGGAGTGACTGCTAGTGGAAATAGTGTTTCTTTTGGCGGTGATAAAAATGTTCTAAAACTGATTGTGGTGATAGCTGCACAACTCTTGAATGTACTAAAACCCATTGAATTGTAAACCTTAATTGAGTAAATTATATGGTATGTGAATTACATCTCAATAAAGCTGGTGGAAAAAAAATGGGCAACCCGTATGGAAAGTAATATTGTTAAAGGTACAGAACAGTATGTACAGTTTGCTACCACTTACGTAAAAAAGAAAAAAAAAAAAACAGAGGGAAGAAGAGGTAAACATTTGGTTGTGTATACATGAAATATCTCTGGAAGGATCTTTTCACTAACTGTCCTTTTATATTGTTTGGAATTCCAAATCATGTAAATGTCTTGCCTATTACAAATTGAATTTTTTACCATTACAAAAATAATCTGCTCTACTGTCAATATCATTCTAGTTAGCCCTATTTATGCTGCACGGGTGTACATAATTAAAGTTTTGTTGGATAGACAGAATCTTGGGAGCTGACTGAGGCTTTGAAGATTATCTACTGAATTCAATCCCCCAAACTCATAGAGAACAAATGAGATCAAAAGGGTTAGGCATGTAGTTCAGGGTTATGTGTTTAAGAAGCACTGAGCTGCAGGGTAGTTTCTCAAACTTTGGGCAATCATATGGAAACCTTACAGTTTCTGCCATAGCTGAACTATTATTTACTATATACTTTTCTTTAAAGCGACTCAGCTTTCTAAATAAACTATAATGTTTATGAAATTAAAGGTTTGGTATGCTAGTTAGTGTTTTCTAAATACACTTTAAAATAGATTAAAAAAATTCTCTACCTAAAATTATCTCATGAACTTCAACTTGGGAAATACTGTATAATAAAAGGCAAATTTAATTGGCACACAAGGACACCTGAGTTTTCAGCCTTCTCTCCTAGTTTCCTCATCTTTAAATGAAAGGGGTGGACTAATGGCTAAGGGTCAGACTCAAGTTTCCTGCCTCCAGGGTCCAGTGATGGTCTTCAAGGAATCCAGGTTTGCAACTGTCAACAGGTAGCTTTGTGTTTCCAGTGTCCTTATCATATCTGCTGAGATGATTTTAAACTTTAGCTATAAAATACAGCCATGGGTTATAAAACATGGCACACTCATGAAACGGTGGTTGGACAGTAAACTGGCACCATCCTTCTACAGCACTATTTGATGGTATCACTATTTATAGAAATTCTACACGAGGGAGTTTATTTGAAGGAAATAAGCAGAGATGCTGCCAAATGTTCATGTATAAGGATAGTCATAATGGTATTGATTATAGCAAAAAATGGTTAACATAAATGTTCAATTAATAGGAAGACATTCAAATTAATAATTGTGCAATTGATGAAATTAAATATCATTTTAAAACTGCTTACACTATATGAGGGAAAAAAGGTATCTAAGCCATCATTTAGAATATAAGAATTTTGCAAATACATACAGAGAAAAAAAGGATATAAGAGAAAGCACTAAAGGGTCAATTATAATTGTCTCTGTGTAGTGGAAGTATACAGGATTTTAATTCCTTTTTTTATATTCTCATGACATGTTTTTCTTCCTTTTTAATAAACATAGTTTACTTTTAGTATAAAAAAATATTAAGCAGTATTTTTTTAAGATTTTTTATTTTTCCTTTCTCTTCCCAAAGGCTCCCGGTACATAGTTGTATATGTCTTAGTTGTGGGTCCTTCTAGTTGTAGCATGTGGGATGCCGCCTCAACATGGCTTGATGAGTGGTACCATGTCTGCGTCTAGGACCCCAACCAGCCAAACCCTGGGCCTCCGATGCGGAGCACTCGAACTTAACCACTCGGCCACAGGGCCGGCCCCAAGCCGTATTTTTTAAATAAAAGATTACACCCTTATTTTGGCTCTGCTCCTGTGGGAAATATCCAATCCGTTCACAAATACTTATTGAGAATATATACATAGTCCTGAGATACAGAACATCTGTAATAACAATCTCAAGACACCTCCCTAAACTCCGTTTTCTGTTTTCCTTGCTAAAGAATTGCCCACAAAGACTCCAGAAGGAGCAAGGCCTGAGGCAAGTTGAACTTCTTTCCCAGCAATCCCCTCTTCCCTCCCTCCCTCTAGGCTCTTTTCATTTTGTGGAGCCAGAAACAGGGCAGCAGGCATGTCACGAGATGTTAAGCATAAACAAAGAGTTCCATTCCTTAATTTAAAAAAAACTTCACTTGTCTTTAAATTTAATTTTTAAAAATGTTCTGTTTCCCAAAATTAACATATCCTTAACTCTTCACTCAAGGTGTTCTATAACCACACAGTTGTGCCTCACTGCTCAGTTATTTTTCAGAGAATCCCTTTAGGATTCTTCACTCCCTTCCACTTTGGATAACCTTACCCCAGCTGGGTGCTGGGTAAAAACAGTCCTGGAGACTGTTTTCATTACCTAACTACTTCAATATGTTGCAAAGAACACTCAGCAAGTGAGCCAAACAATTAACCTTTTGAAGAAGTTTAATTAACTACAAAATAGTTATATGACTTTTTTAAAGATCAATGTTAGAAGAGAAAAATAAAAGTAGTAATTCACCAGACTAGGTGCTGAACAGAACTCCAAGAAACAAACTGAAAACACTGGGGTGATTCTTTTATTCATTAAATGTCAAGTATTTTGAAACAAACAAACAAAACAATCCCATGTAGAAATAACCTCTATGTCCACCAATTGGGGATCGGCTAAAAAAAAATCATAGTAGATTCAGCAGATAGATGCCTATACAAACATTAAAAAAGTGAAATGGATTTCTATGTTATCATGTGGAAAGATATCCCAGATATAAAGTGAGAACACACTGATGCAGAATACATACATAGTATGATTGCATATTGCTTAATATAAGGGATATACATATATGTGCTTGTGCATAAATACATATTTCTAAACGGAAACACATGGCACTGTTACCCTCTGAAAAATGTAAGGCTTTTTTACTTTTCATTTTATGTACTTCCGTTCTGTTTCTAATCTTTATTTACCTTGTGCAGGAATTACTCCTCTAATTTCTTAAAAGGAGTTTCAAAATGAGTTGTTTTGTAAAACAAAGGTCAACACTTTTGAGAAAATGAAACTCGCCTTGTTGACTTTTTGAAAACAGCTTTCTTAAGATATAATTTACATAACATAAAATCCACCCATTGTAAAGTGTACAGTTTGTTGACTGGATTTTGTGCTGAGTTATAAGAATTTATTTGGCAAAAGAAAACAATCTTCCAAATGACCACGCCCCAGAATAGCTTTCGGGTCTAAGAAACCTCTGGGGATATCAAAGAGCTAAGCCAACTTTGTGACTGCAACGAGGGTAAATAATATTCGACCTTCAGATATGGGGGAAAGGTCAGAACCAGAAAATCCAATAGAGTTTAAAAAAAAAAAAAAAGTAAAGAGCGAGCGAGCACACAGTTCTCCAGGCTCAAGGGCACGTGGAGAATAAGCCGGAGCGCGATGGACCCTCAGGGGCACCTGCGACTGGGGCCGGACATGCCTCTCAAGAGCCAAGTGGTGTCCTTTAATCTTTGAACTTCCAACTTCTCCTAACTTCCTAGTTATTTCCCCCAATAACCCGCCTGAAGCTGTCCACCAGGCCAGAGGTTTCGGGGAACAGTAGCTCAGTAACCCGGGGTCTCTCCCCGGGCGGCGAAGACAGATGCTGCGCCCGACTCCCGGGACCCGCATCCGGGGACCGGCATCCGCCGCCCCGGCCTCTCCGCCCGCATTCCTGCCCGGGGATACAGCGCCCGGCCACCCCTCCGCGTGCTCCCACCTGTGCCCCGAAGCATGTTGTCTCGGAGCAGGTCCCCGCTCGAGAGGTGCTTCAGCTCGAAGTGTTGGGTGATGCGCGACGACACGGTGCCCTTGCCCGAGCCCGGCGCCCCCATGATCACTGCGCGCAGTAGGCGCGCGGACGCCCCCATGGCCGCAGGGAGAGGCCAGGACCGCGCGGGCAGAGGGCCTCGGGCCTGGCTGCGCGCTCCCCCGCTCCCCCACCCGGAGCCGGCCGGTCGGCAGCGCTGCGAACAGACGGCGGCCGCGGCGCCCGGGCGCTCCCGGAAGTGAGGCGACGGTCACCGGGGCCGCCCCGCCCGCCCCCCCCCCCCCCCCCGCCCCCCGGCCGCCAGGGCGCCCCCCCCCCCCCCCGCACCCCTCTGCTTTCCTCCACCGGGGCCCCCCTCGGCGACCCCGCGCCCTATCAGTCCCGGCCGGATAGACTGCGCCCCTCCGTGCCCCTCCCAACCCTTGCGCCCTTCTTGCCACCACCTGTGCCCCACCGCTCTCCTGGGTCACCAGACGCTCCCCTCTTGCTCCCCCCAGCCCGCATTTGCCTCCCCTCCCTTCCGCCTTCCCCTCCTGGGCTGCAGGGCGACCTCTCCTCCTCCTCCCTTGCTTTCACGCTGTTTTTTAAGGCATGTTTATCTGTGTAGAATGACTGGGGGTGACAATGAGCCGAAAGGGCCTTCTTCCTCATTTCACCGGAGAGGAAACCCCGTTGAAATCAAGTGAGGTGCTCTAACTCACACATCTGTTGAGGGGTGTCTCTTACCTCCCGGGATCACGCTTTCAGATTCAAAAGTTCTTTTTGCTCAGCAGAGCCTAAAAGTACTGACTGCTCCTCGGCTCCGTTCTTTCCCTTCGGCAATGCATTGATTCCATAGATCTCTACTGTGTGCCGCATACTGTTCCAAGGGACCTCTGAATGCTGCGGTGAATAAGACAAAATTTCTGCTCCTTGGAGTTTAAAGTCTAGTGAGAGGGGCAGATCATAACAAGGGAACGAATAAATGAGCAAGATAATTTTAGATACTAATGTGAGCAAAATAAAATAGAACGTGCACAGGTGTGGAAGGACGCTGTCTGGGATTAGGTGGTCAGTCAAGCTTTGATGAAATGGCATTTCCTCAATACTGAATGAGAAGATGGAAGGAGAAGGACACAGGCAAGGTGGAAAGGCCCTAAAACTGAGTGCTTGGCATGTTCCAGGAATAGAAACACAAGACAAACATTTAGTACCTATTTCCTCTGTGAAACGGTCATGAAAGATTAGTATAGAGTTGTTAAAGTAATGTGTGTAAAGTATAATGCCAGCTATAGGATAAGTGCTCAATGAAGATTATCCATTATTAGTATAATTTCTTTGTGCTAGGACACTATGCTAAGGCTGAAAGAAGGCTCTGTGAAAATAAACACAGTGCCATCCTCCTCAGAAGTTGCCAAATGAGTGGCCCAAAACGGCTTTCGTTTTCAAAGATAGAAATTATTACAGAGAGGGATGGTAAGGGAGGGCTTGCTCCATGGTGAATCTAAACTGGGTGAATGGATTTAATAGGTAGACAGTGCTGTACTTACAAAGAAATTTAATAGCTCATACATATTCATTACTAAGAAAGGAAGAATGAAAACAAATAAACATTCCATTCATGTAGTTAGAAAAAGGATGTCAGAATAACACAAGGAAAGCAAGGAGGGGATTCAATAAAGAAAAAGAACATAAATGAACGGATCAGAAAACCTAAGAAACAGAAGTCACAAAACAATGAAAAGATCTGGACAAGCACAAATTACGAAACACTGGAAAACCCAAAGGTGTGGAGAAGGTACTTCTAATCTCCAAAGCTGGGAACATTTGAAGTTTTAGCCACAAAAGAGACCTGAAAGAAAATCCTAGGGAAATTTGACTTAGAAAAAAATGTTCAAACAAGCAAACAGAAAAATAGCTGAGGAATCATCCTGTCGTTGGGGAGGAAAAGCTGAGTGTTGTGGTTACATCAACAGGACGCACACAGCTCCAACTAACTGCAGCTTTCTTAAAGCTTGTTGATTACAAACGAGTAAGTAACTGCCAAACCGTGGGAAATCTGGGGAGTGTGCCTCACAAAGTCATGTCGCCATACCAGGTATTTGTATGGGTCAGTTCTTCACTGTTTAACTTACCTACCCCAATGGTAAAGACCCTCAGTTCAAATTAATACATCCGGAAGTGTGAGTCAAGAAGAGATTTAAGTGCTTGTGTGTTGAGGCTTGCCCTGTAAGGAATCTTGAAGAGGCCAGGAGCTGAAGATGCCTGAGACAGAATACCACGTGGAGGGAGGCCCAGCTGTGTGAGCCCTTCCAGCCATTCCAGCTGAGCTGCCGGTCACAGCCACAGGAGTGAACCCACAGGTAGGTGGATTAGAGAGTGGAGAAAGGATTTTTCCGTGAGCAGCCAGAAGAATAGAATTGTCATTAACTGAAATTGGGAAGACTGTGGGAGAAACAGGTTTGGGGAGAATATTAGAGTTGTTTTGGGGTAAGTGAAGTTGGAGATACCTTTGGGAAATCCAGAGGAAGTTTATAAGGAAAGAGTTAGAGGTACAAATTTTGAGTACGTAGTAGAGGTCCAGGCTGAAGATATAAAATTTGGGAGTTGTTGGTATATTTAAATTCATGAGATAGCATAAACTCACTTAGGGAGTGAGTTTAGATGAGAGGAGAAGTAGTCTGAAATCTGAGTTCTGAGGTTCTCCAACATTTAGAGGAAGAGGAGGAAACAGTGAAGGGGGCTAAGAGGAGAGGCAAGTTAGGAAGAAAAATGGGTGAGTGTAGTGTCCTGGAAATCAATGGAATGTGTTCAAGGAGAGAGTGATTAAATGAGTCAAATTCTGCTGATAAGACTGAGAAGTGACTGAAACTTATTTCTAATTGTAAAAGAAATACGAAAAACAAAAAACTCCACAATGCTATAAAATAGATTATTTTTCATTTACAATGTATAGATGAAAAAATCTGAGGATAGTTTGCCCAAAATCCTATAGCTATTCAGCAACTGAATTAATGATTTCAAAAAATGCTAGATGAAATATAGAAAATGCTTTCTCTGAGAAGAAACTTCTGGAAGTAGAATTCAAATTGTCCAGAACAAGGATATTAGGAGAAAAAGAAAGAGAAGATCTAGACAAAAGTCGGGGAACAGGACAGAGGAGGCAGAACTCAGAAAACACAGGGCCATGTTTTTTTAACACTTTACAAAAGCAACAGAAGAGGGAGCCTTAGAGCTAAGAAAATTTTATGGTAACGTTCATTTGAAAGGATACATAAGCAAGAATATCTGGGAAAGCCCTGAAAAAGAAGAAAATGAGGAGAGCCTAGCCCTACTAGTTATTAAAACATTGCAAAACCTGTATAGTAAGAAGATGGTATCGGCACATGAATACATAGATCAATAAAACAGAATAGAACATCCAGAAATAAACCTAATTGCATCTGGAAATTTAATATGTGATAAAGGTGGCATCTCAAATCAATGGAGGAAAAACACCTTCTTCATAAATATCGTAGGGTAAATCATATCTCGTTCTCCATACAAGATGAATTACAAATGGATCAAAGATTTAAATTTTTTTAAAGAAAACTATATGAACACTAGAAGAAAATATCAGCAGATTCCTATATATGGAAGGAATTGAGGAAACTTTTCTAAATAACTCCAAATTTAGAAACATTCAAGGAAAAGACTGAAATTTGGACTATACAAAACAACAAGAGCATCAACAAATTGTTTGCCTAGCAAAACACATCACAAGCAAAATTAAAAGACAAATTACAAACTGGGAAAAACATTTCTGACTTACAGATAAAAGATTAATTAATAATAATTAATGTGGTGTGTTCTGGAGGCGGGGGCAAGAAGGAGCCCTGATTCATAGCACTTGCCAATTCCTATGGTGTAAATACTCCCGCAATAGGAGATTTTAAGTTGTTAAGATGACATCAACTGTACCCATGTGACATCAACTGGCTCACAAAATTCCTGACAATTTAACAATCAGCAGTCATAAGCCAGCACTGGCCAACTCCAGCATACCACTGTAAATATCCCTAATATATAAAGGGCTTCAGGGGCTGGCCTGGAGGCAAAGCAGTTAAGTTTGCAAATTCTACTTCGGAGGCCTGCGGTTCACCGTTTCTGATCCCAGGTGTGGACGTATGCACCACTTCTCAAGCCATGTTGTGACAGGCATCCCACTTCTAAAAAAGTAGAGGAAGATAGGCACGGATGTTAGCTCAAGGCCAGTCTTCCTCAGCAAAAAGAGGAGGATTGGTGGCAGATGTTAGCTCAGGGCTAATCTTCCTCAAAAAATTTTTTTAAAAAAGGGCTTCAAAAGATGGAGAAAAAAAGGAAAACTACCCTGTAGAAAATAGGCAAGAGCTATAACACACAGTTCACAAGAAAAAGAAATGAAAATAAAGGACACTTAAGTATATGAACAGATGTTCAATCATACTTAAAATAAAAGAAATGAAAATTAAACCTACAGTGAGATACTATTTCTCAACTATCAGATTGGCAAAAATCTAAAAGTTTGACAACATAATGTGTTGACAAGGTAGTCAGGTGTGTGAAATCAGAACGGGCAACCCCAAAATATGTCTCTTTGCCTTGGCTTGATTATTTTTAAGAACAAAAGACTCTGAAAGAAACTTTGTCTTTCCCTCCTAACTGCCTAAAAAAATTTAAGATAAAGGCCTGTCCCCAGGACAGGCCATCACCAAAGATAACTCTGGGTATCTGGTAGACTGGGAGGATCCTTGCTAAGCCCACTCTTATCAAAGTTCTGTTTACCAAACATTTACTTTTCCATTTCCACGTGAATTGCCTTTCTTCTCTTTGAAATCCCAAACCACTACCCTCAACACCCTCCTTTGTCTTTAGCTGAAGATGGTATTTAAGAAAAGTGCCTCTGCATTTTGGTGAGTTACTCAGTTTTCCTGGGTCTCCCTACATACACACGTTATAAAGCTTTGTTTGATTTTCTCCTTTTATTCTATCTCATATCAATTTCGTCTGTAGCCCAACCAGGAGGACTCAGGGGGTAGAGAATATGTCTTACAAAGGAAATAGGCACTTTTATAGTTTGCTGGTGGGAATGTAAAAATGGTACAATCCATGGGGAAGGAAATTTGGCAATGTTGATTAAAATAATCCATAGCCAATCTAAAATGAAAATTTGGGTGAATTTATTCTGAACTAAAATGTGAGGACCATGGCCCGGGGCCTTTCTTCCCAAAGGAAGAAAGGGCACCAAAGAAGTGAGGTGTACAGAGTGGTTATATACTCCCAAAGAAGATGTTTCACATATGATTGAAATGTCCCTTTTGCAATAGTCGTGAGACTGCTCTGTAGGCACAGCGATTGATGGACACAGCAGGTAGATCTGCTGTCTCGGTGGACACAGCAGGGTGGCAGGTCTGTTGTCTCCAGCTGGGTGGTCACAGGTGAGCTGGGTGGTCAAAGGTGAGCACAGCAATCAGTTCCTAGCTTAAGGAAAGATGCTTATCCTTAAGGAAATGCCAGTGTGAGGGGAAGTTGCACCCTTATCTTAAGGGCGTTTGTTCTTGCTACAGCAAATGTTTAAAGCAGATATACAATGCACACTCAATGGCCACGGTCAAGCCCTTTTGGAAAAAACAAAGTCAGACTGAATTAGGTTTACACTAAATGGCTTCCTCATATACTCCAATATCTCCTATTGCTTGCTATTTCTATTTGTCAGCAACATCTAGCAAAATTTCATATACATTTACCTGTTGATTGAGAAATCCCACTTCTAGGAATCTAGCTTAAAGATACACTTGCAAAAATACAAAAAGACATATATATAAGGTATTCAATGAACACAATTTGTAATAGCAAAAGACTGAAGACAACCCCAATGTCCATCTACCACAGAATGGTTGAATAAACTAGGATCCAGTCACGTACTGGAATACTACACAGCTGTAAAAACAAATGAGAAATATCTCTATATGGTGCTATGACATGATCTCTAGTGAAAAGATCAAGATGGCAAAACTGAAGGTGATATACTACCATTTAACTAAAGGAGGAAGAGGATATGAATAATGTGGATCAAGGCTGCCCCAGGGAGAGAAGCCCAAGGTGTTCTGGCCTCCATGCTGATCTATATCATCCTCTGACCTGATTCATAGCTAAAGTTCTACGGCTGCACGACAAACAGACCCCGGCTGCACTGATACCATTTTAATGACTTTTTTACATGATATTTCCTTTGTCTAGTAAAAAATAAGTTACATACCCATGCCTTATAAATTTATCCCTACCCTCAACACATTGCAGCTCTTCACTGCCCATGGGTCCTGTTCCCATGCTACTCCATGCTATTCTCTGAATAAAAGAGCACTACTACCAGACCTTGAGAGTCCAAGAAGTCTTTCTTTTGACTCCTCGGCTCACTGAGCCTGCATCAATGAATATGTCTTTATATTTCATATATAAAAGATAAAATAAAAACAAAGTTAAAGAAACAAACAGAAAAACCTGATTACCTCTAGGGCGAAGAGGGAATGGCGCAGAGGGACAGGGATGGAGGTCAGACTTCTGTGACTATACTTTGGTTTATAGATTTGACTTTGCTAATTATGCAACAAGATTTAATTTTTAAAAAAGTTTTCAAAAGCGAGTCCTAAAAGTCAAAGGCAAAATGAAACAAACAAACCTGGTTGTGTAATGACCTGGTTCTATTTTTATCAATTGCTACCGCTCTTTGAATAGCTCACAGAAATCTGAGTAGCTTCGCTTGGTACTGAGGTAACCCATGTTCTGAAGTTTTCTCTTGGAATTTTCCATACCATTTCACATATCTAACTTTGCATTCCTGCCAGGTGACAAATACTATAACCTTGGCCATGGGACATACTTCCTTGCCTGTTGTCTCCTAACCTGCGGCATTGATTGTCTTTTAAGACAAAACTACTCCCTTCACAGCACTGACTTCCCTTCAGAAATTAAACATTGTTATTCTCCCAGTAGTGGTCCTTCAATTTTGAAGCTGTGGTCCACGCAGGGCATTTCTGTCCCAGGACCCAGGGATAAGGTAATCATATACTCATGAGGGTGACACTCCTCCTTGATGTTCAAGAGTTTCCTGTCACAAGATTTGGAGTTGCACATAGCTGAGTTTGACTCTCACAAGCTGAGGAACCTTGAGCAAAATAAATAACCTCTCTTAGCTTCAATTGCCTCATTTATAAAGTGGAGAAGAGTAATATTAATCTTTTGGGGTGTTTGTGAGATTTAAATAAGATTGCATATGTAAAATGCCAGGCATCTACCAGATGCTCCTTCTCTTCCCCTTGCTCTGCTTCTCTCCTCTTCTCTTCTTCCTTTCCACCTTCTTTTCATTCAATCTTCCCTCCACCTCCTTCCTTCATTAAACAAAATGAATTAGACTAGGAAATGTTTTTTTTTTTTTGAGGAAGATTAGCCCTGAGCTAACATCTGCCGCCAATCCTCCTCTTTTTGCTGGAAGGCTGGCCCTGAGCTAACATCTGTGCCCATCTTCCTCTATTCTATATGTGGGATGCTTACCACAGCATGGCTTGTCATGCAGTGCCACATCTGCACCCGGGATCTGAACCAGCGAATCCCAGGCCGCCTAAGCGGAACGTGTGCACTTAACTGCTGTGCCACCGGGCTGGCCTCTAGACTAGGGAACTTTTAAGGTTCTTCTCAAACCCTGAGATCTTTAGAAATATTGACAGAATACAATGCATTTAGGTGGGTGCTTGGCTGCTAGGATTAGAAATTCCAAGATAGGTATAGTAGAAATATGGATTTAGAGGTCAACGGTGATTTTAAGTGAAGAGGAGTTTAGGATCTAAGAAAGCGCAGTGGAAAAGGTTGCTTGGTGGAACAATTTTAGAGTCTCAATAATATTATGTATTCTGAAGATTTGTCCAAAGGAGAGGAGGAAGTAGGGAAGTGAGGGAAGGAGGGAGGGAAAAAGAAAAATTGGAAAGCAAGAAGGAGATTAAAGTAAAAAAGTAATAGATGGCAACTAGACTTTTGGTGGTGAACATGATGCAGTCTATGCAGAAGTGGAAATATAATGATGTACATCTGAAATTTACATATTGTCATCAACCAAAGTGATTTCAATAAAAAAAAAGTCAGATAATAAAAAAAACAAAAAAGTCAGATAACAGCAAGTGTTGGAAAAGATGTGGAGAAATCCAGAATTCTTTTTTTTTTTTTTTTGAGGAAGATTAACCCTGACCTAACATCTGCCACAAATTCTCTTCTTTTTTCAGCTGAGGAAGACTGGCCCTGAGCTAACATCCTTGCCCATCTTCCTCTACTTTATATGAGGGACTCCTGTCACAGCATGGCTTGACAAGCTGTGCATAGGTCCACACCTGGGATCCAAACTGGCAAACCCTGGGCCACCAAAGCAGAGTGTGCGAACTTAACCACTGTGCCACCGGCCTGGTCCCTGAAATCTAGAATTCTCATGCACTGCTGGTGGAAATGTAAAATTATGCAGTCATTTTGGAAAATAGTCTGGCAATTTCTCATACAATTAAACATAGAGTTAACATAGAAGCCAATTCCACTCTAGGTATATACCCACGAGAACTGAAAACATGGCCACACAAAAACTTGTACATGAATGTTTATAGCAGTATTGTTCATAATGGTCAAAGGGTGGAAACAACTCAAATGTCCTTCAACAGATGAATGGATAAGTGAAATGTAGTATGTCCACGCAATAGAATTTTATTTGGCCATAAAAAGGAATAACGTACTGATATATGCTATAACATGGATGAACATTGAAAACACTATGCTAAGTGAAAGAAGCTGATCCCAAATGATCACATATTATATGATTCCATTCAAAAGCAAATCCAGAATAGGGAAATCTATAGAGATGGAAAGTATATTAGTGGTCTGGGGAATATGGGAGTGAAGTGATAGGCTGGTAATAGCTAAAGGTTTCCTTAGAGGTATGAAAAAGTTCTAAAATGGACTGTGGTGATGGTTGCACACATCTGTGAATATACTAAAAAACATTGAATTATACACTTTAAATGGGTGAATTCTTGGTGTGTGAAATATATCTCAATATAGCCATTTAAAAAATCAATCGGGGCTGGCTCAGTGGCATAGCAGTTAAGTTCGCACGTTCTGCTTCGGCGGCCTGGGGTTTGCTGGTTCCGATCCTGTGTGCGGACCTACACACCTCTTGTCAAGCCATGCTGTGGCAGGCGTCCCACATATAAAGTAGAGGAAGATGGGCATGAATGTTAGCTCAGGGCCAGTCTTCCTCAGCAAAATGAGGAGGATTGGTGGCAGACGTTAGCTCAGGGCTAATCTTCAAGAAAAAAAAAAATCAATCAATGTAATTATCATATTAACAGCTTAAAAAGAAAAAACATATGATCATCTCAATAGATGCAGAAAAATCATTTTATAAAATTCAACAAGCATTAATGATTTAAAACTTAGAAAATTAAAAGTAGAAGAGAACCACCTCAATCTGATAAGGAGTCTATATAAAAAAGCCTCTGCACAGCAAAGGAAACCATCAATAAAATGAAAAAGCAACCCACTGAATGGGAGAAAATATTTGCAAATCATATATCTGATATGGGGCTAATATCCAAAATATATAAAGAACTCTTACAACTCTTTCTTTTTTATTTTTATTTATTTAGAGGAAGATTAACCCTGTGCTAACTGCTGCCAAACCTCCTCTTTTTGCCAAGGAAGACCAGCCCTGAGCTAACATCCATGCCCGTCTTCCTCAACTTTATACGTGGGATGCCTACCACAGCATGGCTTTTGCCAAGTGGTGCCATGTCCGCACCCAGGATCCGAACTGGCGAACCCTGGGCCACCGAGAAGCCAAATGTGCGAACTTCACCACTGCGCTGCCAGGCCAGCCCCAGAACTCTTACAACTCAATGGCAAAAAACAAAAAAAAACAGAAAAAAAAAACCCCCAAAACAAATCCAATTAAGATATGGACAGAAGAACTGAATAGACATTTTTCCAAAGAAGACATACAAATGGCCAACAGGTACATGAAAAGATGCTCAACACCCCTAATCATCAGAGAATGCAAATTAAAACCACAATGAGATGTTACCTCATATCCTTTAGAATGACTATCATCAAAAAGACAAGAAATAACAAGTGTTGGCAAGGATGTGGAGAAAAGGAAACCCTTGTGCACGATTGGTGGGAAGGTAAATTGTTGCAGCCACTATGGAAAACAGTACGTAGTTTCCTCAAAAAATTAAAAATAGAACTACCATGCAATCCAGCAATTCCACTTCTGGGAATTTGGCCAAAGAAAACAAAAACACTAACTCAAAAAAATATATGCGCCTCCATGTTTATTGCAGCATTATTTACAATAGCCAAAATGTGAAAACAACCTAAGTATTCATCAATGGATGAATGGATAAAGAAATTGTGGTGTATATATATGTGTGTATGTATACACACACACACATATATATAACGGAATATTATTCAGTCATTAAAAAATGATTTCTTACCATTTGCTTGAAAAAAAAATTAAAAGTAGGATGCAGGGCTGGCCCGGTGGTACAGCAGTTAAGTGTGCACATTCTGCTTTGGCAGCCGGGGGTTCGCCGGTTCGGATTCCGGGTGTGGACATGGCACCGCTTGACACGCCATGCTGTGGTAGGCATCCCACATATAAAGTAGAGGAAGATGGGCATGGACATTAGCTGAGGGCCAGTCTTCCTCAGCGAAAAGAGGAGGATTGGCAGCAGTTAGCTTAGGGATAATCTTCCTCAAAAAAACAAAAAATAGTAGGATACACTGGTTAACGCAAGTGTGGTCCATCCATATAATGAAATGTCATGTAGTGGCATTCAGAAGCGGGGAGGAGGGAAACAGAAGGAGGAAGGCTTTTTATGATGACACTAAATGCTTTCCAAGACGTAAGCAAAATAAACAAATGTTTTAAAAATTAAAAAAGAAAATCTGTCTATCTGGATGACTCAACTCTAAGACATTAACATAATACCTGTACATATAGACATGTGGGAAAGTGTTGAAATGAGAAAATGTAGGGCATTAAGAAAATATGTATATACGTATATGTTTTCACTCACATGTGGAATATTTACAATGACTATGTTCTAAGCCACAGCAGGATCCAACAAGATGTCAAAGCACTCATAGCATTCCAAAAGAAACACAACAGAAAAAGCATGAAACCTAAGCTAATATCATACTTAATGGTAAATGTACTCTCCCAAACATGGGGAACAAGACAAAGATGTCTGTTCTCATCATGTCTGTTGTTTTTTTTTTATTTTGAGGAAGATTAGCCCTGAGCTAACTACTGCCAATTCCCCTCCTTTTGCTGAGGAAGACTGGCCCTGAGCTAACATCTGTGCCCATCTTCCTCTACTTTATACGTGGGACGCCTACCACAGCATGGCATGCCAAGCGGTGCCAGTCCATAACTGGTATCCAAACCGGCAAACCCCGGGCCACCAAGAAAAGGAATGTGCGAACTTAACCACTGTGCCACAGGGCCGGCCCCTCATCATGTCTGTTTAACATTGTTCTGAAGGTCCTAGTCAGTACATTAAGGTAAGGAAGATTGGAAAGGAGAAACAAAACTGTCTTATTCACAAATGTGTGTAGAAAATCCTAAGGAATCTGCAAAAAAGCTGCTAGAACTGATGAGTTCTAGTTGCAGGATTCAAGGTCAAATACAAAGAAACAATGGTATTTCTATACACTAACAACAGACAATTGCAAATAAAAAGTTTTTAAAATGCCATTTGTATTAACATTAGAATAAGAAAATATTTAGGGGTAAATCTAACAAATTGAATGCAAGAAGTGAATACTGAAAACTACAAAACATTTCTGAGAAAAACTATAGAAGACCTAAATAAATGGAGAGACATACCATGTTTATTGCCTCAAAACTCTCATTATTGTTACAATGTCGGTTCTCTCCCAAATCATCTATAGATTTGACATAATGTCAATCACAATATCAGCAGGGTTTTTATTTTTTGACAGAAATTGACAAGCTGTTTCTAAAATTTATAGACGAATACAAAGAACCTAACCAATCTTGAAAAAAACAATCTTGAGAAAGAAGAGCAAAAATGGAGAATTTTACCTGATTCCAAGGCTTACTATAAGGCTACTGTAATTAAAACAATGTGGTGCTGATGTAAAGATAGGTATATGGATCAATGGAACAGAATAGAGTCCAGAAACAGACTCATACATAGGGTGAATTCATTTTTTATAAAGGAGAAAATGATAATCTTTTTAATAATGTTCCTGGAATAACAGGATATCCACGTGGAAAAACATGAACTCAATTCTTACTTCACACCATATGCCATAATTAACTCAAAATGGATCATAGACCTCAATGTAAAAGTTAAAAATTATAAAACTTCTGAAAAAAACCTAGGAGAAAATCTTTGTGACTTTTGTTTAGATTAAGATTTCTTAGGACACAAAAAATTATGAACCATAAAAGAAAAACATTATAAACTGGACTTTATCAAAAATAAAAAAACTTATGCCCTTTGAAAGAGGGTGTTTAGAAAATGTAAAGGCAAGACACAGACTGGGAGAAAATCTTTGCAAAACGTATATCTAATAAAAGGCTTGTATCTAGGATATGTAAAGACCCTTTAGAACTCGATAACAATAAAACACACAACCTGATAACAGAATAGGCAAAAAATTTGAAAAAATACTTCATCAAAGAGGGTATATGATTAACAAATAGGCACCTGAAAGATGCTTAACATTATTGATCATTAGGAAAATGTAAAATAGAACTACAGTGAAATACCAGTATGTACCACCAGAATGGCTAAAATTAAAAAACAAAAACAAAAACAAATACAAGTAATACCAAGTACTGATGAGGATGTGGGGCACCCGCAGCTCTCATACATTGCTGATGTGAATACAAAGTGGTGTGGCCGCTCTGGGAAACTGTTTGGCAGTTTCTGGCAAAGTTAAATGCACACCTACCATAAAACCAGGCAATCTCTCCCCTAGGTATTTACTCAAGAGAAATGTAAACATATGTCCCGTATTGGTCTGCTCTTGTTGCCATAACACAATGCCATAGCCTAAGTGGCGTAAATTTTTATCTTCTCACAGCTCTGGAGACTAGAAGCCCAAGATCAAGGTGTCATCAGGATTGGTGTCTAGTGAGAGCTCTCTTCTGGCTTGCAGATGGCCACTTTCTTACAGTGTCCTCATATGGCCTTTTTTCTGTACGTATGTGCCAGCCTAATGCGTGGGATGTGTTGATTTTTTTTTGCGTTTGTTTTGTTTTAAATAAGGACGGTGGATTTTTCTCAGCTTCCCCCCCCCCAGCTTCATTGAGGTATGATTGATAACATCACCTTTTTACTATTCATGCTGATCAATTCATGTTTTGTTCCAATTAGTATTTACTGAGGATCAGGCACGGTTGTAGGAGTACAGCAGTGAACACAACAGAGCCCTCGCCCTCCCAGAGTTTTCCCTCTAGTGAGTGGGAGGGCAAGAGGATAGTACTGAGTGCTGTGATAAAATAATATAAGCCAACATAATAAGCCAAATAATAATAACAGTTATAAAGCAAAGGAAAATTTTAAGCTGAGGACAATTCTTTTAAATATCAATATCTCTTTTCAGTCGATACTTGCAACCTCTGCCTCATCAAATATTCCCTACAGCAGCATGATTGATAAAGAATGAAGTGCAAATTGGAAGAGCTGAGTCCTAGTCCTGGTCCCATCACTAATTGGCTCTGGAGAACTGGGCAAGTACTTAACCTTTCCGAGTCTCACTCTCCTCCACAGGAGAGTGGGCATCATGCCTGTCCCAGACCGGGTGGCGAGGCTCTTAGTGATGTGGGCATGCTGTATCACTGTGTAAATGTAAGGCTCTGTCTACAAATATTCTCTTTAGGCAAATCTAGTAATTTGAAATTGAAATTCTTTTTTTTTAATCCCCTACTCTCATCTTTGGCTCAAGATGTTAAAAATTGCTATTCAAAGACAAATAGCACATTAAGATACTATCACCTAGCGCATAATTTTTTAAAAGTTGCTCAAATTAGTCCTAGCAGAGAGCCAAACTGTGATGCTTTGGGGCACAGTGAGGATGTGGAGGTAATGGGAAGGGCTTCAAGCACAGCCTGGTTCCTGGCTGTTGGTGCTTCTAAAGAAAACCCCTGTACAGAAAGGTGGGTGGAGGGACCCTCGAGACAAATCCTGCCCTCTTTGCAGTTTTGCCTTGGGCTTCTAGTTCACTCTCCAGAGAACAACTCGTAATATGTGGATAAGCAGGTAAAGAATAGTTCTCAGCAAGCACTAATTGAAGAGCAAAAAGGAAAAAGATTAACTGTTAGAATCTAATCTGTCCTAAACATTTCACGAGTTTCCTCCAGGAAAGGCCTGCAGTGATGAATGGAGCCCTGCATCGGGATAAGAAATTATTAGAGGTCAGGTGGAGAATTCTAAGGTGCTGTGAAGATCTCATCCCCAGGCAGAAATCAAACGGAGGGAAGGGAGAGTGGAGCAAATGAAATCAGGAGGAAAGTCATAAAGCAACTGATAGAGAGAACCTGAAATAGGACAAAACCTGGTGTTGCCAGAGGCTCCCACTACCCACGGGATGAAGGGTATCCCTCACCAGTGTGTGTAGTTCCTGAGACCACAGAAGGAGGCGCCATTCCTGCATTCCTTTTCCTGCTCCAACACCACCCCTCCCTGCCACACCCAGTAATGAGGCTTCTAGTGATAGGACTTATCACTTATATTTCATTTTACAGTTTTGAGAGCACTTTCTCATTGGATCCTTACAACAACTAGGTAATGATTTGGGGCTGGTCCTATTATCCCCATTTTACAGACAGAAGACTGAGAGGCAGCCAGTTTAAGTGACTTACTCAGTGTCATATAATTGGGTAGCAGAGTTAGTCTTTTGACTCCTGACCCAGTGCTCTTTTCACTCTGCTGTCTAGAATAAAGCAAGATTGTCAGGTACAACTGAGAAACAGACAAAGACCAAAGAACTCCCTGACAAAGGGGAAGAAGACCCACTCCAGCAGCCATTCCACACAGAGAATGGCCTTGGGAACACGCTGCTCTTAGGAGGTTTGGAGGTCAAGTTGAGCCCACTCCTAGGTTTCAAACATATAATTAAATTTAGCTTTGTTGGGTCATTCTGTGGTCAGGGCCATGAGTTGAGTTTGGTCAAGGGGAAGGAAGGGTATAAGCAGAAGTGGGTTGGGAACCTGCCACTTTTCTAGCTTGGTCCGTTTCTTCTCAGGGACATGGAGAGACCCAAACTAACCCCTGAGTGGCAGCAAGTTGGGAAACCTCTAAAATGATTGCTTTCAATAAACGCTGAGAAGACCTAGTGTATCGTCAGAGATCTAGGGTGCCTAGCCAGCCTCTGCTTGCAAGGAGCCTGGTGTTGCGACACAAAAGTCTCCGAATCAGTGTGAAAATTTGGCTAGAGAACATTTTCCCATATCAGTGTATCAGTGTTACGATAATGCTCTGTAACAACAAACTCATAGCTCAGTGACACACAACAAAAAACATTTATTTTCTTGTTCACAAGTCTGTGCATTGCCCGGGCCCCTCTGGATTGAGGCTGTAGGTCCAGTCCAGGTCTGCTCCCTAGTCTTCATCATTCCAGGCCCGGTGCTTGGCATGGTTGGTAAATAGCACAAGCACAAAAGAGCAAGCCAAACCTCAGAAGTACTTTTAAGACTCTGCTTGTGTCACGTTCACTTGGCCAGAGGAAAGTCATGGATGCTAAACAGGGAAATGTACTCTGTCCCACAAGGAGGTGCTGCAAAGCCATTTAGTAAAGGACATAAATATAAAATTCTAAAGCATGGAAGAAATGAAGCATTGGGAGCAAAGGTCCAATGAACCGGAATCAGTTAGCAATCTGGCAATAAACATTATTATGAATAATATAAAAAAATAAAGCAATAGCTAACATTTATTGAGTTTTACTATGTGCTAGGCACTTTTTTTCAAGGACTTTGCATGTATTAACTCGTTTAATCCTCACAACAACCCTATGAGATAGATACTATTATGATCCATATTTCATAGATGAAACAACCAAGGCAGAGCAGGGTTAAGGAAGAATTAAGATCACCCAGGAAATGGCAGAGGACGGCAGTGACAATTACGTTAGAAAGGAACACTACCCATTTCCTCTTTCCTTTTTTTTTTGTGAGGAAGATTAGTCCTGAGCTAACATCTGTTGCCAATCTTCCTCTTTTTGCTTGAGGAAGATTGTCCCTGAGCTAACGTCTGTGCCAATCTTCCACTATTTTTTTTATGTGGGATGCCACCACTGCGTGGCTTGACAAGCAGTGCTAGGTCTCCACCTGGGATCCGAACTGGCAAATCCCGGGCCGCCAAAGGGGAGTGCACGAACCCAACCACTACGCCACCGCCACCGGCAGGCCCTCCTCTTTCCCTTTTGTGTCTGTTCTGTTCTTTCTCCACCATCCCCAGCCCTGTCCCTCCCTCTGTGTACCTTGTCTTGGAAAACAATGACATCTGGTCACCCAAGCCAGAACCCTTAGCATCATCCTGGAAGCTCCTTCTCACTTGCCCCCTGCCCAGTGTATCAGTCATTGGGTTCTGCTGTCTGTTTTTCCTTGAGTCCTCCCACCTCTGCTCCCTTCTCTTCATTCTCTGCCATTGCCTCCTCTTAGAGCCCTGCCTCTTCTTTCCCAAAGGATCCCCTGACTTTTAGTCCTGCACCCTTAGCATTGCTGCTGGAGGGATTTTCCTAAAATTGCAGATCTGGTCAAGTCATTTTCCTGCTCAAAAAGTTTCCACATTCCTTGGAGCTTTTAGGATAAAGTTAGCTTAGTATTCCAGGTCCTTCATTTGCTGACACTCTGACACACTTCACTCTAGCTTCCCACACGACCTGCAGGTCCTGTGCAGTCTCATGCCCTCTTGCCTTTGCATATGCTGCACCCTCTGTCGGGATCCCCTGCCTCCTTCTTCATCTCATCAACTCCTATTTGTTTAGAGTCCCACCTTCGAGGAAGCCTTCTCCAATCTGCTCCCTATTCTGATTAGATGCCTCTTCTCTGTGTCTCTGGCAGACCCTGTCCGTACTTTGCAGCATTTATCAGACTACATTGCAACAATGGATGCCACTGTTTGCTTCTCCATCATTAATTTTCTCAAAATACGTTTCGTGGATTGCCTGTTCCAGAATCATTTGCGAAGTTTATTTAAAATACAGACTCCTGGGACTTATCCTAGACCCACCAACTCAGAATCTTTGCAGGGTAGAGCCTAGGAATCTGCATTTAAAAAATTTCCCCCAGTGATTCTTGACTCGTGCCAAGTTTAAGAACCACCAACTAGACCGGGCAGTAGTCCTGCTTTCTCGTACCTCTAGCGTCTAGCATAGTATCTGGCACAAAGGAAGCACACAATGAATGTGTTCTGAATGAATGAGCCAAAGGAGCAGCACTGGTCAAGGACAACACTGAAATACAGTGAGGTGCATATTTGGCTGCTGCGCTTCCAGATGCCAGCAGACGGTGCCGTGTCAACATAAATGCTTTTATGAGAAGGGGAGGAGGAAGACAGGAAGTTTTGTTTTACTGGAATTCAAGACTCAAATGCTGCATAATTGAGTTTATTTTTTCCTACTCAGTTTATCTACCGTTGTCCCACTTGCATGAACAAATTGATTTCTTAAGGCATGAAGACTTTGACAAGAAAACAAGTGTAAGGAGGCTGGTCACAGAGGAGAGCTGAGCAAGTAGTAAAGGACATGGGAAGGATGTTCTAATTACCCCATTTCCATCCTCGGTGATGGAAAGCTGCTCCGGGGGAGCACTAAGTGTTGTGAAATTACCCAAAGCATTCCAAAGAATATGCCATTTCGGTGAGAGGGTGGAGCCATCCTGTAATTTCTGTTAGTTATCCACTGTTTTCTTTATCCACTGTCAGATGCCTATGTGACTGACCTTTTAAAATCGTTTCCCTCACAAACCAAAGTCTGAAGGCCTGAGTCTTACTCCTGGGCTGAGTACTTTATTCTCCTGAAGTGTTGGAAGTGAGCCTCAGAGTCTACAGGCCAGGGGCCCAGAGACAATACTTCCTCCCCCTTCCAGTCACCCCCTGTCACCCCCAGGGGCATCCATGTGCAAATAACTGATAAGGCTAGCTTGGAGCACTGGGAAGACTATCAGGCAAGGCCAGAGCTGGAGGCTGAGCTGTTTTCCTCCCAAGGTGGAGCCTTCAGCCAGAGGTCTTCGGGGGGGAAGCAGGGGGAGGGGCTCCCCCGCTCTAGGCAAAGGGAGCAGACACTGGTAGACACAAAAAAGGAGAAGCCAAAACCCCTGCTCTCAGCACAGTCTCAGTCTTATTGAGGAGGCACAGTTTAAAGGCAATATACAAACTGAGGACAATACATAGTAGAAATAACTATTAAGCTTTGAATGATCCAGCATAAACTAGATGGAGGTGCTTAAAAGTAATGAGAGAAGATAGAGTTCCCCTTTCTATTTCTGTTTATGCCTTGAACAGTCAGGCTCATAAGTCATTACATGGGGCCCAAGAAAGGCTGGGACTTCATGGCCTTCTCCTGGTCACAGCAGCAGGCAAGGGCATCCTCTCAGGTCCCCCACAGGTGGTTTGGTTGTCATCATGAAAGATCAGCCCACAGCTGCCTCTGGATGGGGTCAGTGGCTAGGAGGTTGGGGAGCATCAAGCAGGAGTGTGTCAGGTGGCAGATGTTTCCATCTTTGTCCAATGTCGCCCTCCCTCCCCCCCCCCCCCCCCGCAACCTGAGAAGAAGGACTGCTCTGGGTCCAAGGGTGCTGTCCCTGAAAGCAGGAGAGCTGAGCCTACCCAGCTGCAGACAGCATCAGTGGTCTCTGGCCAGATGGAGCATTCAGCATCAGAGAATGCTCTTTGACTTTCTGGGCAACTTGAGTGGTACGGGCAGTAGCATCAGCAGTAATATCTCTTTCCAGGAAGTTGAGGGCCTCACCCTGGTGGCTGAAGTGAAAGTAGCCAGCAGAAGGTAGGTTCTGGGGGCCACACAACACATGTTATGGCCAGGGAGGCAGATCTGGTTCATGTTGTCTGGGGAGGGGCGGGGAGCCATCCAGCTAGAGACCCCCCTATCCCGACATGGGACAGGCCCTGGTCCACAATGCTGGACTGGACAGGATGCCAGCACTCAGCCTCAGGATGGCTGTTGACCATGTAGGGGCAGGGAGAGCAAATCCTCAGATCAGAGAGAGGCAGATCTACTCCCTCCTTATCGACAGGGAACAACTTTCTCCCAGTAGTGGGGCAACACTTTCTCCCAGAAGGGATCCCACCCTTGGAAAGATGGGAGGGAGGAGCTCCCCTTCTTTTTATTCCACAGGTAGTCTGGAGGGTGGCCCTGCTAGATGGGAGAGTCTTTGGGAGAAATCCCCTTCTCTCTGTGGAAATTAGTAAAACAAACCTTAACTAAATTGGTGTCGGGAAGGCCTGTAGGGGGAGCTCTCACACCCTATCACACATCCTCAATTACACCAAACAGGAAGAGAGGAGGGCTTGCATCTTGGACAGGAAGTAAAACACTTTACTGCTGAAGGAAGATTTCTCTCCCCAAGGGGAAGGGAACAGCCGATGAGAAATGCCACAGCTCAGCCAGTGAGAATCCATTGCTGCCCTGAACTGTTACCTTCCCCCAGTGGACTTTCCTTTAGAACAGTGCCTCCCTACTCCTCCTTTTTCTCTATAAAGGCACCTCCCCTTCCTTGTTGTTGGATTTGTCTATGGCTTCCCGTAGTGTTACCTGGCCCACCAACTCCTTAAGACATTAACTACAACCCTGCTCAGAACAAGCCTAACATATTGTCTTTAGCTTATAGGAAACCACACAGAAAGGAAGGAGAAGGCTGAGACATAGGTCAAAACCAGTTAAAACTGGTTGAAGGCAATATAGTGGTCAGACTTGACCTGCCATAGACCATGCAGCTCATTATATGTTCATTGTAATACATTACCATACTAAATAACACACCCATCCACAGCCATGATGGGAAACCCCAGACCAAAATAAAGGAAGAAACAGGGTAGCACCCCAATTCTTAGAAGAAACCACCCAGTTCCATATTGCTATGAATATTCTTCCCCTCATTGCTTCAATCCTATAAAATAGCTGCTTAAACACCCCAAAAGCAAGAAGTTGACTTGTGAACTTTGTTGCTGCTTCTCCATTCTTCGGCCATTGAATAAAGCTTGTGCTATTGAACCCTCAGCTTCAGTCTCATTTCAAAGTTGCCACACCAAACAGAGGACGGACTCTCTGAGGCTGGGAAGGAGCTCAATTGGTAGCAATAGTATGCACAACCTGAATTTCAATTCTTTTCACTATTCCTGAATAAACTTGTTTTGAGACTTTTCAAGTCAATATCTCTGTCTCTCCTGCTCAAGCCAGGGGAGGGATAGGAGTGGGTGCTGCTGGGAAAGAGCTTTGGCCAGACTCTTCCTGCCCTGGAGGCTGTAGAAGATAAACTCAGCGGGCTAAAGTCAAATCTGCTCCAGGTTTGGTCCCTAGCTGGGATGAGGATGGGCCACTGGCTGCCCAGAGGGTTGGATTCTCTCTGGGAGAGCTGAGTTTATGGGAAGGGGTCACAGGAGCTGCTCCCTGCTGGCTGTTACTATTGTAGTGATCCCAGGGCTGATTCTTCCCTGGTTCTTAGATGCTTTGTTAGGTCCAACATGGAACTCTTCATTTCAATCCTCAAATCCACTCTTCTCTCATATTCCTCATCTCAGAACTGTTACCACCACTTACCGAATTGTGTAAATCAGAAAGTTGGACGTGATCTTTAATTTGGCCCTTTCCCTCCCCCTTCATATAAAATCTATTAGCAAGCCCTATCATTTCTACTTCTTAAATACATCTCTAAAAAGATCACTTCCCTCTCTCTCCACTGCCACTACAATAATCTAAACCATTGTCATCTGCTGCCCAGACAATGACAGGAGCCTCTTTATTGATTTCTTTACTTCCTCTTTCTGCCTGCCCCCCCCCCCCCCCAAATCTACACATCACCAAGCAACCCTGGACCCTCCCTTTAATTATTGGATGCAGCATCCTGGTAATTCCCTTCAGAGCACATGGCTCAAGTTATACATTTATTTTGTTGTTCACTTTATTGTCTGTCTCCCCCACTAGATTGTGGCACCATGAGGCAGGGAATCCTGTCTGTTAGGTGCATCATTGTATCCTTCCTGCCTAGCACAGTGCCAGGCCAGAGTAGATAAATGAATAGCTTTTAGATGAATGGCTTTAGGCCAAAGAGTTTAGATTTGAGTCAATAAACACTGAGGAGCTATTACGCATTTCAGAACATGGACTGATAAAACATAAGAACATATTACAGGGAATAATGGAGACAGTGGTTGGACGTTAATTTGAGTCCTCCTTTACTAACAGCTTTCCAGCTGATAGGGCCTGAGATAGAAGTATAAAATTCAAGAGGAAGGGATGGAATCCTAGAGAGAGTTTAGAAGAATTTCCATCTTTGCAACTATGTTAGGAAGAAGAGAGAAAGGCATCAATGTTGTAAATCTGGTGAAACAGAAAAAGAACATTACTTCATCTCTTAAAAAAAAAGAATAGCCTGGGGGCTGGCCCCATGGCTGAGTGGTTAAGTTCATGTGCTCTGCTTTGGTGGCCCAGGGTTTCGCCGATTCAGATCCTGGGCGTAGACCTAGCACTGCTCATCAAGCCATGCTGAGGCAGCATCCCACATAGCACAACTAGAAGGACCTGCAACCAGAATATACAACTATGTACTGGGGGGCTTTGGGAAGGAGAAGGAGGAGGAGGAGGAGGAGGAGGAGGGGGAGGGGGAGG